>NW_028258296.1:24144444-24465555 GCF_053883595.1 Heterocephalus glaber | reverse complement strand
AGAAGTATGTGTTTAGAAAAAAACAAGATACAACAACAACAGCAAAAAAACCTTCCCTGTATAAACATCCAAAGATGAAAAGGTTGGTGACAAAATAATCTTTCTTCTTTACCTTCTCTACATCTCCCAGGCCCTCGGTGTCAAGCAGAACTAGGGTGTGGCCTGGCTTCTCAGGATGAGGCACACACCACATCCAGATCCCCTTGGTGTGGGACTGCACCGTGGAGCCAACAGAAAAGCCTGCAAAGGACAGTTTCCCCGTAATGAAGGTAGGACTTAAAGAAACCAAGATGAGAAGATAGCAGAAAATACAAGTATTGATCTGAATTACAACCGAAGAGTGGGAAAGTAATATTAAATACTATAGTTTGGAGGTTTTAAAATATAATATGGTTTTAAAATTTTAGTTGTATTTGGAAATTATTTCATTGATATCTTACTCAACATGGAGGACAATTTAAGGCCAAAAGCAAAACATAACAAAACCAAACAAAAAACAAAAGTATCAGAGACAAAGTGCTACCTTGTATTTCCAGGGAGATAAAAGACCAGCTGTGGCCCAAACATTGGCTTTCAGTATTCATCCATGTCTTTTTCTCTCCTCACACCCCCATGCTGGATGGTGACATTGTAGGTGGATAGAAAGGGATCACCAAAGCTTTGGTGGCAGCACTCACCTTTTCTTTTCCCAGCCAGCTTGTTCATCAGGTAGGATTTGCCTGTGCGGTAGAGGCCCACGATAGCCACCACCACGACGGGCTGGGTGATGGCAGACAGGATCCCCAGAGCTTCTTGTTTAACCACCAGCTTCTCTTCAGTGTTCTCAATGAGGCACAGTGGCTCTGACATGTGGATCTCTGGTGCCATGTTCAGTGTGTTTTCTGGTCTATAAGAGCAGAGGTAGATTGAATCAGATTTAGAATTTCTAGGCCTTGCATTCAGAAGATGGAGTCATAGCATTTTCCAGTATGAACAAAAGTTTTGTGTACATCAACAAAACAGAGAGAAAACTTGTATAAGTTGAAAAGTTATAAAAATATTATGAATGTAGTCTATTTCAAACAGCATAACTAACATCACAACATTCAGCTGCTCTTACGATCCGTGTGTTTCATTCAATTTATCATAGAGAACTTTGCTTTTGGATTCAGAAAAAGAAAGCTTTTCACAAGACATCAAATGGAAAACAGCATAGAACTGAAAAGATGTATTTTTCACCCTGGGTCTATGTAAAAAGTTAAACATTGATCTGTTAATTAATTGTAATAGTGAATAAGGACCTTTATGAATAAATGGTTCATTGTTTGATCTATGACCTTTGGACAATTTCTAGGGATTTTAAAATGAATTCTTTCTTCCTACCCCAAGTAGTTATGATCATTTCAGTGGAATGAAGAGACACAGAACTCCTCCCTCATATTGCCATCTAAAAAGTGAAACCAGCAAAATTTATTTCCACAAATTCTGTGAAAATACCTGACCATGAGAACTCATAAGAAGGGACCCTTGCAAGGACTTGGAGGGTGTGTGTGAGAACAGTGCCTGACACTAGAGCAACATGAGCTTCACAGTGAGCATGAACTCAGCGAGGTGTGAGTGCACAATCGCAAGTACTAGAAGATGCTAAAATGACTATGAAATAAGGATTAGGAAGTTAGGAAGCAGTTGCTAGATAACAAGTAGTTCAAACTAATATCTGAATTTTCAGCAGCACATTTCTAGGTCTTCTTTTTTCTGTTTTCCATTTGGTAAAGGTGAAGAATGAGAGATTGGCAAGAAAAGGGAAGAAAAGGAGCAGAGGAGGCAGAGGATAAGGACCTGGCAGTGAGAGAGAGAAAATTCAGAAAAGAGGTGATGATTGAGGCTAGAGCCCGGCCAGGAATTCAGGGGACATTTCCAGAGTGGAGGAAAATGTTTGAGGTCACAGGGATGCCTGGGACACAATGTGCTGCTCTTAGTATTGCACGGCAGGAAATTCCTTTGTAGGCTCCTTAGTAAAACACAGGGCCTAGATTCTGCTGGTGAGGGGTAAGGAGTAGGTGGGTACTAAAAAAAAAAAAAAATCACTAAGCCTGCACTACTTCTTAGGGAAGAAATCTGATTTGAAAACAAGTACAGACGCATGACTAAAAACAGTAGGTTGCTTTTGTGATCTTTTCTCTTTCTCTCTGGCTTCCTACATATTTTTTCTCTTTGTCCCTACCAATCTGGTGCCTGTTCACCACCATCACATTCCTCTGCTTTCCTCTCCTGAAAACAGCAAGCTCATCAGTGATCTTGGTAATTTATTTGTGTTCCCATCAACACAATGTCAAGCAAGAGAAAGTCAACACAAGCACAATAGTGTAACTAAGGGACCTGCTGCCTTGCTAGAGTCTGGATTTCATCTGATCACATGTCCCATCTCAAGCTCAGCTCCAGCCTTTCAGGGTTGTGGTGGTTTTTAAAAGTAACTGTCCTTACAAACCCCTTGACCCTGGGTTTAGAGTCTGCTTATCCCTGAGCAGAGTTCCTCCAGAGCTGGGGAAGCTGCTGAAGGGAAGTCAACGTCTTACCTGATCTTTCTTGGTGGAGGTCTGGCTTCTCTCTTCTGTCTTTCACTGGCTTGTTAGAGTCTTATTTACCCCTCCAATGTTGTAAGGCTTTCTGGATTTCCCTGATTTACCAAAGAGAGAATTGTACAACAACCTTTTAACGGATTTACAATTATGTGAAACTGAAAGTACTTAGTCCAGGGTTGTGAATCAACAACCGTAAAAGGAGTTTCTGGTGCTGTGCCAGAGGCAAGGTTTGAGACGGTTGCTCAGCCAGAACCTTCAAATATTCTATTGTGTTAGAAGAGGTCTTGGAAACCATTTGATCCTTTAAAAAGTACCCTTAGATATAGAATATGACAGAATGATATTTAAGAATGGGGAGCAGTTTGAGCAACCTAGAATGAGGAGACATCATCTAGTTTTAAATTCTGATTTCATAAAATAACAGGCCCACTTACAGTGCAGCTGTGATTCTTTGGGAGATGCAGAAAGTGAGGGGAAGGGCACAACTCACACACTCATGAGCACCTGGCACCTGGTACTCACACCAGCACATAGTCAGGAGGGCATACCCTGCATTGTACAGGTGGTCCAGAGCCAGTGCTGACTACATTCCTGTCATAATGAACATCTCCCATAATTTCGTAGAAACTTTGTCGCTTGTCTCAAATCATAGGACTACAAGTTTAGTTTTTCCAAGCAGCCTTGATTCCAAACCTCCTTCAAGAACCACCTTACTATGCTGCTCCTCTGTGTTTGCAGAGTGAATAATTGTAAAAAATAATTGCTTTATTTGTGTATTATTTTGTAGCAGCTTCCTATGTTATAAGTAAAATCTGTCCTAATTACAACCATGCAAATTAAAGAGCACTGTGGACAACTTACAATGGAAACAAGAAGTCTGGGGGAGGGGACTATGTTTTAAATATGGTTTGATTATTTACTGTAAACACTGAACTCAGTGTGTTGATATTGAAATGTGCTGAAACCTTTAAGAAGTACAGCCTCGTGGGAGGTAATTCAGATTTTAAGAGAGATTACTTTTGTTTTGGCAGTGTGCTGTGGTTCTTGTAGAAAATCCCAGTGTGTGTGTGTGTTTAAAGTGATCTTGACTGGTCCTTCTTTCTGTCTCTTTCTCAGTGTAGGCCTTTCTGACATGACACCATCCACGCTGTGTAATGTACCCAAAATGCCCTCACTAGAGGCCAAATAGATGGGAACAGGCACTCTTGGACCTTCAGCTTCCAAAAAGGTGAGCTAAGTAAATCTCTTTTCTGCATAAAAAGCACCCAATCTCAACTACTTTATTATTTTTATTTATAATAACACAAAACTGACAAAGGCTAAGTATATTTCTGCTCCAGTTCCCTAAGCAAGTCACAACAGTGGGATGAAAATTTTAAATTCTTTAAATTCTATGCTCTTTCATACCTTCCTCATTGCTTGTATAAGGAAAGAAGTGAGAAGGGAGAAGGGAAAGACTTGCATGGTCCTCGGCTGATCCCACCATGCTCTGGTGTTGGTCCACACCTAGAAGCCAGTGTCTGAAATTTGAAAAATGAAGAGAGACTCTCTCTTTTCTTTTCCTCTCACACTGTGATCTTTTAAATTTTTCTAGTCAAGTATCTTTTTAATTTGATCTAGAAATAAGATTCCCCTGGGTCTTTCAGTTGCTGGTCATACCTATATTCTCCTTGTCTCAGAGTCTTTATGCCAGCAGCTTTTTTTTATTCATTAAGTTTTTTGGTATGTTTTAGGTATACAATATAATCATCATTGGGAACTTGTATCTTTATGTAATATATCTTGGTTCTTATTTTTTTCCCCATTCCTCTGCCCTTCCTTCAACCCCTCTACCTCTCTCTATTTACAAAGGCTTTGTTTCCATTTTTTCCTTTTTTCGTATTTTTTCCTTTCCCTTCTTTCCTTTCACCTACCCCTCCCACTTCCCCTTCTCCTTCCCCTTTGGACCTTTTCTTCCTATTTCACATTATCTATTATACATTTTGCTCCTCATTTACATTTTCACACCAGAGAAACTGTTCGATATTTACACATGTGTAAGCTATAAGAGATATTAACCTTTATTTTTTTGGTGCGAACTCAGGACCTTGCACTTGCCAGACAGGCGTGGTGCCACTGACCTATATTCCCAGGCCCTGCCAGCAGCTTTTTGCATCTGACTCTTACCTCCATTTTGGCAAGGTTGGTTCTTTCTGAGTACTTTAGGTCTCTGAAAATGGGCATGTTCTCAGAGATGTCTGACATGATTGGTTTCTTTTCAATCGCCACCCCATTTTTATTTTTAAATTTCCATATTGACTACTTGCAATTCGAATTCATGACACCAGGAGCTTCATGAAATCAGAGCTATATTCCCAGGATATAGAAAAGTACTTGGCAACAAATGTACAACCCTAGAATGCATAGCAAGCTTAGCAAGTAGAGTCAGGATCTACTCTCTCTCCATCACAAAGGCACTTTGACTAAAGTTTCACTAATGGTGGGTATGGCCAACGAGGTGGGGCTCCCTCTTCCTTTGTTTTCTTGATCTGCAAACTCTAAACTGGTAGATACCAAATTTCTGGTAACTGTACCCATTCCTGGAATCAGCCCGCTCACAGAGCACAGAGTGTAGCCTAGGCATGGGGGGTTGAGAATACCTGGCCTCACTGAAATCACACTGGTTCCTTTCTCAGATGCAGTTTCCATGTTGACAGAGGTTCATGGGGAAGACCAGCAACTGGCCCTTACCCTTGTGTTTATGATATAGTTCTTATCTGCATTTCCAGATGTTCAGTGTGGTTTTCACAGCAGATTGTCCTGTCACACTTTCCTGGCAGCTGCTTGATTTGGAGTTTCTTCAAAGAATCAGTGTGTTAAAAGAAGTTCAGATTAGGTTCCTTAATGGCTCTATGTTTTACCACATGTACTGAAGTTTTTTTGTTAATGTATGTTTTCTTCTTTATTTTTCCTAAATTTGAAGTCTGAGTAGTCCTGTAATAAATGAAACATCCCAGGTCTTCTCCACTTTTATTCATGATTGGAAGAGCTCTGGGGTAATTCGGAACAACTGGAAAGTATTTTCATGTTGGACACAGGCCAGATGGAAAGTGAAAGTATGGCAAGCTCGTAGTTTCTGGGAAATAGACCGATGTCAACAAACCCATGAGTTGGGAGGAGTGTATATTTTGTTTGTGCCAAGAAACTGAAAATTTTTCTGGGCACTTTTTCTGGGCATGAGGAAGCTACATTTTCTCATTTTCATGTTAACTTAATTTGCAGTCTGTGGTATTCTTGTATTGTTCTAATTCACACTTGCAGATCAGATTAATTCACATTTTAGTATATATGTTTGGAGGTTTCAAAGATTGTTCCAAAGATTGTCATCCCAAGGACAGAAAGACTGAATTTCAGGTGTGGAATGCTTTCATAACAAAGTGCTTTTCACGTAAGGAACTCTGTGCAGGTGCTCCAGAGAATGCAGCAGCAGGGACTCCAGCCGTCAGCAGGATTCACAGTCCCATCTAGAAGGGAGGCAAGACCCGCACGCTAAAAAGACAAACCAGTCTGTGACAAACCAGTCTGCGGCCGTGTGTGGAGGGCAGGTGCACTTAATACACAGCTAGTGCTAGTGCTGAGTGTACGAGGACTCACAGACACGGTACATTCCTCACAGGACTTAGTCCAGTATATGAGATAGACCTGTAATGAAACCAAAGTGCTGGAGAGGAGAGGAAGGGAGGAGTACAGGATACTGAAATGCAGTGGCAATTTAGTTTGAAGTCCACTATGTGAAATGCATTTAATTTATTAAATCATGGTCCAATGGTTTTCTTATTTATATTTAAATTTGTTTTTGACCATCTGTTGTTTTCTTTTTATTCTAGTAAACTCAGAAAAATAGTAAAAACATCTAACCCTAATATATATTTTTTCACACTGTAGTGAATTCTTTTCCATATTGACTCCTCTGAATCACATGGTTTTGCAGATATTATTTTAATTCTTTTCATTTCAGAGCATGGATTGTTGCTTTATTTATTTAAAACTCTTTGTTTGCTTGATTTTTGAGACAGGGTCTCTTTGTGTACCCCAGGCTGGCTATGTACTTCAGATCCTTCTGCCTCAGCCTCTTAAGTGCTTGGATTATGGGTTATGCCACCATTCCTAGCTCTCAAAAACCTTTTTTATTCTTTCATTATTATTGGGTAGTCTCCTACATTTCCATTCAAATTCAAACCCTGATTGGTTTATCAATGCATTAATGATTTTATTTCTTTTAAATTATGCCAAAATGTATAATATTTACTATCATAAACACCATAGCTGTACATTTCAGTAGTGTTAAGTATATTTGCATTTTAGTGCAACGGAATATAGAATTTTTTGCTTTGCAATATAGAAGCTCTGCACCTATTAATTTACTGTTCCTTAATGCTCTACTCCTTTATTATTGACAAACATCATTCTATTTTGTTTCTAAGAGTTTGATTGTTTTATTTATATCATTGTGGTGGTTAAATTTAGATGTCAAGTTGACTCTACTGAGTGATAGCTAAAGGACTAATAAAGTTTTATCTTGAGTGTGTCTTTGAGTTTGCATTCAAATAGACTGGCATTTGAGTCAGTGATCTGAGAAGGAAGGTCCACCAAGTCAGTTGAGGGACTGGATAGAGCAAGAAGACAGGAGAATTTAGAGGTCTCATCTGAAACTAGGATATAATCTTCCCCTGCCTTTGGACACCAGAAATTCAGGTGCTCAGGCCTTTGGACTTGGATAGAGCCAATTCCTAGCATCCTAAGATCTGTACCTTGCTGATGGCCTCTCATGAGACTTCTCAGCTTTCATAAACATGGAAACCATATCCCTTAATTAATCTGTCTATAAACCCTATTGTTTCTGTGTTAATAGAGAACGCTGACTGATACACTCATATAACTGCATCCTATAGTGTTTGTCTTTCTATGCCTTCACTTGTTACAAAGTATTCAAATTCCTTCCTTGTATTACTGATACTTGTAGTTCTAGAGCCAAGTGCCTGAGGCAGTTAACTTATGAAGAGGTACAGTTTACTTAGCCCATAGTTTGAAAGCTCCTATTTAAGAGGTATGACCTGTCTGGTTGGGCATCTGTCCACAGCAGCACATCTTGGCAGGTGTGCTGTCAGAGTTAGTGCTCACATCTGGAGCTAGGAACTAGAAAGAGAAGATTGGTGGGAACCTCCCAAGTCCCTTTTGCAGTTACTCTTGTGATAACCTAAGGGTATCTCTGATGCCTGATTCCTATGGGTTTCTAGCACCTCCCAGTAGTGCACATAGAGAACTCAGCCTTAGCATACGGACCTCTGGGGGACCATCATCCAAACCATTGCATATATGATTAGCCTGCCATAGTATTACCTAGTTTTTGAAGCTGAATAATATTCCATCATATACACATAGTATATTTTGTTTTTTCCTTCATCTGTTGATAGACATTTGGGTTACTTCAGCCTCTTGTCTATTGTGATTAATGCTTCAATGAACTTGGGGTCCAAATATCTCTTGGCACCTCTTTTCAGTTCTTTTGGATAAATATCTAGAAGATTGCTGGATCATAGTAATTCTGTTTTTCAAAGAACTTCTATAGTGTTTTAAATAAATTTTCTGTTCCCACCTTAATTGGGGAAAGCTTATAGTTTCTCCCCACCCTTTGCAGTGCTAGTTCTTTCCTTTTGTTCTAAAAATGACTCTACTAATGGGTATTATGTGATATCTCATTGTGATTTTTCTATGTTTCATGCCAAGAGGTGTTGTCATAGTTATTTTTCGTGTTGCTGAGACAAAATACCCAACATCCAAAGTTAAGGGAGGAAAGGTGTATTTCAGCTCACAGTTTGTAGAGTTTTCAGTTCATAGTTGGCTCGGTCCAAGGCAGGAGGGCATGGTAGAGGGGCATCACAGAGGAGAAATAGTTCATAGCATGGAAGGGCAGGCAGAAGGCAACAAAACAGCAAAACAGCAAAGCAGCAGCAGGTGCCTGCCTTTTGATTTTATCCCTTCTGGGCTACTTGTCCTTTGGGTGGTGCCACCCACACGCAGAATGGGCCTTCCTATTAGCCACACCCCAAACTACGCCAAACCAATCAGTGGACTAATTTAGTAATCATATATCCTTAATCCCAGCATCATGAACTTAATCCAGCAACTTGTGAAAAGCCTGACCTATGACTGTATGAAGCCTTGGGGGGACATCTAATGGGTATTTAGTATTTTTTCAGGAGCTTATTGGGCATTGTATATGTTCATTAGAAAATTATCTATACAAGTTGTTTACCTATTTTCAGTTGTTTTTGTTGAATTATACAAATCATTTATATATTCTGAATATTATTTCTCATCCTATGTGACTTGCAAATGTTTTGTCACATTCCATAGGTTTTCTTTTGACTATGTTATTTCTTTTGAATTATGAAACTTTTAAAGTCATATATGTGTGTGTGTGTGTGTGTGTGTGTGTGTGTGCGCGCGCGCTCAAAATGTAGGGTGAAGATTTATTTATTTTTTTCCCCCATTAAGTTTATTGGTACATTTTCAGTATAAAATACAGTTACATTCATCATTGGGATCTTGGTTCTTATTTTTTTCCCCTTCCCTTGCCCTCCCTTCGCCCCCTCCACCCTTCCCTATTTGCAAAGACCTTGTTTCCATTTTTTTCTTCTCATATTTTTTCCTTTCCCTTTTTTCCCTTCCCCTACCCCTTCAAATTCCCCTGCTCTATTAGACCTTTTCTTCCTGTCACACAATATCAGTTACACATTTTTAAAATTACAATATTAAGATCTAGGAGACATTACCACAGATTTTACAGAATTTAAAAGGATATAGAAAGCATATTACAAAAATCTTTTTTGAAATAAATTTGACAACTTCTAAGAAGTACCTTGGAAGACAAATTAATGAAACTAACTCTAGAGGAAATATAAAACTTGAATAGCACCTATTAAAGAAAGTATATTCCTAGCTTGAAAACCTACCTATATGACAACAGCAGGCTCATAAACATTTTAACTGATAAATTATATCAAACAATTAAAGCAGAAAACAATGGAGCACTTCTCCCCTCATTTTAGGAACTCAACATTGTGCTAATCCTAAAACTGGATAAAGATAATAGACGAAAAAAGTATGAACATAGATAGAAATTTGTTTAACAAAACAAACTATTGGAAGTCAGATCTGGCAGGATGTAGAAAGTGGTTTTGTTATAGGGATGGCAGTGTTGGTTCAGCATTGGAAGATCCACCCCCCAAAATCATCATTTAAACAGAGGAAAGGAAAAAGCCATATGATCCTGTCACTAGTTGGAGTAAAAGTATTGGACTAAATTCTACAGCTGTTCATGGTAAAAGCTATCAGGAGCCTAGAAGTAGAACAGAAACTTGTCAACAGATTAAAGACATGTATTTCATACTTCCAGTGAGAATGCCTTATATAAATGGAGAAGATAACAATGCTTTCTCCTTAAGGTGGGGAACAAGGGCAGATATGCTTACTCTTTATCTGTCCATTAAACTTTGAAACCTAGGCCCCACCAAAATAGTCTGGCAATAAAATGATACAACTAGGATAGGATTGGCACGGCAGAAGCAAAATCTTTATATGTAGATGAAATGATCATCTACAGAAAAAATACTAAGAAATCTCTAGGAGCCCCTAGAACTTGTACTTGAATTTAGCAAGATTAGAAAACACAAGGTATATATAAAAATTCATGTCTGTGTATACTTCCTATAAATGAAGAATTAGATATTGAAATTTAAAAGTTATGTGGGAGTACAAAGGACCTAGAAAAGTTAAAAACAAAAACAGTGTTGGAAGACATTTAGTACCTAATTTTAAGATTTCTTCTAAAGCTACAGTAATCAAGGCAGTGATGGTGTAAGGAAAGACAGATAGATCATTGGAATAAAACAGAGAATCTAGAAATAGAACCACACATATATGGTCCACTGAGTTTTGAAAAATTATTTAACATTAGCATTTTATAGAATATAAACTCAAATCAAGAGCCAAGGAAAAGATAGTGTTTTCAGCAAATGGCACTAGAACACCTGGTATCCGTATATAAAAAATTAACCTCAACCCTTTATTTCCATACATAAAAATAACTTGAAGGGATCTATGAACCTAAATATGAAAACCTAAAAGTATAAAACTTTAAGAAGAAATTATAAGGGAAAATGTTTATGAATTCAGGGTAGGCAAGAACTACCTAGGATACAAAAACCATGATGTATAAAAGAAAAAAATTGATAAATGAGATTCCATCAAAATGTAGAACTTTAAATGACATCATTAAAATGAAAAGTAGTCCTTTAACAAACCATATTTACAATGCATATAACCTATGACCAGAATATATAAAGAATTCTTAACACTCATTAATAGACAACCCAATTAAAATGTAGACATAAGATGATGATAAATAGCCAGTATAGCACAAGGAATGGTGTGCAATTCTAGAATCAGAAAAATACTAATCAGTACAATAATAAGATTGAATTATACACTCATTAGGAGATGAAGTTAAAAGTTTGAAAAGCCTTGCCCTGACTTTTTCTTTTTGTTGGATTCTCCCCCTTTGCATTTAATTTGTCAGGCCCAATGGATTCATTCTGCTGGGCTTCCTGGGGTTGTGATCCTCATTGTCTTTTCCTAGGGTATTGTCTAAAATATTTTGGAGTGTCGGTTTGGTATTTGTGAAGTTCCTGAGGTGCTCTTTGCCATGAAAGTATCTTATTTCTCCAACAATTTTGAAAGATAGTTTTGCAGGGTACATCAATCTGGGTGGGAGGCTGTTTCCTTTAGGGCTTGAAATACATCACTCTAAGCTCTTCTTGCCTTGAGGGTTTGCATTGAGAAGTCTGCTGTGATTCTGATGGGCTTTCCTTTGTATGTGATTTCTTTCTTTTCTCTAACCGCTTGTAGAATTTTGTTCTTCTGTTGGATTTCTGGAATCCTAACTATTATATGCCTATGTGTTGATTTTTTTTGATTAAGGCTAGCTGGAGTCCTATATGCCTCACTTATCTGTATGTCAAGTTCTTTTCCCCTCCTTGGGAAGTTTTCTGCCATCACTTGTGTGAACAGTTTTTTTATGTCATCTGCACTCTTTCCTGTTTCTTCATTGACTCCAATTAGTCTTATCTTATAGTTCTTTGCATCATCTAGCAGGTGCCGGATTGATTTCTCATGTTCCCTTACAATTTTAAAGCAATTTTTCTTTTCCTCCTCACTAATTGCAATCTTATCTTCTATATGTGAAATTCTATCCTTACATTGGTTCATTCTGCTGTGCAGACTTTCAATGGAGTTTTTAATCTCTTGGAAATCTGTATCTGTTTTATGGATTCCATTTGTTTCCTATGTTGGGATTCCATCATGTTCATCAGATCCTCTATTTTTTTTATCTGTGTCCTCTCTAGATTTATTAATCATGTCTTGCACCATGCGCAAAATCTTTGCTGTTATCTGAGTAATTATTTCTGATTTCATTTTTCCCAGATCCTCTTTTGTTCACAGTTCAGAGAGTCCAGGTGGTTGAGTATCAGATTGTTCCATCTCGTTTCCCTTTGAGGTTGCTGTAGGTGATCTGGAACTCTGTTTTTGAGGCTTGTTTATGTGTTTTCTCATTTCTATGGGGTGGGGGGAGTGCTTTTGGTACCCACACCGCTCACCTTCTCTGCCCTAGGAGCCTGCGATGGCAGTGGGGGAACTTCCTTCTGAGTGCTGGGACTGGCTCAGCTTCTCTGGCCTAGGAGCCTGGGGTGGCGGTGGGGGAGCTTCCTTCTGAGTGCTGGGACTGGCTCAGCTTCTCTGGCCTAGGAGCCTGGGATGGCGGTGGGGGAGCTTCCTTCCAGGTGCTGGGACTGGCTCAGCTTCTCTACCCTAGGAGCTTGGAATGGTGGCGGGGGCTGGAGCTTATTATTTTAAAGTCCTCTCTTGGTTTTCTTTTTGAATCAGAATTACTTTCTTACCCTCAAAGTAGAAAGTTACATTGTGTCTGAAGCTGATGTTATGTCATTCTCTCTTTTCTGGAACAACTTAATCCACAGGGCTTCAAACAGTAATTCTTTGTGCAGCAATTTACTTTTCTCCTGGAGTATTGGCCTTGTCCATGATCAGGTTGATCAGTTGATAGGCACCGCTGCTGCCCTGTGCAGAACCTCTGCAGTAAGTCCTAGTCTCCTGCGAGCCATGGCAGCACATGGCAAATTACAGGAAAGGTAGAAAAAGGAGACTGAGAAGAAGCTGAGCTTTGGGTCTGATTAGTGCTGCTCTGGGCAGCAAAGACCTGTAGGGTGAATATTTAAATAAAAAATTATTACAGTAATGACACATTGCCGTTAATCCTCCTCAAATTATTTGCCCTTCTTTGAACACACTTATCCATTCATTCTTGCCACTTTCTGAAGTGGTTATGGAAGTCCTTGTTTATGAGTGTCTCTATGAGGTGTGATCAGAAATGTGGTAAATGCTGGTAACATGTGCCATGCAGGAAAAAGGCAGACTTGGAAAAACAGTACGGTGTGTACTCATTCACTAGATCTGACACTGGAAATTCTGGCTCTTCCCCAAAGTCAAAGTGAATATGAAAAGTAAAGGGTTTTTTTAATCAATTAAGGTCATTAAGACAACAATAATAGCCTAACTAAAGATATTTGCAAAGTAAGATTTCCACAACTGCTCCAGAAAAAGGTAAGAATGATGGGACAGCCTCCACTCCATCCCCGCGCCCTGCCCACAGCTACCAGCTTAGCCTTACAGGCACCTGCAGCCTCCCCCGCCCCCCGCCTCTGGCCTCCTGCCTGTGCTGCTACCTGGTTGCACACCACAGAGGCACAGGGGGTCATAAAGGTCATTGTCCTGAGCTCCAGAAGATAGAGCAGAAAGAACAGAAAGAGGGTCTCTCTCAGGCTCCTTGACGAAACCTGAAGCCTACTGGAAAAGTGAAGAGAATCTCTGCAATAAAGGCACACCAGACCACCATACTTGGTAAGTTGGAGGGATCACCACCTCCCATTGGAACCTGGACTAACTTCAGGTGAAGGGCAGCTGGAACCTGCAGTAGAACCTTGCAGAGTTCAAACTTGCAGTAGGTCAGGGAGCTCAACTTGGGCCTTGCAGCCAGAAATCTGCCTGAATCTCATGGGTCTGTGACGGACTTACTGAGACTCACTGATTTATATCTGCACACTGTTGCCCATGTTGTCTATTGTGACAGCAGAAACATACCCTGAAGAAGGCCCTTCATTTTTATTTTTTGTTATTTGCAAAAATTTTTTTCTCTTTTTAATTTTTACTTTTTTCTACTCTTTTCAAATTTTTATATTTCTCTTCTTTTTTTCTTTCTTTTCTCTTTTCTTTCTCTCTCTCTCTCTCACTCATTCTCTTGCTGTCCCACATTGTTCATCTCCCTTTTTGTTCCTGTTCTGGCCCTAACTCAGACTTCTTCTTTATTTTTCTCTTCTTCTCTTTTTCCTTCTCTTGAATGTCATTAGTTTTAAAGAAAAGTAAATACAGTTTCTAGCCTCCCTATTGCTGTTAGGTTGTTCTGTTCTCATCTTTGTTCTTTCATTCTGTCTTTTCCTCTTTTCTTCAACAGTTTCTTAGAGTTTGCGTGATCTTCCTGTGTCCTCTGGCCTCACTGCTAACCTTTCCCTACAATCCCTCCCTCCCCAACTCCTTCTAACTACCCATCCCTAAGGGTAAAGTTGCTATATTGAAGAGTTTATTCACTATAAACATATGTTGAGCTGGTCCTCGATTTTGATTGAATTTACATGGTTAAACATGATAGATTAATAACTACCACAAATTGTCATTTTCTAAGCTGTGCTTCATGCTCTGGTGTTGCTGATTGTATCATTTGGGCTAAGGAGTTGTGATTGCCTTCCTGGTATAATGAAAATGAGACAGCCTCAGAGTCATTAGAGACTCAAAGCCTAAAGACCAGCTATATCTGGAAGACACCTCTGAAAAGCAATCATTCCATAAGAGTTCTAAATACAAGCAACAAAGATACTTACAATAAGAAATTTCAAAGTAGCAATCCAAGAATTAAGACAAGGACACTACCAAAAACAAAAATGAGAAGACATTTAAGCAAGGCACAAACTCAGACTTCCACCCCAAAAAGGCAAATTCTGAGGGAAACAAGATGGAAAAGTCTGATCATCAATCACCTTAACACCCTGAACTTATAGCACAGGAAGTAACAAAACAACGAATGAGGCTCTAGAAAAATTCAAAACAGAAATACTGTCCCAGATAACTACAGAGATGGTGAGCAGAATGAAAGACATGATTAGAGGCTCAAGAACAGAAACAGATAAAAAAGTAGATGACCTCAGAACCATGCTGGAAGCCATGAATGACCAGCATAAGAAAGAAATGGAAACCATGATTGCCCAACATAAGAAAGAAATGGAATCCATGAAACAGATTCAAACAGATATCCAGGAGATTAAAAACTCCATTGAAAGTATACACAGCAGACTAACAGAATGTGAAGACAGAATATCAGATATAGAAGACAGGATTGTGGTTAGTGACCATGAAAACAGAGATTTCTTAAAAATAGTAAGGGAACACGAGAAATCAATCCAGCAGCTACTAGATGATGCAAAAAAGAATAACATAAGACTGATAGGAGTCCACAAAAAAACAGGAGAAAGTACAATAGACATAAAAGAAACTGTTCACAGAAGTAATAGTAGAAAATTTTGTAGACAGAGAAAGAGATTGGACATACAGATAAGTGAGGCATATGGAACTCCAATTAGCCACTATCAAAAAAAATCTACACCTAGACGTATAATAGTCAAGATCTCAGAAAGCCAACAGAAGAATAAAATTCTACAAGCACTTAGAGAAAAGAAGCAAATCACCTATAAAAGAAAGCCCATCAGAATCACAGCAGACTTCTCAACACAAGCCCTCAAGTCAAGGAGAGACGGGAGTGAAGTATTTCAAAACCTAAAAGAACATAATTTCCAACCTAGACTGTTGTATCCTGCAAAATTATCCTTCAAAATTGATGGGGAAATTAGATACTTCCACATCAAAGAACACCTGAGAAATTTCATGAACACCAAACCAGCACTCCAAACAATTCTAAGCAATATCCTAGAAAAAGACAGTGAAAGTCACAACTCCATGAGGCCAAGCAGAGGGAAGCCACCAGGCAAGGCGACAAACTAAAAGAAAAGGGGGAAAAATAAAAAATAAAAGAGCCAACAACAAAAAAAATCATGAGAAGGATGAGTCAATATCTATCAATTATAACCATCAATGTTAATGGCCTCAATTCACCAACCAAAAGAGACTGGCAGAATGGATTAAGAAGCACAATCCAACAATACGCTATATATAAGAAACACACCTAACTTGAAAATAAATTCATAGACTGAAAGTAAAAGGGTGGAAAACAGTTCTCCACAACACAGGAACCCAGGAAAAAGCAGAGGTAGCAATCTTATTTGCAGACAAAATAGATTTCAAACCAAAACTAACTCAGAGAGACAAAGATTGTCACTACAGCCTTGTGACAGGAACAATCCTAGAGAAAGAGATGACAATCATAAATATGTATGCACCAAATATGAATGCCCCCAACTATACAAAAAAATATTAATGGGCATGAAAAAGCAAATAAGCACTAATACAATTGTAGTGGGGGTCCTCAATACCCCACTATCACAAGTACACAGATCATCCAGACAAAAAATCAACAACAAAATTCTAGAACTGAACCAAGCTATTGAACAAATGGACTTAATAGATGTTTACAGAGTCTTCCACCCCCCAAAATCAGAATACACATTCTTTTCAGCTGAACATGGGTCATTCTCCAAAATACACCACATGCTAGCTCGTAGGATATGCTTCAGTAAATGTAAAAGAACTGAAGTTACCTGCTGTGTATTGTCAGACCATAGTGCAATAAAATTGGAGGTCAATAGCATAAGAAACTGTGAAACCCCCACAAATACATGGAAATTGAATGACACTGTCCTGAACAACCAATGAGTCACAGACGAAATTAAAGAAGAAATTGGACAGTTTCTACAAGTAAATGATAATGCCAGTACAACATACAGGAATGTATGGGACACAATGCAAGCAGTTCTATGAAGGAAATTCATAACACTGAATGCCCATATTAGGAAAACAGAGAGAACTCAAATAAACAACCTAATGCTGAACCTCAAGCTTCTAGAAAAAAAAGGGTATGACAAACCCAAAGCTTATACAAGAGAGGAAATTATAAAGATCAGAGCAGATATCAATGCAATGGAGACTAAGAGAATGATGCCAAAAACTTAATGAATCAAAGAGTTGGCTTTTCAAAAGAATAAATAAAATTGATAAACCTTTAGCCAACCTTATCAAAAAAGGAAAGAAAAGTCTAAAATCCATGCATTTAAGAATGAAAATTATGAAGTCAAAACAGATCAAGCAGAAATCCAGAGGATCATCAATACCTACTTCAAGGACCTAGAAGCTTGAGGTTCAGCATTAGGTTGTTTATTTGAGTTCTCTCTGTTTTCCTAATATGGGCATTTAGTGCTATGAATTTCCCAAAGGGAAATGAGATGGAACCCTCTGATACTCAAGCACCTGGACCCACTGAACTGGCAACAAAAGGGGATCTGGAAAAAGTGAAATCAGAAATAATTTCTCAGATAACAGGAGAAATTGTGCCCCTAGTGCAAGACATGATTAATAAATCTAGAGAGGAGCTCAAGAACATGATGGAATCCCAACACAAGAAACAAATGGAATCCATAAAACAGATGCAAATAGATTTCCAGGACATGAAAAACTCCATTGAAAGTCTACACAGCAGAATGAGCCAGAGTGAGGACAGAATTTCAGATATAGAAGATAAGATTGCAATTAGTGACCAGGAAAAGAAAAATTGCTTCAAAATTATAAGGGAACATGAGAAATCAATCCAGCAGCTGCTAGATGATGCAAAAAAGAATAACATAAGCCTGATTGGGCTCAATGAAGAAACAGGAGAGAGTGCAGATGACATGAAAAATCTCTTCACAGATAGGTCAAGAAGCAAAATCCAACAATATGCTGCATACAAGAAACACACTTAATTCAAAAGGAAACTCAGACTGAAAGTGAAAGGGTGGAAAACAATACTGCATGTGACAGGAACCCAAAAAAAAGCAGGAGTAGCTATCCTCTTGGCAGATCAAGTAGATTTCAAAACAACACTGATGAAGAGAGACGAAGAAGGACATTACATCCTTGTAAAGGGAAGAGTACAAGAGGAAGAGATGACAATCATAAATATCTATGCACCAAACACTAGTGCAGCCAACTATATAAAACAAATACTAACGGACATGAAAAGTCATATATGCACTAATACGATTGTAGTGGGGGACCTCAACACCCCACTGTCACAAATAGATAGATCAACTAGACTAAAAATAAGTAATGAATACTAGAACTCAATCGAACTCTTGAACAAATGAACTTAACAGATGTTTACAGAGACTTCCACCCCACAAAATCAGAATACACACTCTTCTCAGCTGCACATGGGTCATTCTCAAAAATAGACCACATACTCACACATAGAACATGTTTAAGTAAGTGCAAAGGAATTGAAGTTATCCCCTGTATATTATCAGACCATAGTGCGATGAAATTGGAGATCCATAGCAAAAGAAACTCAAAAAATTTCATAAACACGTGGAAATTGAACAACACACTTCTGAATAACCAATGGGTCACAGGGGAAATTAAAGAAGAAATCAGACAGTTCCTTCAATTAAATGACAATGACAATACAACATATCAGAATCTATGGGACACAATGAAAGGAGTCTTACAAGGGAAATTCATAGCAGTGAATATGCATATTAGCAAAACAGAACGAGCCCAATTAAACAACCTGATGCTGAACCTCAAGCTTCCACAAAAAGAAGAGCAGGACAACCCCAGAGCTCATACAAGGGAGGAAATTATAAAGATCAGAGGAGAAATCAATGCAATGGAGACTAAGAGAATGATACAAAAAATCAATGAAGCCAAGAGTTGGTTCTTTGAAAGAATCAACAAAATCGACAAACCTTTAGCCAACCTTGTCAGAAAAAGGAAAGAAAAGGCCCAAATCCATGCAATTAGGAATGAAAAGGGTGAAATGACAACAGACCCAGCAGAAATCCAGAGATTCATCAATACCTACTTCCAGAACCTATACGCCAATAAGATGGACAACACAGAAGAAATGGACAGATTCCTAGATATGTATGAATTACCAAAGTTGAATGAAGAAGACCTAAAAATTCTGAACAACCCAATATCAACCAATGAAATTGAAAATGTAATAAAAAACTTATCAACTAAGAAAAGCCCGGGCCATGATGGCTTCACTGCTGAATTCTACAAGACATTTAGAGAGGAACTGCTGCCACTACTGTTTAAACTCTTCAATGAAATTGAAAGGGAAGCAATACTCCCAAATTCATTCCTGGAAGCAAGCATCACCTTGATCCCCAAAGCAGAGAAAGACCCAACTGAAAAAGAGAACTATAGGCCAATCTCACTAATGAACATAGATGCAAAAATCCTTAATAAGATAATGGCAAACAGAATGCAGAAGATCATCAAGAAGATCATACACTCTGATTAAGTGGGATTCATCCCAGGGATGCAGGGATGGTTCAATATATGAAAATCAATTAACGTAATACACTATATCAATAGAACCAAGGACAAAAACCATATGATTATCTCCATAGATGCAGAAAAAGCATTTGACAAAATCCAACATGCATTTATGGTAAAAACTCTACAAAAAATTGGAATAGATGGTCTCTACCTCAAACTGATAGAAGCCATCTATGAAAAACCAACAGCCAATATCATACTAAATGGTCAAAAACTGAAAT
Organism: Heterocephalus glaber; assembly: GCF_053883595.1. NCBI lineage: Eukaryota > Metazoa > Chordata > Mammalia > Rodentia > Bathyergidae > Heterocephalus > Heterocephalus glaber. The sequence continues at coordinate 24,446,054 of NW_028258296.1, read as the reverse complement.
CCTTCACACTAAAGTCAGGAACAAGACAAGGATGTCCACTATCACCACTCTTGTTCAATATAGTTCTGGAAACATTAGCCACGGCAATTAGACAAGAGAAAGAAATAAAAGGAATAAAGATAGGAAATGAAGAAGTCAAATGGTCATTATTTGCAGATGACATGATACTCTATATAGAAGACCCCAAGAACTCCACCAAAAGTCTTCTAGACTTAATAACCAAATTCAGTCAAGTAGCTGGTTACAAGGTCAACACACAAAAATCAATAGCTTTCCTCTACATGAATGACAGACTCTCTGAAAAAGAAATAGGGCAAATAATTCCTTTCACAATAGCATCCAAAAAACTGAAATACCTAGGAATCAACCTAATGAAAGAAATCAAAGACCTCTTCTCTGAAAACTATGGCACTCTGAAAAGAGAGATTGAAGATGATATCAGAAAATGGACAGACATGCCATGCTCCTGGGTAGGAAGGATTAATAGAGTAAAAATGGCCATACTTCCAAAACTGCTGTATAGATTTAATGCAATTCCAATTGTGATCCCAGCAGCATACTTCATAGACTTCGAGAAAACAGTCCAAAAATTCATTTGGAGCAAGAAGAGACCCAGAATAGCAAAAGCAATTCTAGGTAACAGAGACATGGCTGGGGGTATCACAATCCCCAACCTGCAGCTATACTACAAAGCCACTGTGATAAAAACAGCATGGTACTGGCAAAGAAACAGACTTGAGGACCAGTGGAACAGATTAGAAGATGCAGAAACAATGCCAGACACACTCAGCCATCTCATCTTTGATAAAGGAGCCAAACACCCTCATTGGAGGAAAGATAGCCTCTTTAATAAATGCGGCTGGAAAAATTGGGCTTCAACTTGCCAAAGATTAAAACTAGACCTATATCTCTCACCATGCACTAAACTAAAATCAAAATGGATTAAAGATCTAAATATTAAAATAGAAACTCTGAACCAGTTGGTACAGAGGTTAGGTAGAACCCTTGAAGACATCGGTGTAGGAAAAGACTTTATGAACAAAACCTCAGTTGCCCGTGTACTAGCACAAACAATCAACAAATGGGATGTCTTCTTATTAAAAAGCTTCTGCACAGCCAGAGAAACCACCAGCAGTGTGAAGAGACAACCCACAATGTGGGAAAAACATCTTCACCTGCTCTTCCTCAAAGGTCTACTATCTCGAATCTATAAAGAACTTAAAAAGATCAGACCTCCCAAATTTAAAGACCCAATCCAAAAATGGGCATCTGAAATGAACGGACATTTCTCAAACAAAGAAGTAGAAATAGCAAGTAAATACATGAAAAAATGTTCAACATCACTGGTCATTCAAGAGATGCAAATGAAAACAATTCTGAGATTCCACTTCACTCCAGAAAGAATGGCTGCTATCATGAAATCAACCAATAACAAATGTTGGCGGGGCTGTGGGGAAAGAGGAACCCTGCTCCACTGCTGGTGGGAGTGTAGACTGGTGCAAGCCCTGTGGAAATCAGTATGGAGATACCTCAAAGAACTAGGACTGGAAGTCCCATTTGACCCCGCTATTCCCCTGCTGGGGATCTTCCCCAAAGAATTAAAAGAATCATACCACAGTGATATATGTGCACCTATGTTCATAGCAGCACAGTTTGTAATAGCTAAAACTTGGAAACAGCCCAAATGCCCATCAACTGGAGACTGGATCAAGAAAATGTGGTTTTTTAATAAAATGGAGTACTACTCAGCCATAAAAAATGAGAAATTAGAGACATTTATAGCTAAGTGGATGCACATTGAGGTGATACTCTTAAGTGAAATAAATAGGACACACATGTGTAAATACCAAATAGTTTCTCTGGTGTGAGAAACTGAAAATGTAAATAGGGACTAAATGTATAATAGGTAATGTGAAATAGGAAGAAAAGGGGCAAAGGGGAAGGAAGTGGGAGGGCTAGGGGAAAGGATAGAAGGGAATAGGATTAATATGAGAAAATGGAAAAATAGGAACAAAATCTTTGTAAATAGGTAAGACTGGAGGGGTTGAAGGGAGGGCTGGGCAAGGGTGAAAAATAAGAACCAAGAGAGATTATGTAAAGGTGCAAATTTCCAATGATGAATGTCATTATATTGTATACCTAAAATGTACCAATGATTAGAATGAATAATCGAAAATGTAAAATAGAAAGAAAAGGTCCAAAGGGGTAGGGGTAGTGGGAGGGGCAGGGGAAAGGAAAGAAGGGAAAGGAAAAAATGCTGAGAAATGGAAAAAATGGAAATAAAGTCTTTTAAATAGGGAAGGGTGGAGAGCGTGAAGGGAGGGCTGGGAATGGGGAACAAATAAGAACCAAGATGCATTATATAAAGGTACAATTCCCAATGAGAAATGTAATTGTGTTGTACACCTACAATGTACCAATAAAAGAATTTAATACAAAAAAAAAAAGAATTAGGTCACTGGGGGCTGGCTTTTAAGGTATATTGTTTCTCTGGTTATGTCCTTCCTCTTGCTGATTTCTGGCTTCCATGAGGTGAGCAGCTTTTCACAGGCCCTTCTGCCATGATGTTTCTGCATTTGAGCCAGCCAATTATGAATTGAATCCTCTGAAACTATGAACCAAAATAAACCTTTGCTCCTTAAAGTTGTGTATGTCAGGTATTTTGTCCTAGCAACAGAATGGTAATATAGGAATATAGGAATGAAATAAAGAAAATGTAAGTAGAAAAAAATAAATTGTATAATGACCAGTAAGTTTAATAATAAGTGATATTACATGTTCACTTATCACTTAAAGGGGCTATATTATACACAGCACCAGTCAAAATGAAGCACTCAAATCAACCCCAAATAAATTACACAACCTTGGGTTACTAAAAGATGTTGCACACCTTGGTTATTTATGAGGGATGCAAAAATAAATATAGCAATTTTTACATTAAAGATGATCATCGCACAATACCACATTCATTTCAAAATAAATGCAATAGAGATGATAATATATTCAAAGAGTTTACATGTTAGTAATGGATCTGGAGAGTAAAACAAATTGCTGCTACACTGAATCATAATATTGGATAAATATACTGAATGTGCAAAAGGGGATACAAAACCTAGTCAAATTAGAGAAAGAATGAGGGTGATATAGAGTTTCCCTGGAAGTTTCTTCTGAGTGTTAAAAGATTTATAAAATATGAACTTGAAGAAATAAAAGAAACATACAAGTAGAGAAATTACAAAAATAAAGAATAAAATGAGCATAGGCTTACTAGGTCTGGCTGACAGAGCAGAGGGTGAGTATAGATGTGGCTCAAAAGCAGTCTCTGGTACAGGATGATGAAGAGCCTTGAAGACAGGCAAATTTGTTTCTATTTTGCTGAAATTCTTCAGAATGTATCAATCAGTTGTAAAAATCTGGCATGTTCTTGAAAATGCTTAAGGAAATGGAAAACCTAACGGGAAGTCTAACGCTCAAATATGAGAATTTGGAAAAGTACGTATTATTAATATACTTTTTTGCAAATTCTAACTATTTAAACAATAATTGACTAATAACAGAATAAACTAGATGGCAGAAACAATAACAGGTTTGGCACCAAGGCTGTCCTTTTATTTGGTATATTACTTTATAAGTAAAAACAGAATTTGTAATTCATCTAGGGAAGAAATGGAAGCTCAAAGAAAATAGGTTTTGTTTCCAATTGATTCTCCAAATAATATTGGAAGAAATGGAAACAGAAACTGAGAGATGCTGTTATTTATTTCACTCCAAATATGAGGATGATCAACCTAAAACCCATATTTAAAATCCTTCCTCCTTTTGATCTCTGTCTTTTACTTTGCTTTGCAGGACTCTCCCCTTGATTACTCACATGAAACCCCTGATCACATGTCATCAAAGCAGTCTCACACCGTCCAGGGCCCAAAAATGCATCCAGAGTTGCCATACATTACTGAGAATTTAACATCTTGTGTCTGCAAGAGCCACAGTCTTCTCTTCATTTGGAGGAGACCAGTAAATAGTTCCCTATGACTCTGGTCACTCCTCACAGCATTTGAAGTGACATTGCCCCCACCTCTAGTGATGTGCAGTAGGGGAGACCACTCCACATAACTAGCAATGCTGGAATACAGAAGTTCCTCATTTTTCTCCATAAGAGAAGCAGACGGGAAATAATGCAATTTTTGTTGAAGCTTACACTAACAAAATTATATTAGCTTATATAACTGTCTCCATCCTGGATCGGCTAGCACAAAGAAATTCATGCAACGTTTTTTAAAAATTCCTTGAAGTTGTTCCTCTTTTTCTTGTCAGGTTTTCTGACAAGGTATATTTTTTCCTGACCTCATTTGCTTTCCCAGATAGCCTCACCCATATCATAAACATCTGGTCGAACAATCTCCCTGAAGATTGTATGAGTCCATGAGGACATACTGTGAAAGCTTGTTTTTGATTCCATTTATGGAAACACCTCTATGCAGATCCTTGACATGTCACTTAAGCTGCTAGACTCAACCCAGGACTTCTACAGAATATCCTGGGCTTCAACTATACCTTTCCACGCAGATACCTGTCCTGGTAGATCCCATCCTTTGAGCAGCCCTTTCCTTTGTCCAAGATTCCTCAATCCATGAGGGAATGATTGCCTTGGGTCCACAGAGCATTAGGTAGCCACTGTTTAAGAGCTAGGAAAATGATAATGTCACTCATCTTCTCAGCTTCATTTTCCATCAGAGTAATGTCATCCTCCTCTGTGTCCCATACTCTCACCATTCAGGCAGTCAGAATCTCATGTGGGTAGTTGTTTAAAAGCTTTGTGCAATACAACTCTGTTGCAGGGTATTCCTGAACATTATTTCCTGAATAGGAGAAATTCTAATACTGTCTTTGCCTTGCATTTCATTAATGGTCAAGTGGTAAAGCAAGACTTATAGACTTAAAAGTGTTCATATTCTTTATCACTTCAATCTCAGTTTCTCTCTTACTTATCTTTGCTAGAGATTCTAACTTTTTACATTCTATTTAGGTCATAAAGACGATAACTTGTTTTCATTTCCAGTTCTTCACTGCAGCCACACCACGTGGAAAGGCAGGGTTTCTAGACTGGTGTCCCAGTCTTCCACTTCCTCAGTCAGATGTGAGACTAAGAGTGGGAGAGAGAGAGATGCACATCCCTTTCAGTTGTAATTCTTCTGTTATCTTTACCCCTGCTGCATGGCAAACTGTCGATCTGTAACCAACCAAGCAGCACACAAGCAGTAGCCACCTCACCACAGCAGCAGCAGGATGCTGCCCTTCCTTACCACAGTGATAAAGCAGCACTCAGGAAACAGCTGCCACCGACCCAGCAACATTTCAGGGCATTCCCATTTATCATGTTGTGGGACGCATTGCCATCTCTCTTTGAACAGATTTATTCCCTCATTCTTGTCACTTCCTGAAGCAGTTCTGGAAGTTCTCTTTAGTGAGATTCTTTATGGCGTGATCAAAAACATGATGAATGCTGATTCCAAGTGCTTTCCAACAGAGACAGGTATCTAAAATCTCCATAGTGTGTCCTCATACACCTTCCTCACTGTATCTGGCACTATGTGACTTCTGGCTCTTCCCTAAAATCAAAATGATCAGTACTGAAGACCCCTGCAGATAGGTTTTAGTATCCTACCCATTATATGATGCAAGCCTAAGGGGAAAAAAAAAAGCTCTAAAAGGCAGAACTAAGAGAGAAAGTGGGGTGCCAGGATAACCAATGCGGGTGCAACCAACAAAGGCCCTGGCCAGTCCCAGGCACTCACTTTTATTGGCAATCAGTTGGGATAAAGGTAAGCTACATGCAAGGGCAGGGTCACATGTGGTTTCCATGGAAATTAATGTAAACAAGGCTCATAATGGACAAGACAAAGCATTCTCAAATTAGGAACAGAATAGACAAAATATATAGTTATAATTAGAACATTGTCCTTCTAGTAAGAAGGTTTTAGTTGTGGGGATAGCATTTGGTGCAAGTTACTCTGACCTCAGCATGTAGGCTTCAGCCAGCCTCACTTCTCAAAAGAAGCCAATTGTGGGGTTAACTCTTTGTAGCCTGCTTTGGGCATAATTAATATTATAGTCCTCTGCAATCAGGAAAGATAAATTTTTTTGTTAAGCTTATTGGTACATTTTAGGTATACAATATGATGTCATTCATCATTGGGAATTTGTACCTTTGCATGATATATCTTGGTTTTTATTTTTTTCCCCATTCTCTTGCCCTCCCTTCAACCCCTCCACTGCTCCCTATTTACAAAGACTTTGTTTGTGTTTTTTCCTTTTCTCGTATTTATTCCATTCCCATCTTTCCTTTCCCCTCCCCCTCCCACTTCCCCTTCCCCTTTGCCCCTTTTCTTCCTATTTCACATTGTCTATTAAACATTTTGATCCTTATTTACACTTTCAATTTCTCACACCAGAGAAACTATTTGGTATTTACACATGTCTGTCCTGTTTATTTCACTTAAAGAGTATGGCCTCAATGTGGATCAATTTAACTATAAATATCTCTAGTTTTTTTACTTTATGGCTGAGCAGTACTCCATTTTATTAAAAAAAAAAAAAATCTTCTTTATCCAGTCTCCAGTTGATGGACAATTGGGCTGTTTCGAAGTTTTAGCGATTACAAACTGTGTTGCTATAAACATGGGTGTGCATGTATCACTCAGGTATGATTCTTGTAACTCTTTGGGAAGATAGCTAGCAGGGGAATTGCTGGTTCAAATGGAACCTCTAATCTTAGTTTTTTGAGGTATCACTGATTTCCACAGTGGTTGCACCAATCTACACTCCCACCAACAGTGGAGAAGCATTCCTTTTTTCCCACGACCCAACCAGCATTTATTATTGATTGATTTCTTGACAGCAACCATTCTTTCTGGAGGATGGTGGAATCTCAGTGTTGTTTTCATTTGTATCTCTTGAATGATCAGTGATGTTGAACATTGTTTCTTTTTTTTTTTTGTACCAAGAATCAAACTTGGGTCCTTGAGCTTGCAAGGCAGGAATGGAAACACTGAGCTAAATCCCTGGCCCCATTTCATGTGTTTATTTGATATTTCTACTTCTTTGTCTGTGAAATGTCTGTTCATTTCAGATGCCCATTTTTGGATTGCGTCTTTAAATTTGGGAGGTCTGATTTTAAGTTCTCTATATATTCTAGATAGCAGACCTTTGTTTGAGGAACAACTGGTAAAAATTTTTTCCCACATTGTGGGTTGTCTCTTCACTCTGTTGGTGGTTTCTCTTGCTGTGCAGAAGCTTTTTAATAAGATCTGGCAAAGAAACAGACCAGAGGATCAGTGAAACATACTAGAAGATGCAGAAACAACCCCAGACACACGCAGCCCCCTCATCTTTGACAAAGGAGCCAAACACCCTCATTGGAGGAAAGATAGCCTCTTTAACAAATGATGCTGGAAAAACTGGGTTTGAACTTGCCAAAGATTAAAACTAGACCTATATCTCTCACTATGCACTAAATTAAAATAGAAATGGATTAAAGATGTAAATATTAAAACAGAAACACTAAACCAGCTGGAAGAGAGGTTAGGTAGAACTCTTGAAGACATTGCCATAGGAAAAGATTTCATGAACAAAACCTCAGTCACACATGAACTACCACATAGAATCAACAATTAAATTAAATATTTTTAATTTGCTCAGGACATTGAGGCTGCCATGACAGCACAACTAGACACTGAACGAGATGTCCAGCACCAAAGTGAAAGTTACAGGAACGATGGCGTAATTTTGTTTGAAACAAAGGGGAATACGTGGAAGATGATTAATGGAGTATTTTACTTTCATACTTTTTTTTTTAATTTAAAAATTTAGCATATTTATTGATCATGTCTTGTAGAATTTGCAGAAGATAGGAGAGGGTGTCTTTTCCCCCCTATGGCTTCATTGCCTAGCTAGCACAGATTTGAAGGCATCCAAGAGATCTTCACATCACTGAAGCCAGCCATTTGCCATTTTCCTGACTCCACTCTTCCTTTCCCAATTTGATTTTCTCTTCTTGACTCATTTCTTTGATTTCAAGAACAATTACAATTTCTCTATCAAAGCAATTTAGCATCATTTTGTATTACACGGGAGTGTGACACATCTTGCTATTTTCCCTTCTTGATCCAATAGTCCTTTCATTGAATTTTTACACACAACTTCATCTCCCTATGAAGAAGCAGAGGTTACAGGCAAGTAGTAAAACTTGCTTTTAATTTTTCATAATGTTACAATAGTCATTTTACTGTAAGAGATAAGACCCTGTGTGCAAATAACAGAATTAAACAGAGCTCAGCCATCCTTGCTTTGGAAATTCTATGGCAAAATGTAGAACAGGAGGGCAGTGACATCCAAGTGTAATTCAATAACATATTTGAAGGCCTCAGGAGCTTTGAAAGTTCCCATCCCAGACAACTGCACTTGCCAAGAAGTATTTCTGGCCTATTCAACATAGAACATGAAAGCAGCTGATTTCCTGGAAATAAGCACATTACAGAAAAACCTCTTGTTGGTTTCAGTTTCCATCTAAACTGTTTACAGGAAGTGGCATTTCAGTCAGCCTTGCATGAGCTAAGGGATTGCTTTTCTAGCCTTTGTACTAAGTCATGTTAAAACTTGACAGAAGATGTGTGCAATTTGAAGGAATCAACAGAAGTAATATCATATTGAATGTTCCAGCAAATCTCACGGTCATTTTTTAAAAAAAAAATTGCAGTAGACTTTTAAAGTTTCTGCAAGTAGTTTGGTCGGTATAAGAAGCTGCATGTAAACAGATATATAATCGACCCCATGTCATGGGCATGAGTCATATTTTTGTCATTTCTTATTTTTTCTGTATGAAGTAGTAACAGTGAATTTAAAAAACAAAACAGCCACGGAAACAGTAATTCAGTCATGGTGCTTAAGGTTTTTTACTGCAGTTAGGGTAAAGTTCAGTCCCTGTACCATGGTGTGCAGGATCTCACTCACTCTGATTCCTCCCCGCCCCTCCTCTCACCTCACTACCTCAGCTCACAACACACAAGCTCTTCCGCAAATGAGAGCGCTATACACCAACTCTCTTTGTTCCTGGATCTCACTTCCTCCCTTCCTTCAATGACTGTGTCTTTTAAAATATCATCTTAAAAGGACCTTACATAGAAGGTTGAGTTGACAATCAATTAAAGAAAATCATAGTGAGAAAATACGTGTGTGTGTGTGTCCCTAGGTATGAGTAAATATCCTGAGTTTTCTGTAATGTAGCCCCCTCCCCTTTTGTCTTCTTTGTATTTTACTGGATGGTGGGGAGGGGCAATTAACTTTAGCTGGGGCCTTTGGCAGAGCCATGCTGCTTCTGAGCTCTCTGGCATTTCCTCTTAATTGCTCCCTCTAGCAACGGTTTAACTTTTTAGCATCAGTATTTGCCAGAAAGCTTACTGAATCCTGCATCCTATTATTTTCCTGCCCCCTTTCCCTACAATAGCAATGCCTTATCTATTGCGGACCCCTGAAACCTTACTGGAAACCTCTGCCATAGGCTCCCATCTCCTGCCCAGTATACAGCACAGGCCTGAGAAAAACTACTAAAGGAAAGACTAAGAGAGACATAAAGCAGGGTGCTGGGACGACCAATGCCAGTGCAACCAACAAAGGTGCTGGCCAGTCCAAGCCCCTGATTTTTATTAGTCGTCAACTGGAGTAAAGGCAAGCTATGTGCAAGGGCAGTACTACATGTGAGTATATGCGGTCCTGCAGTTTCTATGGAAATTAATGTAAATAAAGCTCTAAAGGACAAGACAAAGCATTGTCAAATGAGGAATACAACAGACAAAATATATGGTTGCAATTAGAACACTGTCCTTGTAGTTAGAAGGTTTTAATTCTGGGAACCGAATTTGGGTATGAGTCACTCTGACTTTGGCATGTAGGCTTCAGCTGGACTCATTTCTATAAACAAACCAGTTGTGGGGTTAACTCTTTCTAGCCTGCACTGCTTACAGCCTGCTTTGGGTGTAATCAATATTGCCCTGTCCAGCAGTTGTCTCCTATTAACATGAAAGCCAATAAACTAGAACAATAACAAATAACAGTAACAACAACAGCATCAACAATAATAATAACAACCATAATCAGAATAATGATAATTATATATAATTCTTGCAGGAAACTTTGATCCTCATCTTTGAAAGAGTTCTTCCTGAAAGTTAAAATGGCCTCCCTCTCACAGGCCCTGTGCAGGCCCAGCAGCTCCTGGAGGGTGTTTGTGGGCAGCTGCTCCTTTTGGTCCATCTGCTGCTCATAGTGGGCCAAGGCTATTTGCACTGCAGCTGAATTTTCTCTTTGAACCAAGGCCAGGAATGTGTTCTCCATGCAAGGCAGACATCCAGTATTGATTGCATTGACATAGATCTATGTCAGGATTTCTAGGCCATCACAGAGGGCAGAGATGTTTAGATAATTTGTATATAAAGAGTCTGTGATATATATTTTGCAATTATGAGAACGACAGTTAAGCAATTCATTGCCTCAAAAGTTTCACTACTCTGATCAATACTCAAGTGGCCCAGATGACTTCCTTTGGGAAATTGTGTAGTTAAGAAGCCAGGTCATTCCTTCTTTGGGAAATGAAACCATGTTCAAAGAAGAAATGGAGAATATCTCAAGATGTATGTGATTATCTCTATATGCCATCATTCTCCCTGGAGAAAGAAGATGGATGATTAGATAGGAGTCCTGCATAATTCATTTCAATGCTCTAGGCTCTGTAGTTAATCTTCCTTTTCTTTAGTTTTCCAGAATTACCTTTTCCCTTTTACTTTATTCTAGTAAAGCTGGTATGAGAGATGCCCTCTTCTGGTGGAAGACAATTTAAGAAATTTTAAAGCAGGATTTTCTTATCCTTTTTTGGAAATTCTCTTCTTTGCATCTCTGTCAACTTGTATTCAACTTATCTTCCCTGTGTGCTTTGTCATATAGGTGGTATTATTTGCAGTTTCTAGACCAGTAAATACAGTTTAAAGATGCTCAATATAGTTTTAACAGCAGCTTGTCAGCCACCGATTTAAGATTTCCTGAAGTGATCAGGCAGTATGTAAAATAAGTTCAGATTTGGTTCCTTAGTGGCTTTATATTTTGCAAAAATGACCTGAAATTTTCTGCAAAAATCTATTTCTTCCTTTATTTTCCTATGTTTGAAGTCTCCATAGTCATCTAATAAATGAAAGGTGACAAGTCTTCACTTTTATTCAGAGGGGAAGAGTTCTGGGGTGATTCAGGACAACTGAAAGTATCTTCATGCTGGACACAGGCCAGATTGAAAGTGAAAGTAGGACAAGCTCTTAGTTTCTGGGAAATAGACTGGATGGTAATAAAACAGATCCTTACCTAATACAATGAGTACAATACAATGAGTGCTAATACAATGAGTGCTGGGATTACAGGTGTGTGCCACCACATCTGGCTTTCAAAACCTTTTTAAAATCTAATGTCATTATTCTGGAAAGTATTCTACATTTCCATTCAAATTCAAGTTTCATGATCAGTATATTTATAGCTTAATTTTCACTCTTTTAAATTGTGCAAAAAACCCCACATAATATTTAACATCATAATCACCATATATGTGCACATTTAAGTACTGTTAAGAGCATTCACATTTTTGCACAATGGCATGTAGAATTTTTTCCCTTCACAACATAGAAACTGTCTACATCTTGACTGACAATTTCTGTACATCTTGGTTGGAGGCAAACACTATTCTTTGTATCTAAGAGTTTGACTACTTGACATCTTCTCAGTAATGAGTTCTGAAGCCTTCTGAACTACTTGACCAGGCAATCACAGCAGTGACTTCACTTCTACAGTATCAATATCAATCTTAGTTACTTTTCTAGTCACAGAGACAAAATACCAGACACCTCCAAATAAAATTTATTTTGGCCCACGTTATAGAACATGATAAAAGTTTCATTCCTTATATGATTGGTCAGCTCCAGGCAGAAGCAGTATTCTGGAAGGATCTGGTGGAGGAAAGCTACTCATTTTATAGCAGAAAGGAAAAAGAGAGTGAAGAGAGGAGCCAGGAAGGAAGATGGTAACTAATGTGTATATTAGGAAATAGAACTAAGCAATGTTATCATTGTGTGTTGTTGCAAACTTCTACATAGTTATAATTTATATTTTCATATATAACATATATTTTATAATTATTTTATGATTTATTATGACTTGTACCTTCCATATTGATATCAATCTTTGCTATAAATTCTATAGTTATATGACTAAATCACTCTTTACAGGAAAATTCATTCACATATTACTGAATAAATTATAATTTTGGGTTACCATATGATGGCAGTATTGTAAGTTTCTTTATCTGAAGTATAGCCTTTCAATCTGTGCATGTAATATGTTCTTCTTTAACAAGTGTTTACAGTGGTTTAACGAGCAAATACATGGAGAAGTATACCTGCAAAATATATATTTGTAAACTTCATGTTGGCCCACCCCATTCATGCTGGCAGGAGTTACTATATCATGCGGTCACACTGTAGATGTCCTTGCTAATTCTCAGAGGTCTACAGACCTAGATAAGTATCCTCTAATCAAGACAGACACCTTTTCATTAATACCTGAGTATGTTCGATCCCTGCTTGTTTACTTCTGGCTTATCTATGAGCTATGGGCAGAGCTATGTTGTTGGAAGTTAGACAATTACTTGTTTAGACAACTGAATGAATGGATCAAGCATCCAGCTAAGTAATCACAAGTTTAGAAATCAGATAGACAAGGAAAAACTCTTCATTTGCCTCTGCCCAAAGTGAGTTTTTTTCATGCTGTTTGACTCAAACAACTCTAGAAGTAGACATTCAGTTTTGGAATTGATACTGTGGAAGCCTTCCAAGATAAGGAGGACAAAAGCCAGCAGGTAGGATGCATTTACTAGGATAGCACCATGCAGTCGCTGTGGCCTTTCTGACTCTTCACTTCTGCAGCAAACAACCACACTCAGCTCTGGTCAAATGTTTCAGACATGCCTCTGCTGGCAATCAACAAGATTGGGAAATACTTTACTTTCAGTTTCTTTATTATTTCCACATTTTATGTGTGAGTACAATTAGCTTCCAGGGCTGTTCCACCCCACCCTTTTCCTTCCTATTTTAGCTGATATAAGGAGAAACAAACAAGTGGAAAGAGAAAGAAGAGCAAGTGGAGAGTAAGAGGCAACTGAGGACTTTACTCAGACCTGTGGTGCTCTGGAGCAGGTATGTTCATTTTCTTTTCTTTTTTATATTATTCAAGTTATTCTTGACCTTGACTTGATTTCTCATTCAAAGTAGCAGCTAAGGAAAGGGCAGGAATTGTAAGTTTCCTGTTTCTGACATTCTGGCGTCTGTGTCTGGCTTCAGTTCTGGGGAATCTCTGACTTTGCCAGTGAGAGCAGCCTCGTGGCAGCCAGACACACTGAGGCCCTGGTATGCACAGTTCCCTGACCATCAATTCACAGCAGCAGCAGCAAGCTGAGTGGGAAGAGCTGTGGACAGATGTCTGCCAGATTCTATCAGTGACTGCAGTGGCTCTGGAACAAAGCCATTGAGGGCAAGCAGTTTACAGTTAATTATAATTGAAATGAAGCATTTTCTTTTTTTAATCTTCCTAGCAGTTACACTTAAGAAAACTTAAAATTAAAAGCTTTTAAGTATTTATGCAGAAGTAAAATAGTTCCAACATCTTTTATTAATTAAAAATAGCTATATAGTTGTAACTGTGCAGGAGTACTTGTTTCTTTCTTAAAGGGACATCCTAGTCCCTTGTGACACATGTTAACATGTGGAGACTTGGGCCTGGGAACCCACCTTTTAGCAATCCTTTCAAGTGGTTCTCATTTACTTCAAAGATTCAATGCTATTCTTGAACAGGATCAAACAGGTGTGCTTAGTTTATGTGAAGCTAAATGTGCCATGGTTTATTCAACCCTAAGAAAACAGAGACATGTATAGCATTGTTTGTAGTAAAAACATCATCCTAGAGATAACTTTTATCCTCACTTCGGACAGGGGGTCCATCAGTTCCAGGAAGTACAAGGCAGATGCTGAGGCTCATGGTTTACCTCCATATTCCTTGACTCACACGAGAAGAATGAAGAATTAGACTAGAGAAGTTGTACAGGCACCTTTTGTTTGAACTTGACTACACTTTTGTTACAGTGAAAAATTCATATGTAGTTTGTTTCTTAATAATTTATATATAGTGTGAAGATTTTGATGAAATACAGAATCTACTAGATCATTTGCTTACAGTAATCATCTTAACAATTTCTATCTAACTCAACAAAGGGTTGCCAAAATCATGTTTTGTGACACATGCTATGTTAAGGTGTAGGATTCTGCTATTTCTTTTAATTATTAAAACATCCTCCAGATGGACCTACAATTTTATTCACAGAAACTTATTAATTACACTAAACCTTTGGGTTAGGTAGACAAATCTCCTTGCTTAAACCCACACAATTTGATGATAGAGCTGGTATTATTGATGGCACTAGATACTGCTTGAATGTTTGTCATATAATTATAAAATAAATATTTGTGATATTTGAATCAACATTATTTTATATATTCTGATTTCAAAAAATAACAGATTCCATGGAAAACTATTTTAATACAATGACATTCAATGGTATGCCAGATTCATGGATTAACTGTATACTTGACAGGTTTTGTTTTTTTTTTTAGAATTAAAACTAAGGGAGTCCTACTACTGTGGTAATTGTCTGGTGATCCCCCCGCCCAGCTTCTTTTTTGGTATTGAAGATTGAACACACTCCCTTAGCATTTAATTTTTTTTGAAAGACAATCTTACTATGTCAGTAAGTTTCCCAAGCTAGACTCAAACTTGTGATCCTCTTGACTCAGTCAATGATATTCTCACTCTTATCTGAGATGTCGTAAGCCTGGCCTTTACTGTTCACATTTGTATCACCTTTTGGGTCTGAGTTCTGTTCAGAATCTCCCATAAGTTCTCCACATTGTGTTCTAGGACTTCTGTAGTTTACATCTCTAAACTTTCCAATTCCTCCTACAAACATGCCTCAAAGAATTCTGATCACATGGTAAGATATCATTTACATGAATATCTTTACTTCTGTGGTACTAGTTTTCTATATTAGTTAGCTTTCCCACTGGTGAGAAAAACTATTCAACCCCTGCAACTTAAAGGAAGAGCAGTTTATTTTGGCTCAAAGTTTCAGTGGGTTCTTTGAATCGTTGGCTGGCTCCTAGGGACAAATATCACAGTGGAGGGATGTGGCCCTTGAGTACTTTATGGTGGCTGGAAGCAGAGAGCAGGGAAGAGACAAGTGGAAGATTGATTATCCTGTCTATACTCCTGTCTGTGTACAGTGAGCCACCTTCTCCAGGTAGGCCTCACCTTCTAACAGGATTCAGCCATGAACTTACCAATGGATTAATCCACCAATGAGGCTAGCACCCCATGATCCAAACTTCCAAAGCTCTACCTCTGAACACATGAGACTTTTGAGGGAAATTTTTTACCTCAGTTGTAATATTACTTAAAAAGCTATTGTGCTCACTTCAGCAGCACATATACTTAAAAAGCTATTGTAGGTTACTGATCAAAGAACTTATAAAATAACCAATGTCTTTGAGGGTATAATTTGGCCAGGGAAGTGATTGCAGCAGCATTGTAAGGAAAAAATATTCTATTATCCAGATTGTGGAGCTTTTCCAAAGATATACATATATAGTATTATACATATATGATATATAATATACAATATATAATATTATATATATGATTCAAACAATATTTAAGTGTATATTTCAGTGACAGTGGTGTATTCACATCATTGTGCAATCATCATCACTAAATATCTCCAGATTTCTTTTCATTATTTTAGCTTGACAAATTGCTATGGCACCTGGACCTAAAATGTTGGCCCCCAAGTGTCTGATAGAAAATGTCAATGAGCAACTGACAGTAAACCAGGAAGCTGTACAGATTCTTGGCAAGATTTATAATCCAGTGGTGGTGGTGGCCATTGTTGGACTGTACCGTACTGGAAAATCCTACTTGATGAACCGCCTAGCAGGACAGAACAGTGGTGAGTAGTGTTCTGGAGCAGGCCAATTGCTTGAGGCCTGCTATGTCTCAGCTTCTTAATTATTGTTCTCAGGCATAGGAAGGTGGAACTCTTCTCAATGAAGCAAATTTCTCATTTTAATTCTTACCACCAAATTACTACTTTGCTGTCATTTGTTCCCATATTCTTTCCTTATCATTAAAGATATTATATTCTTCTAAAGCTCATAATTGCACCTTTTCCTACATTTTCAATCACTAGGCTTCTGTAAGTGTCTTTGTTCTTATATAACACATTGTGACTTTTCTACATAATATTCCTGTCTCTATACACAGAATCATGAATATTTATCATCTTTAAAATGCTTCTTGGACTTTCCATCCCATTATGACTACCAACTCTTTTCTTGTCCTTCCTTTTTTTCTTCTTAGAATCTTTCCAATGCAAAATATATTCCCATTTCCTTTTTCTGCTTTTCTCTTTCTCACTTCCCTCTTCAGTTTGCTCCTCTCTGCTCTGAGCCCCACCCTGCTTTACAAATGCTATTGTTGTAGTCACCAGAGACCTTCATTTTGTCAGATTCCTGGATGCTTCTCTGTAGCCATCTTGAACCCTTGAGTATTATCGTTCTCATATTTAATGCCCCCTTTTTTGGAAACAAATGTCTTACAAAGTAAGACATGCTTGAGGAAATAGAGAAAGCACTGTCTTGTTTGCTGTAATACTCATGATCCAATAAAGCTTCACCTGTATTCCTTCCATTACTTTGTGGAGCTGTGGTCACTGTTGTTTCTCCTCTTCCCTTCAGGTTTCCCTCTGGGCTCCACAGTACAATCTGAAACCAAGGGCATCTGGATGTGGTGTGTCCCCCACCCCACCAAGCCAAACCACACCCTGGTCCTTCTGGACACTGAGGGCCTGGGTGATGTGGAAAAGGTGAGGCAGAGACTCTCAGGCAGATCCTTTTCTGGGTTGTCTTCTTTTCTCTTCAAGACCCTTTATGACTTGACGGCTGTGATGTTTATGAAATATAAGAAACCAAACCATGATGAGTAAGGAAAATTTTGTTTTGTTTGAATCTCATTTCTAGACAAGATCAAATATCATGGTACTTTAAGTAAAAATATTCATTTCTTGACACTGGGGTGAATAACTTCATTCAGTATAAGGAAAACATGGGGCAGCTCAGTTCCAGCTTCTGGGTTTAGTAGTACAGATATTAGTGCACAATTAAAGCTCGGTCCCTACAGACTCTTCAGTCCCATGGTGAAGACAACATGGTTACCAGGAAAGAAGCAAGTTGAAGAGAGGAAGACACTGCACTGTGCAGTCCCTGGCCTCTGTCATTTGTGGGTGGATATGTAGTTGGAACAGCTTTTTTGAAATATCCTATATTGGGAGAAGGATGCTGGGTCTTTAACCCTAGTGATGATCAATCACTAGAATTTAGCCCTGGAAACCTGTCTCATAAGACAGGCTGACACATATGGCATGTTTTCCATCAGTACTACCCAGTGTTAGGGAATGAGTTTTGCAGTTGTGGAAGATGATTCGTACTCACATCACTCTTGCCCCATGTATAGTTAGGCATACGGGTACCTGGAGTGGTGGTGAGCGTCAGGCCTAACTTAGTGGCTGAGGAAGGGTCTCTAATCCACCTTCCAAGCTGCCAAATGAAACATAGATTTGGGAATTTCTTATGATGAATTTCCTTTACTATCTATAGAGCATTCTGGAAGTCTCTGAGAAACATGTAAGTATGCTGGTTCTATACAACATTTTTTCCTATGATAAACATTCTAAGATGGAGTTTTGGTATTTTAGCTTCTTTTTTTGTTTATTTTATTTTATTTATTTTTTAAAATTCTTTTATTGGTACATTGTAAGTATACAACATAATTACATTTCTCATTGGGAATTGTACCTTTATATAATGCATCTTGGTTCTTATTTTTTCCCCATTCCTAGCCCTCCCTTCATGCCCTCCATCCTTCCCTATTTACAAAGACTTTATTTCCATTTTTTCCATTTCTCATCATTTTTCCTTTCCCTTCTTTCCTTTCCCCTGCCCCGCCTTGCTATTTTCTTTTTTCTTTTTGTAGTGTAAATGCATGAGATACAGCCTTTTAGCAAATACCAGTATAAAATATCACGCTATTAACTATAGTTACCATGCTATTCCTTAGATCTCCAGAAATTATTTATGTTGCAGAACTGAAACTTTATTTCTTATGAAAACAGTCTGTACATTTCTTCCATCCTCCAGACCTTAAAAAAAAACCATTGTATTCTCTATTATTATAGATTGACTATATTTTTTACTAATTTACATTCCACCATTAAGCGCAATAATGTGTATTTGTCTTTTTGTATCTGGCTTATTTCATTGAGTATAATGCCCTCAAGGTTTGTCCTGCTTGATGTAAATAATAAAATTCCTTCCTTTTTATGGTTGGATAAATACATTTCACATTATATTTATTAATTCATCTATTGATAGACACTTAAACTATTTCCAAACCATGCCTGTTATAAATAATGCTGCAATAAACACAGAAGTATAGATATCTCTTTCAGCCACTGATCTCATTTTGTTTGGATCTATACATTGAAGGAGATATTGCTGGATCATATGAAGCTTCTACTTTTAATATTTAAAGGAAACTCTACAATGTTTTCTATAATGTCTATACTGATTTATATTCCAACCAATAGATATAAGGGTTCTTTTTTTTGCTCAATCCTCACCAACCTTTGTTATGTTCTGCTTTTTGGTAATAAACAAATGAATAGGTATCATTTTATACCTCCTGTTGATTTTGTTTTATATTTTCCTGATGATTAATGAAGATGAACATCTTTTCATAAACCTATTGGTCATTTATATTCTTTCTTTAAAGAAATGTTTGCTCATTTTCAATTGGATTATTTGGTTGGCTTTGCTATTGAGTTGGAGGAATTCCTTAAATATTTTAATATTTAATTATTTAATATTTAATTATTACCAAATACATGGTTTGCAAAAACTTTTCTGCCATCCTGTGGTTGCCTTTTCACATGGCTGATTTCTCTCCCAGCAAGAAGCATTTTAGTTGAATGCTGTTTCACTTTGCCAATTTTTTCCTTTGTCACCTGTACCTTTTGGTGTCATATCAAAACAAATAAATAAAAGACCATTGTTCAGCCCAGTATAAAGATGCGTTTTACCTATGTTTCTTCTCATAATTTTATTGTTCAAATATGTTTTCCTTTCTACCACAAATTTTTTACTATATTTTTGTTGTATATGGCCTATCAACCAGTAAATATTTGTAGAACGAAGATATGCTAATATCTATCATTGAATACACCACTGAAAACATGGCACAGTGCTGTGTTTCTATATGTTCACTTATTTCTTCTAATTTGGGAAAGAGGAATTTTATAAAGATTATAATTTTCTTTTAATATGAAGAAATTATTATAAGAATTATTATAGTTGTCAGAGCTGTTATTTGGATTCGTGTCTGGCTTCTTTACATAGTGAGTACCTTAGTTGAAATTGTCAATGAAAGACTGATAGGATGAATATCTGAATGAAATTCTGAAGAGTAGACTCCTAAACTCCTGTGCTTTCTAGGGTGACCCTAAGAATGACTCGTGGATCTTCGCCCTGGCCGTGCTTCTGAGCAGCACCTTTGTTTACAATGGCATGAGTACCATCAACCACCAGGCCCTGGAGCAGCTGCAGTATCCTTCTAGGAGCTGAGCCACCAGACGACATAGGGAGTTTGGGGGAATGAATATTGAATTATTTTTTTTTCTTCCCTGTGGCTTAATCGATTTTGGTAGAGCATGAGCGACCTAGGGCAAAAGAGAATGTTTATGATACTTTTTAATAAAGGAAACCTAGGAGTTATAAGTAGGAATTTTCTTTCTTTTTTTTTAAATACGCCATGATTATTTGCTTTCCTATATTAATTATACATCACCTTCAGAGTAACAATATTAATATTACCGCCATCAGTGTGATTTCTGAAAGCAGACTTTGTATTTCCATATTCTTCCTTATTGTCTTCCTAATTTGTTTCAGTTGTACTATGTTACACACTGTAAGCATATATCCATAGCGTATTCCCTCTCTCTTCTAACATTCATTTTAATTCTACAGATAATTATACTAGACTTCATGTCAGTGTCTGTATTCATCAACTAATCAACTCTGTGTGATTGTGACAAAATATCTGAGATAATCAGCTATAGAGAGGAGAGGTTGATTTTTGGCTCACGGTCTTGGAGGTTTCAGTCCACAGTCAGTTGACCATTGCTTCTGGGTCTACATCAAGGCAGGAGTACATGGTAGAGAAAGCTGTTCACTGCATGGCAGCTGGAAAGTAAAGAAGAGGAAGGGCCAGAGTCCCAATATCCTCACCGAAGGGCACAACTCCCAGTGACCTCACTACCTTGCCCTGGACCCTATCTCCTAAAGGTTCCATCACCTCTAGGAGTGCCATGAGCTGGTGACTGATCCTTTAACACGTGTGCCCCTGGGGGTCTCTTATCCAAACCACAGCAGTGTCTGCAGTTACTCTGATTGTACACAGCTCATTCCCCACAAGACTCCCTGAGGAGGGCTCAAAGGAGCAATTTTCTGCACTTTTGAGCAGAGTTTTTACTTATTGATAACAACCAGGCTCTGCTTTTATACTGAAAAGCTTGGAAAATAATATCCTCAACTCACATTTTCTTTTCTTGAAAGTCTGAAACATGTTACTCTACTCTTTTTTTCTGGGGTACAGTATTGCATCCAAAAAGCCTTATGGTGATCTGTTTTTCTTCCCCTTAAAAGTCATTTGATCTTTTTGTCTAGAAGTCTAAATAATTTTTTGCCTTTAAATTATAGTTCACTTATATTACATACTGATGTTACTCATTCTGGGTCAGTATTCTGAGGTATGTGGTGTGCTCTTTCAATGTGTAGTTTTAAGTAGTTTTTTTAGTTCCAGAAAACTTTTTTTCTTTGTATTACTATTTTTAGATTTTTTTTCATTCCCTTGCTTTGCTTTACTTTTTCGAAACTTTTACTGTCCATGTTTAATCTTCTTTGTCTGTTATCAGTGTTTGACAATTTCTCCTAAACTGTTTTTTTTTTTTTTTTTTTTTTTGGTACCAGGGATCGAACTCAGCATAAGCACAAATTTTCTTTCCCTTAACCAAGTCTAGTTATGTGACAGAGCTCACAGAACTAATCAGGGCAAAGTCTTCTTCAAATTCTGATGGTGTACAAAATTCTACAGAGTTTGTGAGTTTCTTTCCCAGCTTCATCTGGACTGTACGGGATTTCATTCTGGAGCTGAAGTTACAGGGTCGGCCCATCACACCAGATCAATACCTGGAAAATGCCTTAAAGCTGATTCCAGGTACCAGAGCAAAGAGTGGGGGGTGGGGGTGGTGTAGTTTCTGTTGGGTGGATGTGCGGACAGTCTCCATCACTTCTCAGGTTCCAAATATTTGTATTTGAAACTGGCTGGAGGTCTTTAGAAATGGTGACCTAGGTGTACGTCGGAAGCTCTAAAAATTGGAGTTTTAATCTACTTAAGAGCATAAAATACAGTGAAATTATTCAAAACCAAGTGGCTATTTACACAATTTATAGTTTAGCATACAGATTCCAGCCAGTGCTATAGGTGTAAACCAGTTAATTGCATATCCCATTTTGATCTCTGCTTCCTCTATTAGAACTATTGGTTACAGAGATTTTAAAGTTGAAACTACAATACAGACCCAATTCTCTGTTTGGGCACATTAGTTTCACACAGATAAGCTTTTCAAGAAGAAAGAAAACTTTCTAATAGTGATATATAACTTCCTAAAAGTGATCACACAAAAATAACTATATGTTCTGAGTAAATCAAAGAAAGCATTTGCATTTTCAATTTTTTAATTAAATAATTTTATTATCAAACACACATACATACAAAAAATTAAAGCCACTCAAAGAAGAACAATGCAAGGGGAAAAAAACTACAATAATATTCAAATACAGTAGAACTCAGCCAAAACAAAACTGAAAAGCACTTAAACATTTTTCCATATAATGCACTTTCAGTTTTTGCCTGTTAAATTTTTGCTGCAATTATGATGCATTCATTTTACTTTACATTGACAACACACATTTCTATTAACGACAGTATATTTATTCATGCTATCATTTCATAATAAATTATATTAATATGTGACAGATTATTTGTAAATTATTTACATAAGTGTTTATCCAAAGATATTTTGTGAAAAACTATAATTTCTGATTTACTCATTCTTGCTTTCATTTTTCTATTGCTGCTTTCTCAAAATATCCATTGAAAAATTGGCAGAGAGAAAAAAATGTTAAATCAAACATAGTCCTTTATCACAAAGACTTTATAGAATAGTTGTGATTATTTTAAAAACTGTTGTGTAAAATTTTAAAAAGTAAACTTCATGGTGTATATTTGAGGCATAAGGATATGGGATACATGTAAATAGTACAGTGGTTACTGTCATGTAGCAGACAAAACATCTATCATCTTACATAGTCATTTTTTCTGACACAAGCAGCTAAAATTGACTCATTTTAGTAAAAATCTTTACAATAGTTTTGTTAACTCTAGCCTCATTTTGTACATTAGGTCTCCAGACTGGTACACCCTGTAGATCTGCTACTTTGTGTCCTCTAACGTACATCTCTTTGTTTCCCTTTTACCCCTGACAACCACTGTTTTATTCTCTATCTCCATGTATTTGGAATTTTTAAATGAAATATGTTTAGCATCAAAATGGATTTTCTTAAATAATCATAGTAGCATTCTTAATATTGCTAATATTTTTATTTTAATATCATTCCATCATCTCATATCAATTTCTCTTCCTTTTGGTCCCACAGTTCAATTTCAAGAAGGGATTGTGTAGAGTAGAAATTTACATTTGACCTTTTATTCATTCAGTAAACATTAAATAAACAACTCTTCTATAGTTGGTGCCATAGTCAGATCTGGGGATATCAGTGAAACTTTCTTTTTCACTGAAGTCATTTAGCTATCAAAATATCTGGCCTGCTTTATCATTGGTACAAGTTTAATGTACAAAAAATATTAGATGTTCATGTGAAAGTCATTCTGTAAGTGTAGAACATGCAAAGATATAACAATTCTTATGAAAAAAACTTAGGTCCCTGTCCCAAGCTTATTCCTGCTGTACTCTGTTTTCCCATTCCTTAGGTCAAAATCCCAAAGCACAAATATCCAATCTTCCCAGGGAGTGCATCAGGAAATTCTTTCCAGATCGAAAGTGTTTTGTCTTTGATCGGCCAACAAACAACAAACATCACCTACTCAGTATTGAAAATGTCTCAGAAGACCAACTGGATCCTAAATTCCAAGAACAAACACATAATTTCTGCTCTTATGTCTACACTCATGCAAAGATCAAGACCCTCAAAGAAGGAATTGTGGTTACTGGGAATCGTGAGTCTTATTTACATACTTCTGGATGGACTAACATATGTTGAATATACTATAAAGTGACTATACATTATTTTTTAAAAATTCTCTATGTTACCATATGCATGTATTTATACTCTATAAAGAAGTATGTATAATTTATAATGATCTCACTTATTGGGGTTTCCAGTTTCCTCTTCAAAACTGTATGCTTTTTCACAAATATGTGTGGTTTCTACGTATCTGAAAAATATCTTCCATTTGTAATGATAATCACTGTGTGTTAAAATAGATATAGACAATTTGCTCAGAGAGCACCTTACATGTGAATTCTTGTCTGCAACATGAATATGAAATGTTTTCTAAAGGTTTAAATCACCCTACATGCTAGCTTCTAAATCCCTGAAGATCCATTGGAAACTTCAGAATTAGGAGTAAATGTACTCTGAGGTAACTTACCTCACTGGTCACTTATGTAATCTATTTTTATTGTTTTAATTTGGAAATTATGTTTTCCATATATATTTTAATATATTAGATGAAGCTAGATATTAAATATTTTAAAATATCTTTGACCTGGAGAACAATGGAAATGAGGAGTTATTAGGGGAGTGAGGATGAAAATAGGAGGTAAGTGTACATGGGAGAGAGAGAGAGAGAGAGAGATTTTAGGAAGGTAGTCTTGGAATCTTAGATCCCACTGAATTATAACTTCCTGTTTATCCCCTAAAATTCTTGGACCATTCAGGACTGGGGACTCTGGTGGAGACTTACGTGAGTGCCATCAACAGTGGGGCGGTGCCTTGCTTGGAGAACGCAGTGACAACTCTGGCCCAGCGAGAGAATTCAGCAGCCGTGCAGAAGGCAGCCGACCACTATAGCGAGCAGATGGCCCAGCGAGTGCGGTTCCCCACAGACTCGCTCCAGGAGCTGCTGGACGAGCACACGGCCTGTGAGAAGGAGGCCATCAAGGTCTTCATGGAGTGGTCCTTCAAGGATGAAAACCAGGAATTCCAGAAGCAGCTGGTGGTACTGTATCTTATTCAGTACTTTTCTTGATCTTCCCTTTGATGAGTAAAACCTTGAGGTGACTTCATTAAACTCATGGTTCATTTTTAATTCCAATTAGACATTTTGGATTGTCATTGAGAATGGAGTCTTTAAAACTACATGCCACTTCAAACAAAACAAAACAAAACAAAACGCAAAAGCAAAACCCAACAACCTCAGGCATATTATGCAGAATCTCTCTGAGCAACTGAAGCATAATCAAAATAGGTGTCCTCCTTAATACTCCCAGTGGGTTCTGGTAAATGTTTCTGTTTCTGTAAACCACCAGCCTGCCCATAGCACTCCCTAGTCATCCCTTGTATGTTTGCTTTTTCAATGTATCCTGACCCATTGGTAGAAACTTAGTTTCTCTTACAAGATCCTCCTTCCAGCGGATTGTTCACTGTTGTATATTGTAGCATTGAAGATACAATCAGAGGACACAAGAGCTACAAGAAACCATAGACGTTGTGGAATGCAGTTCCTTCCTGTCAGAGATAGGGATCTTCAGATTCAGAAAGTTTCAGAGTTTCCCATTTTATGGCAGAAAGTTTTCAGGGTTTTGAATAAGTCAAATTTTATGATTTCTCATTCATCACAATCTTATTAAACTAGAATAATTTTCTCATTGAAAACCAAGTTGACCTTTCTACTGGGTTCTCTGTGATTTCACTTCCTCTCTGAGACATTTTTCTGGTGACATCTTTGTACATTTCCTTTGCAGAAAATAATAGAGAATAAGAAGGAAGATTTCTTAATGAAGAATGAAAAAGAATCTGATCAATACTGCCAGAATGAACTGAATCTGCTTTCAAAAGCATTAATGCAAAGCATTTCAGCAGGAAATTTCTCTGTTCCTGGAGGGCACCGGCTATACATGGAAATAAGGAAAAAGATTGAACAGGACTATCGGCAAGTGCCCAGGAAAGGAGTAAAGGTGAGGAGTAGGGTTGCCTGGGCAAGTCTAGACAGCAGTGTCAAGGGCTCTCCAGAATCAGTTGTGAGTAATAATATAATAGGAAAATAGCATGAAAGATTTAGCCCCCTCCCCAGGGTAGAGGATCAAAACTAGAGCCTCCTACATGCTAGGAATGTGCTCATCCAGTGGGCTACAAGAAGAAAGCCACGTTTGATTTTAATGCTTCATATTTACTATATATTCCTGAGAATTAAAATGTTCATTCCTAAAGGAACTGTAAGGAGTTCATGAATCTAGGAGGGAGAAAGTAAAAATTATTCATTTCCTCATCCAAGAAGATAACTTGCAATGTGCTTACTGTTCTTAGTGCTAGAGATTTACATGGTTCAGTTAGAGGTTTTGTTCTCCAGGCTGATCAAAATAAGAGATAGGATCATCTAAATAGAGCTGTGTATATTCAGTGGTATCACTTATGAACCTGTGAAAATGGGATATATAGGTGGTGGTAATAAACCTAGTAATGGTACAACTACCATGTATTAAACTGATATTGGTTATAAATTTAGGGGTTTTTTTGTCTTGTTTTGTTTTTTTGGTACCAGGAATCAAACTTGGAACCTTGTGCTTGCAAAGCAGGTGGCGGAACCACTGAGCTAAATCCCCACCCCCTGGTTATAAATTTAGTGATAAATTTTTTCTGTGACTTTTTAATTTGGTTCTCCAAATAGCTTTAAGTAATACATACTTATACTGTGGGCATTTTAAGCTAGTGAATTGAGAAGCTCTGGGAGATAAAATAACTTTTATAGAGATAAAGTCAATAAAATCTGGACAAAGCAGCATAGTGTACAGCCAGCATTTCTCTTTGGAAGACAAATATATGAAAGCATCAGAGACTGTGGTTTTCACAAATGCATCTAATTCTGACTAGCTAGAACCTAAAACAGGTGGCAGGAAGGAACCCTGGGAGAAGGCTGAGGGAGGGAGATGGGAGGCAGGGGACTTGAAGAGTCTCTTGTCACATTGAGGAGCTTGACCCCTTTGTAGAGAATCACTATAAAATTTAGTCATGAAGCAAAATGATGTGCATATATTTATTTTGCATATATCTTCTTCTAATTGTAACTTCTTTATTCCTTCTTGGATCCACAGGCAGGGGAGGTCTTCCGGAGATTCCTGCAGTCACAAGCAGCAATAGAGGAATCCATCCTCCAGTCAGATAAAGCTCTCACTGATGGTGAGAAGACCATGGCAGGTAAGAGGATAAGACTGAGCTCCCAGGGGTGAGCAGATTCCTGCAATGACTCTGGGTGATGCAACAAGAAATCCTGCCACAACCTGGTAGCATGTTTCCTCTCAGAAATGCACACTCCACCAAATGTAAAAAGAACATAGAGGAGTTTGGGTTGTGTGTTAGCTAGAGGGATAGGGCCTTTCCCATCACCTTCTAAATTGTGCTGTGGAAAGCATGGACTTGCATGAATTCTGTGATTTCCTTTCAGATTTGATTTCCTCTCTGAGCTCAGTAAGGCAGAAATTTGTTTTCAATTCTGTAGGGAACAGGGGAAGGGGACGTTACCAGAACCTCTGCAGTTAAGTCCTAGTCTCCTGCGAGCCACAGCAGCACACGTCGAATTACAGGAAAGGTAGAAAAATGAGAAGAAGCTGAGCTTTGGATCTGATCAGTGCTGCTCTGGGTGGCAAAGACAAAAGCCCCCTAGCTTGCAGCACTTTTTATTCAGCACATGGGGAAACAGATGTAACAAGTGAAAATGCAGAGTTCAGTACTTTACATTGGGATAAACAAGGTGTAAAAAGACTGGGGGGTGGCAGTGGAAATCTAAGGACAATGAGGAACTATGCAGATGAAGATTTGGTTCCTCCCTGGCGTCTCCCGCAGGTGTGGTCTTGTCCTGGAGCATTACAGCATCTGGGGATCACTGAGGTCTCAGTTGTGACCCGAGGCCAAAATACAATTATGTCTAGACTGTCCTGGCTGGTCTGTAGGCAGGAGAACTAGGCCTACTCAAATGATTTTTCCCTAGAATTATGTAGCATTGTTCCCAACACAATTCTTTCTTTCTTCCCTTTCTGAAACTTTTCTGGGGCAGCGGAGAGGGCCAAAAAGGAGGCAGCTGAGAAGGAAAAGGAACTTTTAAGACAGACAGTACAGGAGCAACAGCAGAAGATTATAGCTCAAGAGAGGACTCTCCGGGAAAACATAGAACAATTGGAAAAGAAGCTGCAGGTGGAGAGAGAAAATATCCGGAGAGATCAAAGAAGAATGTTGGATCAACAGTTGGAGGTGGGTGCGCCTCTTCTCAGTAATTCCGAATGTCTCTGTTACTTTGGCAGGATGGTGAAGGTTACAATCAGATCATGAAAGGAGGCACTACAACCATTTGGTGTTTGTAATTTATTAAAGCTGAAATCCTTTTGTTTTATTTTTTAAAAGGTGCCTGCTTTGAATTTTGCTCCGTATTCAGACTCTGAAGATTCAGGTTATCTTGACTCCTATGTTTCCTTGGAGAATATGAATAGTGTTTGTGTTTTGGGGGTTTGTAAAACGATCTCACAAGGGCCTGATTAACTAGGACCTGAATAAACAGAATTTTTAGCCAGCTTTAGTCAATGTCAGTAGCAACTGGTTTGCATTAACAGGACCCATAATATTAGGAGCCCTGCTGTCACCAAAGACCCTGAAGTAGATCCATGCGACATAAACTATCAAAAATGTCCACACTTAAAAGCACATCGAAGTGACAACTTTTAAATTCACTATAGTTCTCTCTAGGTATCCTAGTTAGTTTCCTGTAGGTGGGACAAAACAGTCAACATTCCATGGTAGATGGGCTTCAAGGCAGAAACAGCATGGCACAGGGGCTTGGCAGAGGAAGGAGTGCTTAAAGAATGTTAGGCAGGAAGCAGACTGAGAGGGGATGAGCTGGGGACAAGAATACTCCCATCCAGTTCATGCCCCCAATAACACACCTCCACCAGGCCCCATAGACTAACAAAATATCCACTTATTGAAATCATCAATGGATAAATGCCGTGATGAGTATAGCACTCTGATGATCCAATCCTCCTTCATATACATGAGTATTTTGGGAGATATTTTAGAACCAACCCATAGCACCACAGGTGAAGAGCCTGCCTGGGTTAGCTTATGTCACCAGAGTAATTCTGCTTTTATCCATTCAGAAGTTGTAGAAGAGATTTGTAGATGAACAGATGAATTCCAGTTATCAACATGATATGGTGACCATACTGCCCAAGGGAAACTGAGAATCTGTGCAATCAGAACAATGGGATTTCTTTTGGGAAGAATATAAAGAATTTGTTCTCATACCTTAGCGTAGCAGGAATGGTGAGTGAATAATAATAAAGTAAAACTATGCTTTCTCCTCACCATATTTTTCCAATTCAGACAATATTGTTTGTTGCTAAGTTAAATTATTTTCATATAATTGCAAAAGCAAGGGTAATATAATACAGTGTAAGGGTAATATAATACAGTTTTCCAAGGTTTTAAAACAAAGTATAATCTGAATAGAGAAGTATTATAAAAATTTTATTTACTTCTCAATTTTTACTCATTTATTTTAGATGCAAAGGAAGTTGCTGGATGAAGGATTTAACAAGAAATCTGAGGAAATGAATAAAGACATAAGTCATTTAAAGAACAGGATTGAAGCTACAAGAAAAGATGATGCTCCTTTCATTGAGGGAGCTTTGACTGCCCTTGGGCATGGAATAGTCTCAACATTGTCTGCTCCTGGTATACTACTTGGCAAAGTTGTAAAAGGAATTTCTTCACTCTTTAAGTAAGATTAGCTCTTATTTTAAGGAAATGACAGATTTTGAGTATATACTTTGGTTTATTTTGGGTGCACATTGTTTTCATCTGTATTCAGCAGAGTTTTAAAATAAAATTTGCGTATTGGAGAATATCAGTGTCTGGCCCACATTACATAGATCAAATGCATGTGCCCACTGAGAGATAATGTTTTCTTTTAGAAAACAAATGCTGCAATAAAATATACATACAAGGGGCCCATTGACGTTTGCTTTTAATGGAAAAAAAAATGGAAATCACTTAAATGTCATATTATAAGCTTCACAGTGTCAATTTTAGTAGTGCTGATATTGGAATACAGATAGTAAAATGACAATAGGGGTCTATTTGGCCAAATACAGAATTGTCTTCAGTGTATTGTAAAATTAAAATTAAAAATCCCAAACAGAATATATGCATGATCACTATTATACATGACACTATTATATGTAACCATATAAATGAAAATACAAATAAAATGTCTTTTAAAAGTTTAATAAGAAACTAGTATGCTTGTGTCTTTCTGGGGAGAATAGATAGAAATCATCAGTAGAAAGGAAACTTATTATATACTCTATTTTTATTATATACTCCATTTTAAAATTTCTTGAGAATGATTGTATTAAAAAATTTGGAAATAAAGCTGGGGATTTAGCTCAGTGGTGCCGCTGCCTGTCTCACAAGTGCAAGGTCCTGAGTTCAATCCCTAGTACACACAAAAAAATTGGAAACAAAGAATAAAATTTAAACTGTAATACTAGTAATAGCAATAATGAAAATGAAATTGGCAATAAGATGATGAATTTCCTCATCACATTGATGCATGCATATCAATGTTCATAGCAGCACAATTGATAATTGCTAAATCTTGGAAGTTGTCTATATATGTCCACTCAACAGATGCAAGGATAAAGAAAATGTGGTATTTATATGCAATGGAGTAGTACACTACCATAAAGAAGGATAGGCTTCAGTCATGTATAGAAAAACGACTCCACCTTAGACCATAATGTTAAGTGAAATAAATCAGATACACAGTTTAAACATCATATGGTTTTTCTTATAAAACAAACCCAAAATATAATTAAAGAGCAAAATAAAAAATAGATAATAGCAAAAAGGAAGATACGTCTTTTTCAAATGGGAAGGAGACCAAGAGATGAAACAAGGAGTGAGGAGGGGAAGGGAAAGGGTATGAAAAAAGATTAAAATTTGTTATATACATGTACCACTTCCCCACAAGAGATTTAATCATTATGAACTGCAAGCATGAACTAATGAAAAATAAAACATTAAAATTTAAAAAAGAATATGTGCCAGTGAGAGATATTTTGCCCAATTTCAGGATATTATTGAGTGTTACTCTCTCTGTGATGGCCAGGGCAGAGGAGATAAATATGACTTTTCAGAAAAGGACTCCTTGACGGAAAGTGGTAGTTGCTGTTACATGGAGCCTGGTTTTGCCCAGTAATCTTTAGAATCAAAGCAGATACATTGGGCCAGGGATTTAGCTCAGTGGTTTCACCACCTGCTGCACAAGCGCAAGGGCCCGAGTTCGATCCTCGGTACGAAAAACAAAACAAAGCAGATACATTTACAGTAATAAGCTGCACTATCAGAATGATAGGCTGTGTGCCCTGTCCAAGGACAGTTCTGAAGATGGGGAATAGGTTCAAAAGTGATGAGGAGAAAACAAACAGATGGAATCAAGGATACTTTTCATGAATTTGAGAGGTAACTCCAATAATATTTCCCAATCCCTACACTTGATCTGAGCTAATTTTACACCTCAAACCCATCAGCTGTCAAGGTAGGTAAGTTTCAAAGGTTAAGAACCCTACAGATGTTGGACAGGATAATTAATAAGGTTCCCTGTGTTCACCTCTAAGAGACCTGAAGACCTTTATCCATTTATCTATTTATCTCTGCATTGGGAAAATTGGAATGGCTCAAAATTTGAATGCAAAATGGTGCTGCAAGGTAGGGAGCATCCTGCTAGGATGCCCCAGTGAGTATGTGGTATACGTCATACTTAGGCGGATAAGCTTGTTTCTAAAAATAACTATTTCATTGACGGGTGGTCTAGGTCAATCAGGGTCTCAGCCTTTGTTTCTGGGAAGAGGACAAGGTCAGCACACACTAAATGTGAGTAAGACTTTCATAAGGATAGATTAGGGTACATTTTCCAAAGTACAAGGTACAGGATAAGCATGTGATGACCTTAAAATTACAGCCACAGATAAGCATTGCAATCAGCCACATAAGCATGTGATAATTTTACAATGTTGGTCATCTGTGTTTTGCACCATATTTTTTCTTCATCCCTCTGCTCCTACAATATGATTAGTAAATTTGGCCTAATATGGTAATGTAGTATCCTTACTTGACAACAGTAGAATAGTTAATCATTTTAAGCACACTTGGAATCTTTACTGAGAGTTTCTCTGTACTTGAACACAAAGCAAGACGGGTGGTGCCTTCTGTCCGATTCCCTGGAGGCAGAGCCTCAGCCATAGATTCTTGAGCAAAGGATTTGCAGAGGCAGTGCCTTCAGTAGAATGGGGTACGGGAGGCAGGGGAAGGCAGAAAATTAAACCTAGCAGAACATGGTGTCTCTGGTGGAAACTAGCATTGGGCTGGCCCTTGAGAATCTCTGTAACCCAAATAATACCCAGACTGTTCCCTCCTTTAAGCAGAGCTGGCTATCTGTACTCCACCTCAGTCAGTCACCATCTGTGGCCACCCAGCAGGGAGAGTGTGTGGAGTGCCTTGGGAAGAGCAGCTCCCATCATTGAAGGCAGATTCTCTGGAGAAAGGGTGAAGAAATTAGACAACTGCCATCTTAACCAGGTCACAACTAGTTTAAGCCTCAAGCCTTATAGCCTTTGTTAAGAGTTAAAAATCAGGGGGCTGGGCCAGGGATTTAGCTCAGTGGCGCCACACCTGCCTCGAAAGCACAAGGTCATGAGTTCCATCCCCAGTAGGGGGGGTGGTTAGGGAGGCAGAACTACCATCTCCATTGGATGGATGACCAAGATTTATGGGCCTTTGTTCAAACAATGAGCCCTATCAGATAAACACAGGTACACATAACAGCCCAGTGATCAAAAGTTACAAAGTGACCAGACTCAAGATAGCCACAGTCCTCTCCTTCAAATTCCACAAAAATCCCCTTGCCTGTAGGAAAGTGCTGCTCTGGTGTTTGCTTGCAGGCAGTTCCTCTCAGGTATTAACCCCAAATGAAAGCCTGTCCTTCTCTGTGGAGCTCGGTTCCTTTTCTTTCCTAACAAAAGGCACTTGTGGACCTTTAGCAATGAGTTCCCAGAGTGCTAGACGGATGGTGTGGTGGTAAAGGCGTTTTGGGGGGAGTTTCTAGCAATTGACGGCAGCAGTGAAAATATTAACTACTGCATAGCTCCTTGTGCCAAGTCCGTGCATGCCACACTGACCATCACTGTGGGCATGCCAGCCATCCAGGCTTCCCATCCAGAATCCAATGTTAGTATCTTAGTTTTCAGACCTCTCCTGGTACAATTTATTGTTGATTAGATTCCCTAGGAACCAGACTCTGAGATAGACATGTTTATGAAATTGCTTATTAAGGGGCAATTGTTTATCTCCTTAGATAAACACTTATGTAGAGTAGAGAAAAAGATGGGATTGGGAAGAAGAAAAGTTCAGATGTGATGCAGCTACAGTTTCACTGGCTCCACTGGGTGGTTCTAAAGTACAGCAAGTCTCATTTCTCCTCAGTTGAAAAGAGAACTATCATTGAATTATGGCCACCTTAGGAAAAACAAGAGCTTGGGCAAGAAAGTCTTCCTTCAGGAAGAGGCATAAATGGAGTTCAATTGTTAGATTTATTTTCAAGTGAGAGTTCATTTCTAAAGCTAAATTGATAAAAAAGAAAAAAATTTAGAGCAAGGAAAAAGTGACAATTTAGTAAATATACGGATATACACTCCAGTGCTCTTTAAGAGCATTTATGTAGAAAAGGAATGAAGAGAAAAAATGGAGGAAAGAAGGTGAAGAAGAAAAAAGGGAGAGAGGAGGAAGGAGAGAAAGGTTTAAAATGGGTGATATTAGAACAGTACAGACAAGATTCACAAGTAATAAGAATATTGTTAATTTGAAATTGGACCATGTATATAAGTCAGGATTCTTTAGAGAGACAGAACCTTAGGCTGCATATACAAGTAGAAAGAGCTACACCATAGTTAAAATCTGTAGACTAAAGGCCTAAATTCTGATGGTGACTGAGTAGAACATAAATGTGAGATGAGGTGGGATTGATCCCAGAATTGTCAAATTGCACCATAATTGCAGAATCCAGG
The DNA here is from genome assembly GCF_053883595.1 of Heterocephalus glaber. Classification (NCBI taxonomy): domain Eukaryota; kingdom Metazoa; phylum Chordata; class Mammalia; order Rodentia; family Bathyergidae; genus Heterocephalus; species Heterocephalus glaber. The sequence continues at coordinate 24,412,336 of NW_028258296.1, read as the reverse complement.
GTGAAGAGTCTTCTCTCCTTCCAGAGATTTCTGATTGCCACAGCCCACACAGAGGTGGAAGATCTTAAGGCACCATAGATTCTGGTATAGAGCACGTGCTAGACAAGCAAACAATGGCAAGGTCTCAGTGGCCTTCTGTTTATTTCCCTCAGCTGAAAAAGGAAGGCCACTCAAGGAGCTACAGAAACTTCACTTTCTTCACATTTGCTTTCCAAAGACCTGAAAAAGTGTAAACTAACGTGTTTAAAGACCCCAAGGCATTTGGGACAGGAGAACACCATGATTCCAACCTGCTTTTCCTGTCTCATTTGTCAGACAACTTTCTAGGCTGATTGGACTGAACCTAATCCAAGTCCGTCAGACTTAAATAAAAATAGATCTTCTAATAACATATAATAGAAAAGAGCAAGTAGTATGGGCCTATAATACTGCCTTAATAAAATGGCCTAAGGGCCCATGTGTGTGTTACATGGCTGAGGGTGTTTTCCAAATGACTAAAGAAAACCAAAGAAGCTGACTGTTACGTCTTTCTCCAGAGCATTATGAAGATTCAGGGATTACCCATGACATCAATTTACAAGGACTCTGACCAAGTTTTAGTTATCACAGTGTGTGTCAGTGATCCCAGGATGATGTTGGTACCCCAATAAATTGTGTCCTTTTCTCTCACTTCCTGGTGTTTCCAAGCACTACTGGCCTCATTGGGACAAAATTATAGAACTGTTATGGATTCAATAAGTTAGACTTCAAGGTTCAAGGAAAATTTCTACATAATAAGGACAGGTAAGTTCTTCAGTCCTTAGAAAAAAGATGTCAATCTAATTATAATTCAAACTTGTAAAGTCCTTCATAGCAATTAAACCAAATTTTGACTCAAAACTTCATGACATCAACCCAAGTATCAAGGGTTGGACCTCATGAGAGGGGAACAAATGTACAGTGTCCACATTAAAATTTGATGGAAGTTTAATTCCTGCTTTTGTTTGATTAAATAAGAGCTGAGAGTCTTGAACTAATTTATCTAAATGCATTGTTTTTGTCATAGTTAATATCAGATTTCTTATTTTATCAGTGTCTATTGATAATCTATATGGCTTCTGCTACTTTGAATTGAACTGTTACCACTTTTTTTTCTTTAGGTACTGGAGATTGAACCCAGTGCCTTTGCAGTGAGATACATTGTAGTCCCTTTATAATTCTTTTTTAATATTGAGACAAGCTAGGAAGGCTGGGCTCAAACTTGAGATCCTCCTGTCTCAGCCACCCAAATTGCTGGGAGTGTGTGCCACCATGCCAGGGTAATACATCATTATTATTTGCAGACTCAGTCACTATTTTTTAACTTGAAGAAAAGTGAATTAATGTAGAACTAATATAGAATAAAATCAATCTCTAGAGTTCTATTTCATTTTGTTTTTAATTAGGCATGTTGATTTTTAGGTTTTTCTTTTACAAATAGTACCTACTGTAGAATCTTATTTCAGGATAAAGAAATTTAGTTTCTATTCTCCTGAAACTTTGCTTTGTGTGAGTTCCAAGTTCATAGAAACAAATGTATTTACTTTTTCTATGACAGGATTATTGTTGATTCCTTTGTTCACTTGGTAGAAAGAATAACATTCAGATTGATTCTTATCTACATTCATTTACAAACTTGACTTGAAAATCAAGGATTTTTCTTGTGAGGCATTATTTAACATTTTTTTCCTGTCTGCCCTTCTTTGGTGCTACATAGCTTTTTAAAAAAAATGATGTGCTGGAGATAAAATATACATACAGCAGTGTGTACACAGATCTCTGGTACACAGGGAGTTGAGCTTCTACAGATATATACATCGTTGTAACTGCTGTCCAGATGAGACATAGGACACTACCAGAATTCCCCAAGTCTTTCTAGCTCTGGTTGCTCAGTGTTAACTACTCCTCTGACACCTGTCACTGCAGGGCTTTAGTATGTTTCTGAGTTTCACATACCATAACTTAAAGTACTTCTTTCAAACTGATTCCTTTTGCTTAGAACGATGTTTTTAGATGTCACCTTCCTTCTGCACAGCAGTAGTTCCTACTTTCATTGCTATTGTTATAAAATATCTCCAAACTTTGACACGACTGACATTTTGGCCTGCATAGCTCTTTGTTGAAGAGTCTTTTTATGCCTTGTAGGATGTTTAGCAGCATCTCTAACCCCTAAATACTCAATGTCAGTAGTATCTGTTATATTCATTAATCCACTTATGACAACCAAATATATCTCCAAATATTGTCAAATATTTCCTGGGGTCAAATACTTTTAAATTGCTGTTTCTCTGGGGAGAAGACAAAGGTGGCATGGTCCAACTTGCTGGCTCATGCTGTGCTTCTCAAGCCTCTGTCTCTGTTGCTTTACTGAAGAATAAGTGTATGTGTCATATTTTATTTATTTTTTTCTAGATTTTTGTTGTAAAAATCTTTACTTGTTATACAGTTCAAAATATTTTCAGAACCAGAAGTTTCTTGCAGTTGTCTTATTTTTATTCTGAAAATTATTTAGTATACAATTGAGCTCAGAATAAAATCTAGAAGTCTAATATATATGTATACAAAGTATATTTAAGCAAAATTCTTATTTTTTTAATGAGAATTTTTTGTTTTTGGTACTGGGGATCAAACTCGGGACCTTGCGCTTGCGAGGCAGGCGCCGGAACCACTGAGCTAAATCCCCATGAGCAAAATTCTTAAAATTATTTAGTTTTATATAATCTTTTTTATTTCATAGAGACATCATTGCTTTTTTAATCACAGTGTAGTAAAGAAAAAAACCAACAAAATGATGACAATAGAAAAGACCACAGCAAGAAATACAATACTGACAGGAGGAGCACTATGACAGGCACAGGGAAGGCAGTGAGATAATGTGGCTTCTCAGCAACCACAGTTTCTGTGCCAAATTATTGAGAACAGCATAATGTGTTTGGTCTGGAGTGCAGGTCAACATGGTGTACCCGAGACAGGATGAGATATGAGGAGGGGCAGGCAAGAACCAGACTGGGCACTCAGTGCAAGTCAAGAATCTGATTAACCACAATGCAACGTCACATTTCCATGAAATCCTCAAAAGAAGACAAAAGCAAGCTCATTACAGAGGTTCCTTGTTAAAACTGCATGAAAAGAAAGAGTTCATTGAGCCAATAGCAGTGATTTCATTAGTGATACTGAAATTCCTTCTACACAATAACCCTCTTCTCTCGTCTCCTCTCACCAGCCACAAATGTTTCCAAAAATAAGTGCAGGTGAATTTGTTTATTTTTCTTTATATTTTGTATTTTTCTTTGTTATTTTGTATTATGTTACAATGTTGTAATCATTTGTATATGAATGTGCTTGGGTTGTGGAATGAAATGAGTTTCCATTACAATATTTCTTTCGGAGAAATTCACTTCAATATGCAAGTGCTTTGGATTACAAGCATGTTTCCAGAAGATTTTTGCATCTGTGGTCATTAAGAAAATTGCCTGTAGTTTTCTTTTTCATTGAGTCCACTTTTTCTTATCTCTTGTATGATTTCTTTGGGCACTTTTTTTGGAGGGGGTACCAGAGATCAAACTCAGGACCTTGCACTTGGGAAGCAGGCCCGGTGCCACTGAGCTAAATCCCCAGCCCTCTTTGGGCACTTTTAAAATCTCACTTTTCACATCTCAGTCTCTGTGAAAAAAACACCACAGCACACTTTTCAGGTGACCCCTGCTACTGCAAACCTGAGGTTCCAGACAGGATCTGCATGGGCCAGCAGAAGCCACTGGTGCGGCTGCACAGCCCGGGATTTCACCTCCTTATGGATCAGATGCATCCAGGCAAAAACCTTCCAACTCCATAGTCCTCACTTTCCTCCTCTATTAAATACAGATAGTTTTACTTGTTCAACAGGTTGGGCTTCCATTAAGTCAGACAACTCAGCCCCCTCACAGAAGAAGTGGTGGGATGCAGAGGAGGTAGGTCTGCTGCTTAGGCTGCTATTGTTGCTGCCTGGAGCCTTCTCCTTGCTTGGCCACCTCTCCAGGCTCCCTTTGCGCCCAGGACACGGGTCCCCACCATGGTAGCGGCCAGGGGCAGGGGCTGGGCCAGATGCCTGGGCTGAGACTGACAGATCCGCTGGCGCCCCTGTTCAGGGAGTTGCTAAGCAATCGCTTGGAACTCCCTGACCCATACAGGAGAAAGAGGAGGAGGAAGCAGAGAAGGAGCAAGCTGCGAAGGAGAGCAGGGAAGGAAGCCAAAGGAGCTGGATGCAGTTGAGCTGTTTCCGCCCTCCCACCCACCGGGCAGGCCCGGCCCCTCCCTCCTTACTAGTTTCCTGGGAAAGTTCACAGCTCCAGGCTGCTTCTGGGAGCCCTGGATAGGTCTTTCCTCCTCTTCCTTTCAGTGGTGATAACCTAGACCCACGAAGGGGAGGGTTTATTGCCAAGGTGGGCACAACCTAAACCCATGCCCTGCTCCTTCTTGTTCCTGCTGCCACCCCCTCTCACATCAGAAGATCAAAACTCAAATTTATCCTTCTTTATAGGCAAGTAATATTCCATTATATACAGATACCACATTTTGTTTGCTCATTTGTCTGCTGATGGACATATAGGAATCTTCCAAGATTTAGCTATTATGAACTGTACTGCTATAAACATGGGTATGCATGTGTCACTGTAATATGAGGTCTTTCACCTTCTGGAAGATACCAAGAAGCAGAATAGTTGGATCGAATGGAATTTCTAGTTTCAGTTTTTTGACAAATCTCCATACTGTTTTCCATAATGATTGAACTAGTTTACACTCCCACCTGCAATGTAGGAAGTTTCCTTTTGCATCATAGCCTCACCAGCATTTGTTATGATTTGATTTCTTTTTTTGTTTGTTTCAGCTTTTATTTTTATATGCTGTATTTACAGTACATAATGATTACATTCCTTGTAGGGAGTTGGTACCTGTACATAACAGACTTTCATTCTTTTTTAAATCCCTTTTCCAGTTCTCTCTCCTCCCTCCATCTCTTGATCCTCTTCTCATTTGAAAAAAAAAATCTATCTGCACACTTGCTATTATCTTTTATTTTTCTCTTTACATTTTGAGTTTCTCATATAAGATGAAGTATGTGGTATTTAAGCTTGTATGTCTGATTTATTTCACTTAATATTATGGTCTCAAAGTACATTCATTTTCCTACAAATGAGGAATTTTGAACCTTTATCATTAAAGAGATTGGCCTGTAGTTCTCTTTTCAGTTGGACATTTGTCTAGTTTTAGAATCAGGGTAAGGGTAGCTTTCAGAAATGTCTTTGGGAGTATTCATTTCTTTTCAATTTCATTAAAGAGCTCGAGGAGTATTGGTGTTAGATTTTCTCTGAAGTTCTTGTACAATTCAGTAGTGAATCCATCTGGAGCTGGGCTTTTCCTAGTTGGCAGATTTTTTATTACTGCTTCAATTTCATTGCCTGCTATTGGATTATTCAGGATTTTTATATTTTCTTGATTCAGGTTTGATAATTCACATATGTCTAGGAACCTATCATTTTCTTCTGAATTCACCAACTTCTAGTGAACAGTTTTGTGAAGTACTTGTGAATAATCTTCAGGAATATGGCACTATTTGTTGTGATTTCACCTTTTTTCATTTCTAGTTGCATTGATTTGGGTCTTTTCTACCCTTTTTTAAAATTTTTTATTTTTGTAAGATTGGCTAAGGGTTTGTCTATTTTGTTCATTCTTTTGAAGAACCAGTTCTTTGATTCACTGATTCTTTGTATTGTTTTTTTAGTCACCATTTCATTGATTTCGCCTCTGATCTTTATAATTCCTTGTACTAGTTTGGGGTTTGGATTGTTCTTATTTATCTAGAACTCTGAGGTGCAAAGTTTCTCGTTCTTTATGGCTGAATAGTACTCCATTTTATAAAAAAACCCACATCTTCTTTATCCAGTTTTCAGTTGATGGGCACTTGGGCTGTTTAAAACCTTTAGCTGTTACAAACTGTGCCACAATAAACATAGGTGCACATATATCACTGTGGTACGATTCTTTTTGTGGTTGTTTTGTTTTGTTTTTTCTTAAATTCATTTATTGGTACATTTTAGGTATACAACACAATTACTTTTCTCATTGGGAACTTGTACCTTCATATGATGCATTTTGGTTCTTATTTTTTCCTTATTCCTAGCCCTCCCTTCACCCCCTCCACCCTTCCCTATTTACAAAGACTTTATTTCCATTTTTTTCATTTCTCAGCATTTTTCCTTTCCCTTCTTTCTTTTCCCTTGACCTTCCCACTACCCCTACCCCTTTGGACCTTTCTTCCTATTTTACATTATCGATTATTCATTCTAATCATTGGTACATTTTAGGTATACAATATAATGACATTCATCATTGGAAATTTGCACCTTTACATAGTCTCTCTTGGTTCCTGTTTTTCACCCTTGCCCAGCCCTCCCTTCAACCCCTCCATTCCTCCATATTTTCAAAGATTTTATTCCTATTTTTCCATTTTCTCATATTAATTCCATTCCCTTCTTTCCTTTCCCCTACCCCTCCCACTTCCTTCCCCTTTGCCCCTTTTCTTCCTATTTCACATTACCTATTATACATTTTAGTCCCTATTTGCACTTTCAGTTTCTCACACCAGAGAAACTATTTGGTATTTATACATGTGTGTCCTATTTATTTCACTTAAGAGTATCGCTACAATGTGCATCCATTGAGCTATAAATGTCTCTAGTTTCTCATTTTTTATGGCTGAGTAGTACTCCATTTTATTACAAAACCACATTTTCTTTCTTCAGTCTCCAGTTGACGGGCATTTGGGCTGTTTCCAAGTTTTAGCTATTACAAACTGTGCTACTATGAACATGGGTGCACATATATCACTGTGGTATGATTCTTTTAATTCTTTGGGGAAGATCCCCAGCAGGGGAATAGCGGGGTCAAATGGGACTTCCAGTCCTAGTTCTTTGAAGTATCTCCATACTGATTTCCACAGTGCTTGCACCAGTCTACACTCCCACCAGCAGTGGAGCAGGGTTCCTCTTTCCCCACAGACCCACCATCATTTGTTATTGGTTGATTTCATGAGAGCAGCCACTCTTTCTGGAGTGAGGTGGAATCTCAGCACTATTTTCATTTGCATCTCTTGAATGACCAGTGATGTTGAACATTTTTTTCATATGTTTTTCTGCTATTTCTACTTCTTTGTCTGAGAAATGTCTGTTCATTTCAGATGCCCATTTTTGAATTGGGTCTTTAAATTTGGGAGGTCTGGTCTTTGTAAGTTCTTTATAGATTCGAGATAGTAGACCTTTGTGGGAGGAAAAGCAGGTGAAGATGTTTTCCCACATTGTGGGTTGTCTCTTCACACCGCTGGTGGTTTCTCTTGCTGTGCAGAAGCTTTTTAATAAGAAGACATCCCATTTGTTGATTGTTTGTGCTAGTTCACGGGCAACTGAGGTTTTGTTCATAAAATCTTTTCCTACACCAATGTCTTCAAGGGTTCTACCGAAACTCTGTTCCAACTGGTTCAGAGTTTCTATTTTAATATTTAGATCTTTAATCCATTTTGATTTTAGTTTAGTGCATAGTGAGAGATATAGGTCTAGTTTTAATCTTTGGCAAGTTGAAGCCCAATTTTTCCAGCACCATTTATTAAAGAGGCTATCTTTCCTCCAGTGAGGGTGTTTGGCTCCTTTATCAAAGATGAGATGGCTGAGTGTGTCTGGTGTTGTTTCTGCATCTTCTAATCTGTTCCACTGGTCCTCAAGCCTGTTTCTTTGCCAGTACCATGCTGTGTTTATCACAGTAGCTTTGTAGTAGAGTTGCAGGTTGGGGATTGTGATACCCCCTGCCATGTCTCTGTTACCTAGAATTGCCTTTGCTATTCTGGGCCTCTTCTTATTCCAAATGAATTTTTGGATTGTTTTCTCGAGGTCTATGAAGTATGCTGCTGGGATCTCCATTGGAATTGCATTAAATCTATATAGCAGTTTTGGAAGTATGGCCATTTTCACTCTATTAATCCTTCCTACCCAGGAGCAGGGGATGTCTTTCCAATTTCTGATATCATCTTCAATCTCTCTTTTCAGAGTGCTATAGATTTCAGAGAAGAGATCTTTGATTTCTTTTGTTAGGTTGACACCTAGGTATTTCAGTTTTTTGGATGCTATTGTGAAAGGAATTATTTGCCCTATTTGTTTTTCAGGGAGTCTGTCATTGATGTAGAGGAAAGCTATTGATTTTTGTGTGTTGACCTTGTAACCAGCTACTTGACTGAATTTGGTTATTAAGTCTAGAAGACTTTTGGTGGAGTTCTTGGGGTCTTCTATATAGAGTATCATGTCATCTGCAAATAATGACCATTTGACTTCTTCATTTCCTATCTTTATTCCTTTTATTTCTTTCTCTTGTCTAATTGCCATGGCTAATGTTTCCAGAACCATATTGAACAAGAGTGGTGATAGTGGACATCCTTGTCTTGTTCCTGATTTTAGTGTGAAGGATTTCAGTTTTTGACCATTTAGTATGATATTGGCTGTTGGTTTTTCATAGATGGCTTCTATCAGTTTGAGGTAGAGACCATCTATTCCAATTTTTTGTAGGGTTTTTACCATAAATGCATGTTGGATTTTGTCAAATACTTTTTCTGCATCTATGGAGATAATCATATGGTTTTTGTCCTTGGCTCTATTGATATAGTGTATTACATTAATTGATTTTCGTATATTGAACCATCCCTGCATCCCTGGGATGAATCCCACTTGATCAGGGTGCATGATCTTCTTGATGATCTTCTGCATTCTGTTTGCCAGTATCTTATTAAGGATTTTTGCATCTATGTTCATTAGTGAGATTGGCCTATAGTTCTCTTTTTCAGTTGGGTCTTTCTCTGCTTTGGGGATCAAGGTGATGCTTGCTTCCAGGAATGAATTTGGGAGTATTGCTTCCCTTTCAATTTCATTGAAGAGTGTAAACAGTAGTGGCAGCAGTTTCTCTCTAAATGTCTTGTAGAATTCAGCAGTGAAGCCCTCAGGGCCCGGGCTTTTCTCAGTTGATAAGTTTTTAATTACATTTTCAATTTCATTGGTTGATATTGGGTATTATTCATTTCTTCATCCAACAATGCCTAAGGTATTATACCAAGTAATAGGGATTTACAAAGTAAAATCAGAATCCTTGTCTGAAACATGTACTAATAAAAAATAAAACCAGAAAAAGGTCAAAATAGACAATTATATATAGTGTTGTTACCTTATGAATTTGTAATCTTGACCTACACTGATAGTGGTAATAAATGTAATAATAATAATTCACTAATATATATTGAACAATGATTGCCTATGTGACAAGTATAGTGTTAAGCTCTTTCCCCAGATGTTTAATTTAATTCTCCAAAACTGTTTTGAAGCATCTCCTCTTGTTGCCTACATTTTATACATGTGACCCAGGATGCACAAGCAGTAATTTGCCTAAAGTTACACAATTAGTGGCAGAGGCAAGCAACTCCACAGATTAGAGGATGCATTTCATGTTGGGAATGTGTCTAGGAAATTCTCAGGAAACAAGTGGATGATATAAATGTTGAACTATTTGTACATGTCCCAATTGAGATGTTATTCAAAGGGAAGAGCCCCAGGGAAACATGCTAACAACATAAAAGCACTGGAGATGGTGGATTGTACATAATTCTGAGAGTGGGTGAAGAAAAGTAATGCAAGGAATGGGACTGGAGAGAGAAAGAAAATAGAAGGTATAAGGGATCTCTTGTCACTCTAAGGAGTGTGGATACTTTGGAGGTAGCCTCAGTAGCATTTTTCTCAATATTTTTATTAGTATACATTTGTGATACACAGTAAATCCATTCATGGATTGAATTTATGGTTGAATATATATATAAATATCACATCCTGATTCTTTTTACTTCCCATCCCCGCCCTTCCCTCCTGTTTACTTATCCCATGATCCCTTTACCATCCATTCAAAGAAACAATTCTTTGAATCATTGATCCTTTCTATTGATTTTTTTAGCCTAAATTTCATTAATTTCAGCTGTGATATTTATGATTTCTTCCCTTCTATTAGTTTCAGATTTAGATCATACTTATCTTTCTAAGACCTTGTGATGCATCATTAGGTTATCTATTGGAATAGCTCTATTCCTTTTATGTGTGCATTTACGGCTATAACCTTCTCATTTAAAACTGCTTTGTGAGGGTCGGGATTTAGCTCAATGATGCTGTCACCTGCCTCACAAGCGCAAGGTCCTGAGTTTGATCCCCAATACCAAAAAAAACACAAAAAACTGCTTTGTGTCCCATAGGTTTGGTATGTTGTGCTTACATTGTCATTTGATTCCAGCAACTTTATTTCTTCATTTATTCTTTTGCCATCTACTGATTATTCAATAAGATATTATTTAATTTCCATGCATTTGCATAGTTTCTATGACTTCTTTTGCTGTTGGTTTCTAGCTTCATTCCAGTATGATCCAATAGAATGCAGGGGATTGTTTCAATTATTTTGTATTTATTTAAGCAGGCTTTAGGGGCTAATATGTGGTCTATTTCAGAAAAAGTTCTATGTGCTTTTGAGAAAAATGTTGTTGTTGGATGAAATACTCTGTAGATAACAGTTTTTGTTCAGTGGTGTCATATAACTCTGATGTTTCTTTGTTGATTTTTTTGTCTGATTGAACTGTGCGATTGTGAGAGTAGGGTGTTAAGTTCACCACTATGATTCTATTGGTATCTATGTCCTTTTAAATCCAGTAGTTTCAGTTGTATGTGACTGGGTTCTCTGACATTCTGTGCATAGATATTTACAATTGTTACCTTTTCTTGTTAAATTGTTCTTTGTCCAGTATGTACTGGCCATCTTTATCTCTTCTGATCAATTTTGGCTGAAAATAAGATAGCTACACTTGCTTGTTTTCAGGTTCTGGTTGAATAGAATATTGTTTCCCATCCTTTCTGTGTATGTGCTTTCTTTTGGATGAGACATGTCTCCCATAAGGCAATAATGGTTGCATTTTATTTTTTGATCCAATCTACCAGTCTGTGTCTTTTGATTGGGGATTTGAGACTATCGACATTGAGAGTTATTTTTATAAGGTGTTTATTGAATCCTATTGTTGCATTGTTTTTCTGTTAATGATTTCTTTTTTTTTAACTACTGTCCCAGTTAGATGTATATTTGCCTTTGTGTGCCTAGTGGTGCTGGCCTCCCTGTCTGTGTCTAGGATCCCCCTGATTATTTTCTGTAGTGTTGATTCAGTGGTCATGTATTTCCTTAGGATTTTTTTGTCCTGGAAAATCTTTACTTCTCTGTCAATTTGGGAGGTCACTATTGCAAGATATAAAATTCTGGGTTGACAAATATTTTCTTTTAGGGCTTTAAAACCTTTGCCCCAGGATCTCTTGGGCATTAAGGTTTGTGTTGAGAAATCTGCAGTTATTCTGATAGGATTGTTCTTGAATGTTAGTTCGTGGTTTTTCTGTAAAAACTTTCGGTATTCTCCCCTTTTGTTGAATTTCTAGAATTTTGATTAAGATGTGCCATGGCTATTTGATGTTTTACAGGCCTCTTGCACTTGAATACTGAATTCTTTCCCTAGATTTGGAAATTTTTCTGCTATTTCAGAGAAATAACATTTTTTATAACTTTGAATTTTTCCTCTACTTTTTCCTTTTTATAATTCTGAGGATTTTTGTGGTTGGTGTGTGTGTGTGTGTGTGTGTGTGTGTGTGTGAGTGTGTGTGTGCTTGAGTCATTAAGTAGCTACTAGATCCATCTTATAAGATGTCTTGTCATTTTTAGGGTATCATAATAATTTAAACACAAATACAAATTAAATATTGATATATTGTAAATATCTACTAAATGCAACAACTACACCCTCTTTAACAATAGAAAAAAATTCAACTGTAATAGCATGGAATCAGCTAAACAGGTAAAAATTAATACAGCTCAATAGTAATAATAATAATAATAAAGTGGAGGGGGAAATAATACAGCTATATTCACTCCAGTGGCTCTTAATGTTTATGTCCTTCTGTGTACCCCAAGTCACTGCTATCTCCAACTAGTTTTATGGCCTGTTGGCTAATGAGGTGCTTCCCTTGCTCTAGAAACCCCTCTCTCCATACACCCCAGGATGTGGCACTGACTGATATCTCTGTTCAAATTGACAGATGGGAAAAGCAAATAGACCACTAAGGTCTGTGATGGAAGAAGGGACAAGGTGAGCCAAACAGTTCTCTGGACTTAATGTCAGCACTATAGAACTTGTCCCCTAAGAAAACCAAACAAGCAGCTTGGCTTCTCACAACCATGGTAGAACTGCTGTGTCCTTCACAATTTGGAGTCACCATTGCTTAAACTCCTCAGAGGATATGCAACTGGCCTGTCCTTTATCTCTGACCATCTCTTATGGCCATCTCCTACGCAGTCATTGTGGGAGACAAGCCTCAGAGCCCCAGAAGTGAAGTTATTCTGTGACTTTTGATTCTAGTCTTAAACAATAAACCCCCACCCAAAAGTGGCTTCTGATTATATTACTACCAATTATGGCAAATGCTGCAGTGAATTTCTTCTCCAAATTGAGCCTACCATGAAGAATGAGTCGCTCCCAACGTAGAACCCCATGCTATATTTGCAGCTTACAGTACCATGGCCTTTCGGGGGGCTAGCACTGCTAATATGTTGTTTCTTCCTGAGCCTGACCACCCTCTTTTGTTATACCTTAGGTTTGTGCAGAGAGAACCTTCTTCCTGGGAGATGATGATGTCATTCTAGAATGTTTTCTTCAGTTTCTCCAGTTACTTTGTAGTTTCTAGTTTTCTTGGTGGCTCTCTTTTTCTGAGTCGTTGTTTTCCATGTGCCTTAATTCTAGTTACTGGAGAGACTGTATTTTGTAGTCTTTACTCAGTCATTTTTAATCTTTTTTGGCACTTCAAGCAGAATGAAAAACTTACCTGGATAGGCTTGTTTAAATAGAATGAAGCTCCCAAATGGAAATCTAAATTTTTTCTCTTTCTTGATTTCTAGGCAAATGAGGTCCTCCAGCAGTTCCTGAAGTCACAGGTGGAAATAGAGAAGTCTATCCTAAAGATAGATATAACTCTCACTGCTGAAGAAAAAGCTATAGCAGGCACAAGGGTCAGGCACAGCTCTCAGAGGGAAGGGGAGATAGGCAATGCCCCTGAAAGATCCAACAGGAAGACCTTCCTAAAATGAGCCTCAACTCCTGTGAAATGCATACTCTTCTAAACATGAAATAACAAGGGTAGTATGGCTCCACATCAACCAAATAATCAGGACCTTTTCTACAATTTTCTTAATCCTGCTCTTTATGGTATTAGTCCCTAGGTAGCTTTTGAGATTCCTTATCTTCATCTTCAAATTTCTTAGACGTTTTTCTATCAGTTTTTTTTCATTTGGTTCTATTTCCTATAACATGTATATGTTCTTTCTTTAGTAAATATCTATACTGATGTGCAATTTGCATGCAATAAAATTCTCTTATTTTAAATATGTAAGGCAACATATTTTTCAAAACTGAAAACAGTCATGTAAACCCTACCAGAATCAAAATGGAAAACATTTCCATCACACACTCTCCCCATCCCAAATTCTGTACTCCTTTCTACTATCCCTGGGGAACCACTGATCTGCCTTCTTTTCCTTTCTTTGTTTTCTTTTTCTTTTTTCCTTCTTTGGTAAGAATACCTATCATAAAATCTACCTCTTAACAAGTTTAAAATAAATGATCCAGAATTTTTAGCTATAGGCACTATGCTATATAATAGATGTCCATAACTGACTCATCTTGCATGACTGAAAGTTTGTACGCTTTATGAACAGCTACCTGTTTTCCTTTCCCCCAGTTCACAACAGCCAACTTTCTACAGTCCGCTCCCATGAGTCTAGCTATTTTAGATTTGATTGGTCTCTGATCTCAAGAGTAGAGCTCAAGCCTTTATTGTCTCTCTAAAATTTACCCGGGGCAGCTAAGAAGGTGAGAAGTGAAGCAGCTAAGAAGAAACAGAAGCTTCAAAGGCAGAAGCAGCATGAGAAACAGCAACAGATGGCGGCACTTGAGATGAGTCTCAGAGAAAACATAGACCAACTGAGTCAGAAGCTAGAACGGAATCATGAACACCTTCTGCCAGACTTGATAAAGATGTTGGAGCACATGCTGAAGGTAGGTTTGGTCATGGTCCCTATAATTCCTGACCAGTGGCTGATTTTGGAAGGTTAAAGCAAAATGATAAAGGCAAGCATCACTGCCATTTACTGCATTTGATTCACACAGATTCAGAATCCTGGCTTTTTCAGACGCCTTTAGTTTTGCTGGACTTTGAAACACTGAAGAGTCCAGTATGACCTAGGCTTTCCTATGACCTTAAAGAATAGAAATAACTTCTTCAAGATTTGAGTTGCTCTTTTGATAGGTCTGGGCTGAGCTAATGGAGCTTAAATTAAACAAGATTTCATGGATTATTGTGTAATTATTCCAGCCAAGCATTTTTAATAAAAGCAGCAATTGGGATGTTTGCAAAGTCACCAACAATTATCAGGATCCTTGCTACCAACAAAAATCCTGACCTAGGCTTTTTGATTATTTAAACTACCAGATAAATATAGATTTAGAAATATAAGGAACTAATACCTTCTAAATTTGCTCCAGGCACATTTAGATTTTTAATAATCTGCTCGTGTCACCCTAAAGCCTTTGAGGAGCTCTCTTTTTAGCCATCTGAAAGTGTTTATATCAGATATTTTTTATCATAGTATAAGCTCTACAATATGCCTGAACATACAATTCCCCCATAGAACTAAAAACTTGTGAAGTTATGAATCCCTCCCAACTGGTATTTTTGGTTGCCTTTTCCTCATGCCTGACTTAACACCCTAGAAAGCCCTCACAGTAGGTGAATATTAGTATATTAAAGCTGTAATCTATACTTCTTCCCATTGTCCAGGTCCAACCCAGAAGATATTCTGTTGGAAAGAATATTCAGAAAATAGAGAGAATTCAACAAAATTCTTAAATATAAACCTAGTACTTAAAATAATGGAGATTTAAACAACATTTCTTTTTCATGACCATGCACCACTTTATTTTAGATACAAGAGGATCTGACTAAGGATGGATTTAAGAAGAAATTTGAAGAGATGAATACAGAGATAAATCACCTGAGAAATTTGATTGAGACTACTACAAATGACAAAACTTTCTGGAATGCACAAGTCCTGGAACAATTTTTAAAGTCAACTGCAATCCAAGGTATTCCTCAGAAACTATTAGATTGGATTCTGAATAGCCTGACCTCAGGATTTAAAATGAAGTAACTTCGGGCAACCCATTTTCCAGTCCCCATTCTGTCTCTCTTAGACAGAAGCTGTCTTTCTCTTAACAAGTTTTCCTACTCTTAACCTCCGTTGTTCCTAGAATTTACTCTTTGATTTTAGAGAACATGAACTTGTGTTTTGGATATCTAGCAGGTTTCTGAGTTTCATCTATTCCCCTATATTAATACTCCTGCCTAAGCCTCCCAAATACTGGAATTTCAGGCACGTGCCTCCATGCGTAGCCACATTTTATTTGTTAAAAATATACATTTTTCACATATTAACATCTCTACAGTCAGGATCCATTAGTAATATGCTACATTTAACTCACAACATTTTTTCTTTCTTCTGACACATAAAATAATGGTGTGTCATAATCAATGACATCTTAGATTCTATAAAATATGACATATCTTTGTACTGATAGACACTATTGGTATCATATAAAAGCATAATTCTTAAAAGATAGAATGTAAATCTTAGCGGAAATTCATAATAAGTAATATATGTATTAACTCTTCCTGCAAATGAATATTTCATGTTTTCACCAAGTTTTTAAATTTAGATGTAAGCAGTGAAATCAGTAAAGCATTTTATCTACATGACTTTAAAAAATTATAGGACTTATATAAAGACTGCTAATGGTATAAGAAAAAATAAATAACAAATTTATTCCATGGTTTTCATTTAGGCTGGTTTTGAAATCACTGTGTAATCCAGGTAGGCCTTGAATTTGCAATCCTTCCGCAGCCTCCCCAAATGCTGGGATTATTGGCATACACAGCCACTACAGCATGCATTTTTTTAAGTGCTTTTTTACTTATTACACATCAAGAAACAATTGGTGCATTTAATTTATTCAAGCAGGTATTATTTCAAAATTCCTATTATTTTGAAGAATTTTCAATCAAGGGCTCATGTGTCATGTTATTTACTTGGAATATAAGGCGCCAATTTCTAATGGTTTACTTTTCCTTCTGGTCTCTTACTTTTCCCTCAGATTTTATATAATCTTATTTTTCCTTTAAATTTTATTACATAAAGTTTTACATGACCATACATGTAATTTAAAAAAATAGATCCACATATATATCATGGTAGGTATTAAAAAATGTTATTTTCCTACTTACTTCTTGGAGGTTCAGAAGATTATAGGAGAGGCTGGGGACAAAGGTCAGTGGTACATTGCTTGCCTAGTATGGACAAGGTCCTGAGTTAGATCCCCAGAACTAAAACCCATAAAAACAAAACACTATAGAAACCAAAAGCATACCGTATTTTCAAAATTTAATGTTTCACTGTTTTCCTTCATAATATGATTTAATTCCAACTTGAGCCTGATAAACATCTCCAAATTTAGTGGCTATAGGTGCAGCTCGGTGGTAAATTAATACATTACAAGGCCCTGGGTTCAATCCCCAGCACCAATAAATAAATCTCCAAATGTAGATATTTTCTGTCATAACTAAAGAGAAAAGCTACATCTACTACTGGGTGACTAGTATTCCTGTAACAAATATAATTATGAATAAAAAAGTGAAGTTTAACCATGAAGGACTATAACTGATTAAATATATATGGTTATAAGAACATCTGTAAATTCGCAAAGCATTCTACTTAACTTATGACAAAAACATCTGATAACATGGAAACATAATTTAAATATCATAAATTTAAAAATGCTTCAATCAAATCATGTGAAGCCCCATTATATTCCCATGACCTAACACCAAACCATGCCATAAGAAAATTCTACTGTAGGGCTTAGAATGAATTTTACTAACTTATTTTGGAACCTAATTCTCTAATATTACTAAATCTTTATTTATGTCCCTGTGGCTTTATGAATGGATTAACTTGCCATTTCTATTTTCAGTTTAATAAATCAAATTCAACTGTTTGATATTAAAAAATAATAAAATAAAATAAAGTAATTTGTCTCTTAAAAACACTAGAAGGTGGGACTATGTTGTATCTATTAATGATACTTAAATGTTTTAGTTTCACCCTTAAAAGTTTTGAAAATAAAAAGTGCCTACCAAAGAATATTAGTACTTCACATATTAAATAGAATAAATGCTATGTTTTATTAGTTGTTTTAAAGGAGGGAATGAGTAACAGTTTATAACAGGGATTGGCAGATTCCAGCTTGCAAGCTGATTCTCCCTGACTGCTGTTATTATGAATAAGAAATTTTATTAGAACACAATCATGCCCATCCGTGTACATATTATCCATGTTTGCTTTCATGTCACAATAGAGCTAGAGCTGAGCAGTTGCAAAAAACATGGTACAGACCAAAAAATTTAAATTATTTCCCTTTTTGTTGTTTGTTTTTTGGTGCCGGGGATTGAACTCGGGTCTTTGCACTTGCAAGGCAGGCTGCAGAACCACTGAGCTAAATCCCCAGCCTAAATTGTTTCCTTTTAGCTTCCTTATAGACACAAATTTGTGGCAAAGTGGTTTAAGATGGAGAATAAAGAAAAAGACCAATTTTGTAATACAGGAAAAATTATCTGGGGAAAAAAAGAACAAGACTGCCACTGAAAGTCACCAAAAAAGGGAATATACAACCTATATATTTTCAAGGCCATTCTCCCCTAATATGTTCATAAATTTAATGTGTTCTCACTTAAAATATATATTTTTATGAGGAAAGAAGAGTACTGTACCTTTATGCAAGTTGTCAAGGAAGAAAACCAAAACTAAGTAGTATTGTTTCCAAGCACTTAAAATGGAATCAGGAAGCTATTTGGGGGTCAGGTTGGACGAACAACACTTGCAAACAAACATTTTAATTGGACTACACACATGCCCCAACCCACCATGTTAGCTGACCTTTGGACTGGGCCAAATCACAGTTTCCTAAATCATTATTTGCTAACTTCTGTTTCTTGGACCAGTGCTGTTATCTGTGGATCTGGATAGTGCCTTCTTCTCCATCCATTTGTGAGATGAAGATCAGGACTAATTTATGTTCATATGACAATATATACTATAATGGGGGAATATTTTGACCCCTTTAAAAATTAAAAGCACCTGCAAAAAGGCAAACTTTGTATTGAGTTTGCACAAACAGTAGGCTCTAGAGATCATGAAATATACAGTAGCATGGGCCTATGGAGCCCACTAACTTCAGAAAATACGGGTCTCCATGACTTTTATCCATATGAATTGGAGCGTGTGGCAACAAAGGATTATTACTGGTGTGCATTAGCCTATTGGATTTTGGACATATAAATTACCTGAGGCTGCTGGTGGGGTCTCAGTTGGCTTTAGGGTACTCCTGTCCCTTAGCTAAATGGAGACTACAGTTTAAACATGTTCCTGCTGATGCTATGGCTTGGTTCATGGATGGAACCACAATACTCAAAGCTAATGGAGTCCACTGGGTAGTTATAGCCATTTGCTCTAAGAATGTCTGCATTTGACTGAGACCAGACAAGGATGTTTTTCCCAGTGGATCAAACACCATGTGGTAGTAATAGCTGTGTAGATAACTCCAACAGAAATTCCGTTACAGATTTACTTATTGCATAACTGGCAGATTAATGACTGGACCATTAAGAGCTCCCCTCTATGGGATAGGGACTGTGGTGATAGCTTGTGGAGTGGAGAAGAGACCTATTCATCAGTCATGTTGATGTATGTGGCAAAGGACCACTCAAAAGGCATTACAAATAGACCTCTGTCCTAATGTAGCATAAGCTCATCAAATTGCCATGATTGTGCCCTGTGGTCACAAAAGAACAGAGTCCAGAAGCTCACTTCAGATTAAGTACAGGCTGGATCATAAAGACTTTCCCTAAAAGTAACAGAAGTCAAAGAAACAGCACAGCTGTGGGAATTTTTCAGGGAGCCTACATTGTCCAAAATGGTGAACTAACCCACATTAACCAGAGCTTAATTCCCGCTCAAAGGTGGCAAACCGGTCACACTGAACTACAAATTTCCAGCCATGGACTCTGGTGGTGCCTCACCACCACTGACATCTTCTGGATATAGAACCATTATTCCAGTGCATCATGTAGACACAGGGACCACTATTGTAGAAAAATACCTAAATTTCTTGGTCATGACTTCAGATGTATAGCAGGATTCCAGCCTAAGAGAGCACAGCTTTTATGGTATAAGCTACATAGCAATGGATATATTCCCATGGCACAAAATAGACACTTGTGTTGTCTATTACCCCCAGGGAAATGATAAAATGGATAGCTCAAGCAATAATTATACAAAGACCATTAGAATGGACTACTGGATAGTATCCTCTCCCCCCAAAAACCCCACTTGGATAATGTTATGGCTTGTGGCTAGTTGTCCTCCAAAGCCTCATCTGGTTCTAGGTGGGGTTCTTCAGAGGTGGATAGATCTAAAGTGTGTGATGCAGAGATTCAGGGTGTGTGATTACTAAATCAATTCACTGGTTGGTCTGGCATACTTCTGAGTGTGAATAATGGAAAGGCCCACACCAGCTGTGAGTGCTACCTGCCCTAAGGGCATGTAGCTTGGATAAGATGTAAGGGACAGAAAGAGAGCTGCTATCCTTGCTTGCTGCTTGCTTCTTTTGCTGCCTCTTGCCTTCTGCCTTCTACACCATTGACTGTTTCTCTTCTGCAATGCCCCTCTAGCATGCCACCCTGCCTTGGAGCCAGCCAACTATGAACTGAAATGTCTACAGACTGTGAGCTAAATAAACTTTTCCTCCTTTAACTTTGAGTGTTGGGTATTTTGTCTCAGCAACAAGAAAAGGTAACTGAGACGATGATAAATGAAACTACAGTGGGAACACATGTTGGAAAATACTGAGCTTGGAAACAGTAGGTCAGACAGCCTAATTGTGTTGTACCTGCAAAACCTCAATTTCAGTATACTCAATCATTGTTTATCTTATTTCCCCACTTGAATATAATTTCTAGGTGTGGTTTATTGTCTGAGCCACAATGGCATTGTAATATGGCTGCCCATTTCAAACGTGGGGGTCATGCTGCTTTCTGGTACCTTTCAAAAAGGAGGGAGAAAGAGATGACAGGCTATCAAGGCATGAAAGTTCCCCCTGGTAATGCCTGAGGATTTCTGACCCCTCTGTATAGATGAGTGATGTTAGGGAATATGTAAAATTTGTTGAAGATATGGCATGTTTTCCTGAATTGGGCAATCAAGTCCAAAAGGTCAAGCAATTGGAAGAGTTGTTCCCCATAGCAATTGTACCTCAGGACTCAGACGGTCTGAGTGGTTATAACCATGCAATCCTTATGTGGGGCAGTGGACTGCTGCCTTGCGATCAGGGGTCAAGGGAGGTGTGGGCAAGAGTTTACTCTTCCTTATTCTTCTTCCTGTAGAAGCTTGTGCCCTGCCAGGCATGAAAACAGTCTGATAAGAATCAGCACAGCTATAGAGAAAGAATGTGAACTCAAACAATCCTGGATTTGTCACACCAGACTGAACTTTGCCTTATCTCACACTTTTATTGTAATAGCCCAGCCCATACATAACAACTTGGACCATCTCAAGTTTCATACTGACAAGACTCACTAAATTTATTAACCAGAGTAGTAATAGATACTCCTCAGTTATGTGCTGGCTATACAGGAGCACAATGCCAACAAATCCTGCTGTGTGTGATAGTTTAAATACTGTTTGTCCCTTGAGAAACTCATGGTGGAATCTAACCCTCATTGTGAGCAGTTAAAGGGTAGAAACATAATCTAATTATGGTGCTTAGAGATAAGAGTTTGGGGAGATCACTAGATTGGATAAGGTCAGAAGGGTAGGGTCCCTATGACTGAATACATTTGGCTTTATAAGAAGAGGGAAAGAGACTACAGCACACACAAGCATGCCCTATTTCTCATCATGTGATGCCCTGCCCTGCCCCCCCCCCAGAGTCTGCCAGCAAAAGCCATCACTGGATCTGTCCCTGTGACCTTGAACCACAACTGTGAGCCAAGGTACACCTCATGTCTTTACAACTCAGTCAACCTGTGGTATTGTATTATTAGGAACAGAAAACTAAGAAACTATGTATATACCTGTAATATAGGCAACGAGAATCTGAACTGCAGAACACTCTTGCTCTGGTAGGATCTTATCAGTAGTATACCTCATTCCATTGCCTCCCCACACACTACAGTTGGATTAATCCAGGGACTTGGGGTTCCTGGTAGGACTATTCTCCACGGAGGGCTGATTATCTTCCCGGGTCTATATGTCCCATTGTTCCTGGTTATGTGTTGTCTCAAGGAGGCTTTGAAACCAAACTACAGTACATATGGCTTGTTCAGGGGCCACTTCAGACTCAGATCTGACTCCACCTTCAAATTTGAGGCAGGCAGTGTTCTTGCCAGATTCCATGTGCTTTATCTGTTATTTCAGTATTCCAGTAGAGGTTAGGAGCGAGGCAGGCTATTGGCAAAGGCAGTCTTGTGTGGGCAGTCTTTTCATCCCTCAGGCATTACCAGGGGAACTTTCATGCCTTGATATCCTGTCATCTCTTTCTCCCTCCTCATTGAGAGTCACCAGAAAGCAGCATGGCCCCCAAGTTTGAAATGGGCATTGTGGCTTAGACAATAAACCACACCTAGAAAGGATATTCAAGTGGGGAAATAAGATAAACATTGGTTGAATATACTAAGATTGAGGTTTTGCAGGTACAACCTAATTAGGCTGCCTGACCTACTACCTCCAAATTCAGTATTTCTCAACATGTGAGGAACACAGCAATGCCCTTGGGTGTGGAACATTTCCTTTCAGGGAAATAAGGAGCCTCCCAGTTTGTGTTGGGCATATTGTCATGTTTGGGAATTTCCCTGCTGCAAGCTTAATGAAAGCTTCTTAGTTCTGCTTAGCCAGTGTGTGTCATATGGCCCCTAAATAACCCCATGCTAGCTATATGTAATACTAAGGGGGGGGTCCTTCCCCTACAGCACAAGAGGGTGTGTACATCTCATAGCTGTGTGTTGGCTGCAGAGCAAGGACTGCTGGCCATGGTGGACCAATGCTCACTATTGACACTGACCTTGCTCTGTCTCATCTCTGTGAGGAAATTCATGTTCCATCTAGTGCCCCATGTGAGTCACATCTTTTTTGGCAACCCTAAGAGCTACAAATCATGAAGTGGGTTGACATCCTGATACTGTTGTTTCTGATAGTGGGCATTGCTGTGCTCTTTTCTATCCAAATAGTTGTAACTATTTTTGCTAGAGATATTAAACGTATAGTTCATGAATGCCATCAACCATCTCAGTAAAAGTGGAATTCCTCTTCTGAGAGTGGAATAGGTGTCATTTACTCAACTTTGTATCAACTTGGCTAGACTATGGTGCTCAGCTGCTTGTAAAGCACAAGTCTAGATGTCACTGAAAGGATGAAATAAAGAATGACTTTATGGGCAGAGCTACAAAGGTAGGGACCATTGGGACTACCATAAGCCCAGAACACATAGGCTAAAGAATTAGGGCCACTTCCTTCTTAATTTCAGAAAGAGGATTTGTCATCATGTGCGGAGGTGCTAAGGGCTGCTGCCCAGGTGAGTTCAGAGGATACATCCATTGCCACAGTGAAATCAGAGGTCAGAGCATAGAGTCAAAGAGGGTTATTCTCAAGCCATGAAACCTAATGGGATTTATTGTGCTTGGTTTCTTACTTACTTGGAACAAAAGATCCCTTTCTTCCTTCTGGTTTCTCCTTTTTAAAATTAGAATGCCTATCTGATGCCTGTTTTACCATGATATTTTGTTTTCCTATGTTTATAACTAGAGAGAAATTTCTCCCTAAGATGAATACTTGGAATCTTACCCATATTTACTTTAAATGATATTTAGATAAAATTTTGGATGTAATCTTGATGTTAGGGTAAGTTAATACTTTTGGATGCAAGCCTGGTTTATTTGGGTGGATGTTGGGTTAGATAGGGTCAATGTATTTTGCATGTGAGAAAGACATGACCTTTAAGGAGTCAAAGGAAGAAATATGGGATTTTGTTACAGTGTTATGAGGCCCTAGCAAGCCAATACAATGGGTAAGGATGATTGCTGTAATTTGTTAACTTTTTTCCATTATAAAATCATGCAAACTTCAAGTTATCCAATTAAAGTGCTACCAGAATCAGAAGTTATTTGTAATTATTTTTATTTTGTCTTTTGTATAATATTAAGGAAATAATTGGTATTAGAATAAAGTCTAGCACTATCATTAAAGTTATAAAGCAAGTCTAAGTAAAATCCCTAAGCTTATTGCTTCTTCGTGCAACATATTTCTTATAGAGACAGAGGTTTCTTTTGGGTTATAGAACTATCAAAGCAAAACCTAATATGTCAGGATGGCGACCATGGCAATGATAACAAATACAATAGTAACATGATTTCACATTTATGAAGTCATGTTTTGAGCACTGAGGAAAAGAATTTCTATATTTTGTCTACAAGGCTGAAAGGTCTGAATACAAATAACCATAATCATATATGCTATTTGAAAACAAAGTGGGTACTTTTAAACACAGTTGAATTTAGTCATTTAGTATGTACACTGACCACTAACCATGTACTGGTCAGTGAGGAAGGCATTGAGGATACCATGACTAGCAAAACAGCCATAGTTCTTAGATTTTTTTTAAAAATCAGAAATAAGACTTCAATAAACTGCCCTACCAACAAATTTAAGATTTTAATTTTTGACACTCATTAGAAGGGAATAGTACACAGTATCCTATATAAGTATAGAAAGGAGACCTAATTTAGCTTAGCTGGTCAGAAATACTTTCTTTAGGAAAACAGAATTCAGATGAATTTTTAGTGAGTACAATTTGGGGTGGAGGAGGTGATAAGTCAAATGAGTTCCAGCCAGGATTCTGTGCAAAATTCTAGATTGGGGAGGAGCTTAGTGTGGCTGGTCCTGAATGTAGGTCCAGGTGAAGCAGAGAAAACTGGGTTGTAAAAGGAGCTGGCAGAAGCCAGACTCTGAATATTTGCAGGCCATGGTATCTAGGAGGTGGACTTTCCCCTAAGTGCAACAGGAGCAGATAAAACTCCTTGGCCAATAAGTGACATGACTCAGTTTCCTTGTTGTCATTTTTTAATCACTGGGTCTATTGAATTGAAGACAGCAAAAAATGAAAATTGAAAAGTTCTGACTCAAGCTGGGTGTAGTGGTGCACATCTGTGATCCCAGCACTCTGGGTGGCCAAGGCAAGAGGGTTACAAGTTAGAGTCCAGCCTGAGCAATTTAGGGATTTAGCAAGATCCTGTCTCAAAATAAAAGAGAAAAAGTGCTAGGGATATAGCTCAGTGTGAATTCCCTGCTTTCACTCTCCAGTACTCAAAAAAAGAAAAAAGCTATGTAGCCCTAGCAAAAGTCAACTTGCAATCTTTTTGTAAGAAAGATTTTTAAAAGCTGCGTGCCATACAACTGCTCTTGAAAAACAATAGAGAAGTGCTGGAAATCTGATAAATAATGTTTCTCTTTTACTTCCTCCAAATTGCACGCACTTCCAGATGATATGAAATGGCCAGAAAAACAATTTTCTGAGCCAGTACAAGGCTGTTTGAAGGGATATTTCTCAGAATGTAAGTTCCATTGAAACTGAAAGCAACAAGGGCTACCTCTGAGGCAGGGCTATTTCCAGGAAATCAGTCGCTTTTTCTTCTAGCAAAACAAGAACATGATTTTTTTTAAAAAAATCTGAACTTGTAGCAGACTACATAAAAGGTATTTCAGGATAACTAAACCACTGGTGGGCTTTGGCAAATTCTTTTTAGACACCACATTCTTCCACTGGGTCCATGTATATTCACAGAAGAAAAATGGAAGGCACTCATTAGGGACATGAAGAAATTTTGGGATGTTCTGCCATGTTTTGATTTTTTATGTCAGTGTTGACAAATAGACATGTTTATTTTGTAAAAATTAATAAAGTTGCATACTTATGAAGTATATTCTTCTTTTTATACATATTTCTGCTTCAAAATAGTTTACTTAAGGGCTGGGGATTTAGCTCAGTGGTTCCACCACCTGCCTCACAAGTGCAAGATTCAGAGTTGGATCCCCAGTGCCAAAAAAAAGTTTACTTAAAACTTATTTACAAAGAAATCTAACAAACTTTGCCAGGATTATGCATTGAAAAATGTTTCTGACAGACTTGAAAAGGGCTAACAAATGGACAGATATATGTAGATAATATATTATAAGATCCATGATTTTTCAAATGTCATTCTCCCTACATTTATCTTCAGATTCAATGCAATTCAGAGCAAAATCCCAATGGATATTTGAGAGAAGTTGTTAAGCTTGGACTAAAATTCATAGGAAAATGCAAAATACCAAGAATTGTAATGGCAATTTTGATTAAGAACAAAGGCTAGAGTAATTACTACAGGATAGAGTTCTTCCAAGCATGGAGGAATAGATTCTTGCAAATTATTAGACAGATAGGTAGTTGAGTCATTATAACTGAAAAAAAAGGATGTTGTTTTCTGTAAATGATGGTAGGCCAATATATAGCTCAATTTAATAGCATTCCTGTTATTCAAATAATCAGTTTTGGGTAGATTATAGGTCAAATTTGAATGAAAACAAAGTTTTCAGATACTGTCTAGACATTGTTTTTATGTCCCACAGCATAAATAAGACAAAAAGCACTGAATGTAAACAAAGAATTGATCAATTTGAAAAGATTAAAATTTAAGAACTCCTATTCATCCAAAGATACCATTAAGAGAATAAAAGACAAAGCAAATAGTAGAATACACACACACCTGTCAAATTCAGAATATATAATTAATTATTCAAATCAAGAAAAACAAAACATGCAGACACAAAAACCTAGGCAAAAGAAAAAGTCTTGAATAACTATATCCAAAAGAGAAAAGTCAAATAAGCCATAGACATGAAAAAGTGCTCAATTTATGTAATTATCATTAATTCTCAAGTAAAGGCAAATCAAACCCTGCAATTATTAAAACTGGATATTCACTAGAATGATGATGATTTAAGATTTTGGCACTTCTAAGGGATAGTGTCTTAGTTACTGTATTTTTTTCTGAGGCACAACACCCAACACCCACAACTCGAAGGAGGAAAGATTTATTTTGTTTGTAGAGGTTTCAGTCCACATAGTAGGCTGGGTCCAAGGCAAGGCAGCATAGCAGAGGGACAAGACAGAGGAGAAACAGCTTATGGCATGATGGTAGGAAGCAGAGAGTCAAAAGATCAAGAAGGAGGAAAGGAAAAACATTCTTCCAGCCCATGCCCTCAGTGATCCACATCTTCCAAGCAGCTTCACCTCCCAACATTACATTTGGCTGTAAACTCATCAGTGCACTAATGCACTGGTGAGTGTCATGAATTCATAATACAATCCCCTCCCAAAAGCTGCACCTATGAGCTCATGAGGTTTTGGGGTAATGGGACACATAGATATAAACCATAACAGTGAGTATGTGAAGCAGTGGAAAAATTTATTCATTGCTAGTGAAAATATAAATTACTATCTACATAAAAATAAATAAATTCCTACCACATAACTAAATAACTTATATATACCTATTCCTAGGTGCATATAAATATTATTACTGAATCCAACAGTTGGATGAATCTAAAAATGTAATTTTCAACAAAGGAAATTAAATATAAAATAAAACATCCTGTGTAATTCAGTTTACATAAATACAAAAAAATCAAAAATGTATGGTGTTAAAAGTGAGATGCGTTTCTGAATTAGTTATCCATTACTGCCTAGCAAATTTCTCCCAAAATTAGTGTGTTGAAACAGCAACACTGATTATCTCACAGTCTCTGAAGTTCACAAGAATGTAGTATGTAGTTTAGTTTAGCTGAGCCCTCTGCAGCATCTCTCACGGGCTATAATCAAGATTTCAGCTGAGGATAGAGTTATCTCAGGGTTCCCCTGGTGAAGGATCCACTCCCCAAGTCCATTCTCGTGGCTAATGGCAGTATTCTTTCTGTCATGGGTTGGTGGAACAAAGGCTTGCCTTCCTCACCAACCATTGCCAGGAGGCCATCCTCAACTCCATGTCCGCTGAGCCTCTTCTAACAGGAAAACCACTTCCTCAACGTCAATAGACAAAGAAGAGATTAGGGGCCCTAGGAAAATGGAATTTAGGCTTCTATTACCTACTTGTGGAAGTAAAATCCCTTAAATTTTGGATAATCTGTCCAAAAGCAGATTTGTCCACACCCAGGAAGTAGGGATTAATCTAGGAAGTGACTCATTAGGAATCAGGGTCAGAAGCCAACTACTACAGTCTCCTTCAAAACTTGGAAGTGTCACATCTCATCTCCCGGGGACATGTGTAAATTTCTACTTCTTGACTTACATGATGGCACAAGAACATATCCATTTTTTCAAAAATCATATATTATAAAAGTATAATTTGGTTACTTCTATGTATGTGATTTCTCAATTATTATTTTTAAATGAAAGTCACTAATCCTGGATTTCTAGATCAAGGAGGGCCAGAGTGAGTATAGTTGCCATCATAGAAGTCCAGGTGAGTGGTGATATGAGCTTAGACTAAAAACAGCAAGATTTCATCAGATTCTATGTTTTTCAAATTTAGAGCAAATAGCACTTACTGTTTGCTATGGTTTAAAAATGTCCCCCAAAGTTCATGTGTGAGAAACTTAATGTCTGCTGAAACCATGTTGAGAGGTGAGACCTTTAGAGGTAGTTAGGTCATGAGGACTCATCCTTCATGAGTGGATTAATGCTGTTATCGTGAGAGTGTGTTTGTTATAAATGTGAGTTTGGCCCCTTTGTGTTCTCTTCTGCTTTCTTGCCCTGCCATCTTCTACCATGAGATGATGTAGGACAGTCTCTCTCCAGATGTGTGCCCCTGGATTCATGGGAGACAGAAATGATTTTAATTTAAATTAGAAGCTCAGTCCTCTTTGCACCTTTTCTTCCTATTTCACATTATCTATTATACCTTTTTCCAATGAGGAATGTCATTATATTGTATACCTTAAATATACCAATATAATTAATATTTTTAAATGTACTTAATTTTAAAAAACAAAGTATAGTTTAATCTTTTTAGGTGAAAAAAAAAAGCTCAGGAGTGAAGCTAGGGTGATTATTTATATAGATCTACTCTGCCCACGTGACTAGATTAAAAATGAATATGATGAAGAGCTGAGAATACTTAAAGATGAAGAAACGCAGAAAATATTCAATACTTAAAGATAAAAAATGCAGAAAATCTAGAATAGGAAACTGAAAGAGAATGGACAATGAAATAGAGAAAAACAAGTAGATGACAGAGAAGCAGCCAGAAAAATGTTTCAATAAGAAAGAGTGATTATTTTGTCAAATGTTGCTGAAACACAACAGATGATAAAGATGGGGAATTTACTGGTACAAAAAATAGTGAAGTCTTGAAATGGGTTGGCTGGTAAAATGCTTGATGGTGGGTTGCAGTGAGGGGTAGGTCCAGGCTGGGAGGAGATGATAGAGAAGAATTCAAGGAACAGAGAAGTCAGAGCACTGGTTGACTATGTACAGGATGCTAAATTCCCCAGGATTAACAACAAAATAGCCTCAAGACCTAAAATCTCCAGTAAACATGGTATTGGGACATCCAGGAAACCAAAAATAAGAAGTAAAATGATTCATACAGTCTAGTGACATGTATGCATAAGACATTTTATGTCTTTATTGTTTTTAATTGTTATTTTGTGTCTTTCTGGAGGGAGAAGGGTTTTGAGGGGATAGAGATAAAAGAGAATGATCTGGAAGCCAAAATGAAGAAGCATACAATGTACCTCACAAGTTACGTTAAGAATGTGAAAACATAAATGACTACAGAGAGCTGCCCACCTACTTCAAAAATAAATCAACTTGGGCTGGGGATTTAGCTCAGTGGTTCTGCCACCTGCCTCACAAGCACAAAGTCCCAAGTTTGATAACCGGTACCAAAAAAAACACAAAACTCTCACTCATAGCTTGAAGGTTTCTATATTTCACTATCTTCTCCATAGCCATATTAAAACCTAACCCATGATTTTTTATGAGGTTTTTATGATGATAATGTATATAATGTTTATCACATTATTAAACTCATGATTTAAAAATTGGCACCTTTTAATTCATTTTAAAACCTTAAAATTATCAGTATTCAAATATCTACTCCTATGAAAGTTTTCAGGGCATAAAATTTATAATAATGTATTATATTTTACATTGTTATTCTAAATATTTTTAATGTCTCTTTTGATATTTCATACTTATTTGTAAAATATCAACTCAGGATCAGAATATATCTAAAATCCTTACTGTACAAGTTTGGTTTCTTTGTAAAATGAAAGTTATTTAAGTACATGTTATTAGAGTTATGACTTTTCAGCACCATGTTTCTATCAAATGACACTTGTTTTTTTCACTGCTTATACTATCAGAACACCGTGGGGCAAGATGACAATGAACATACTGTAAATGTTGGAATTACGGTGGTGCCTCAGTTCACGAACTTAATTTGTTCACTCTTCTGGTCATGAGCTGAACTGGTCATGAACCAAGACAAATTTCCCCTCATAAGTTTCAGTATATATATGCTTAATCTGTTCTGATCCCTATGAATGTGGTTGAGAACCAATTCTGGTCTTGAACCAAATCAAATTTCCCCATAAAGTTCAATGTAAATAAGATTAATATGTTCTGAACTATGTGTGTGTTTTAAACCACAAAAATATGAAACAAAGTACAGTACAGCACAGAATGAAGAGAAAACACTAACCTTGCTTGAGGCAATTTCAGCTGTAGAGGACAGGAAGGTGGGTGAGGAGCAGGTTATTATTTATTTTTGTTTTGTTTTGTTTAATGAGTTTTTTCTCATTAAGTTTATTGGTACATTTTAGGTACAAATACAGTTACATTCATCATTGGGATCTTGTACCATTACATGATGCATCTTGGTTCTTATTTTTTCCCCATCCCCTGCCCTCCCTTCACCCCCTCCACCCTTCCCTATTTACAAAGACTTTGTTTCCATTTTTTTCATTTTCTCATATTTTTTCTTTTCCCTTTTTTCCTTTCACCAGGTTATTATTTGTTTGGTTTTGTTCTTGTTTTTCTGGTAAAGGGGATCAAACTCGGATCCTTGTGCTTACAAAGCAGGTGGTGGAACCACTGAGCTAAATCCCCAGCCCAGCAGGTTATTATTTGAAGGGAGAGTCCTCCTCCACAATAACATTGAGGAGATCCCCTTCAGGGGTTTCCTCTTTTGTGTCTTAGCTGTAAGGCCAATTTTGATGAAAAATCTGTCTAATGTCACTTGTTTTTTTCCTGTACTGCATGACCCTCTGGAAATGAGAGACTACGTATGTTATCATTCATCAGGTTCAATATTTTGGTCTTTACAGTTATGCTGGGGTGCTGCTTCTCAAATAAATTCTGACACTTATTCCATTTTTCCATAATGGATTTTACCACGTCACCGCTAGTGTTCTCGGTGTTTTGCCACAACCATGTGTCAAAGCAGGGAAGATGGTCATGTTTGTGTTCCTGGCAGAAAGATGACTGTGGTTGTGTTCATCACCCAATGTGGAGTTCAAGAATGCAAGCAAAATTTTTCCAACCACTTCCATTCACAAACTGAAGTGTTTGTGAATCAAGGTATTGCTGTACACTATTTTAGAACTTTATCTTAATATTGTCATAATCACTAACCATTGCAGAAAGGCTATTTTCCTATAGGAATTACATGAATATAAGTCTATCACAACTAATATAGGGAGTTAAGCTGTGAAGTCCTGCAAGGAGGTTTGAAGGATTAAATAGTCACTAACCACTTTAAAATGAAGCACTGGGAAAGATAGAAAAGCTGATGATTTGGGGAACTCCAGAAGTCCATGCCCGTCTGAGTGCCATATTAAGATTGGGAAGGGCTGCAGACCTGCTACATCTGTCACCACTGCCTACAAAGCCTCACTGCACAAGACTATTGCTCTCCTTCCTTCTCAATGTCCTCTGAGATCCTCTCATTGGCAAACTCTGACCTAAACAGCTGGAGGGAATGGCATCTGGCAAGCTGCACTTCCCAGCCTAAGGCTGGCATGTCAAGGCCAAGGTAATAGGCCCGGCAGCACAGCTGGCTCTAATCACATCTGAAATGGATTCAAAGATAAAATTTTCATTTCTCTATATAGAGAGAAAAAACCCCATACATTTACCATAGGGATTTGTTAGCCTAAACTTCCTTTTAAAAACACTTGAGAATGTGCTGTTGTGCTAACAAAGTTGCTCAGCATCAAGCAAATTCATGACTGTTGTAATGAGGCACGAGAATATACCATGAACCCAAGCTTATAGCTATAAAGCCGGGGCAGTGGAGCTATGAGCTGCAGCTGGAAGAACAGGACACCCTGGGAACCAGAGACTCTCTTAGTAATTGGGCTACCTTGTGTTATGGTAAAGAAAGGCTAAGACATGGCAGCTCCTGAACACTTTTCGCACTTGTCACCACAGTGATGGTGAAATGTCAAGCATATTTAGATGGAACATTTTGGATCAGTAGAACCTACATGTTACCACTACGAATGACATAGTAGTGGATCAGGCCAAAGATGAAAAGATTCTAGGTCCCCAAGGAAGTGCATGGAGCAGAGAGCTATAATCCTGCCAATTTGTACATGAGTAATAAATAAATCAACCATTATTTTGTTAAGCAACTGGGATTTGAAGGTTAGTAATCAGGACTTTAACCATGATTAATACACTGATATGTAGAATGCTACTAATTTTTGCAATGTGATATTACAGCTGGCAGTATTAGTCAGCTTTTCTTTACCATAACAAAATACCTGATCAGGCTACTTATGAAGAAAAGGTGTTTATTTAACTCACAGCTTGGGAAGCTGCAAGTCTAAACAGCATAATGCACACTTTGGAGAGCTCTTCCTCCAACTTCCACTGGCTGCATCACTTCATGTCAGACACCAATGGTAGAGGATGTGTGTGAGGAAAGGATCTCATCTTCAATAGGAAGCCAGAGAGCTGAACAAGACCAAGCCCAGGCTGTAAGAAATAATCTTCTTGTGAGAACTAATTAGGGCCCCACAAGAAAACTCTAATCCCTTTCAATCACACTATTGATCTAAGGACTTCCCAGTAGACCTCACCTTTTAAAGGCCCCACTATGTCAACATCAGCACACTGGTGGCCACACTTTCAACGCACGCACACTTGGGAACAACTACATCCAAGCCCTATCCTGGCTGCTTAATATTTTTTTATTTGTCTGACAACTCTCGGTTGTATGTTTTTGGATTTTCAACATGGAGGATTATATTTCTTCTTTCCAAATATTGTTTACTTTAAACAATACTCTCCAAACTGTAAAACCTTCAGGCAAACTTGCATTGATACGGATGAAATTGAATTTGAAAGAATGGATGTGCTGTTAGTTTATTTTGAAATAGTTTTACTGATAAAAAAATTGTCTCTATTTAACTGAAATAAAGTGATTTTTTTACACTTACACAAATTTTCTCTCTGATATTGTTGAAGGTTAGTCCAAATATGACTTAAGCTTTTTTGCTAACTTTTACATGTAAGAAAACTAGATTGTTTTTCCTTCTTTTTTTTTTCGGTACTGGGGATCGAACTCGGGTCCTTGTGCTTGTGCAGCAGCCGGCAAAACCACTGAGCTAAATCCCCGGCCCCCTAGATTGTTTTTCTATTCCCATTTATTTAACTAGGCATGCCAATTACTCTTAAAGTTCAAAAAAAATGTGGCTAAAAGTGTGGTTCCTGTAATCCTAATCATTGGATGATGGAATTGAAGTGATTCATATTTTCTACTTGATCTTTATATTTTTTAATACTTAGGATGTTTGTTTTGTAATAAGAAAACCAATAAAAATACTTCTTTTTAAATTCATCTCACTTAAATACATACCTCCTGAGATACTGAATATCTCAAATATTGCAACTCCTCATCTAATTAGTGAAAGAGATATTTACTAAAAACAACTACTTATACAGAATTGTGATTATAGAAAGTGCCAGTAATTTTATGGCGGAAAAAACTGAAATAGCATGAATAGAAGGAGAACACATAGTTTGCTTGATGACTAGGTCAAGGTATTATGACAGCAAACGTCTATATTTTAGGCAAGTAAATGGCCAGTTCAAAAGAGTAGAGTATTCTACTAGAGGGACAAAGAATTGAGTCAGACCTCTAATATTTAGAAGATCTTTGTATAACAATCAAGGCATTGAGTTCAGAACAAAATTCATAGCCAAGGTCTTCAGTAGAACACACACACACACACACACACACACACACACACACATATATATAGAATATATACATGTGTATATATGGGATTATGTATATGTATGGAATTGAACTCAGGGAGTTTTTACTGTGCTACCTCTCTAGCCCTTTTTATTTTTTTTTAAATTTTTGAGATAAAGTCTCAGTTACTTCCTGGATCAATCCTGTGATTCCCCCTGCCTCAGCCTCCCAGAGTGCTGCGATTATAGCCATATGTCACCATGCCCGGGTTTCCAATATGCTCTTTAGCAGATGTGTTAGCCAACTTTCCACCTCTATAATGTAATACATAAGAAAAACAGCAAGAAAATGTTTATTTGGGCTCATGGTTTCAGAGGTTTAGTCCATGGTTGCTTGATCATATTGCTTTTGGCCTGTGACAGCTTAGTACATCATGGCAGAACCATGTGGTGGAAGAGACTCCTCACCTCATGGTGTTCAGAAAGCAAACAGAGAGAAGAGAGACTGGGGCCACAATATTCCCCTCAAGGGAGTGATCACATTGCAATAGCCTCTACTTCCTAAAGGTTGTACCACCTCCCAGTAGTGTGTCTGGGGACCAAGCTTTCAGCACATGAACCTTTAAGGGACATTTAAAATCCAAACCACAGTGGCAGACAAAGAAATTTTAGACACTAAATAGATTTTTTTCTACTGAAAATAACTTTAGCATTTATATTTCCAAATACATTGTAAAGACCTCTTAGATTTTACTGTACTTTTACTGTAGTCAATGGTGATCATATATTTTTGAATTCTTATACCAGAAAGTTATGTATAATAAACCAAGTTCTTCATTTTAGAAAAAGTTTTCATTTTGCATGTAATATGCATTAGTATTTTGTCTTACTATAAAATTCTAGGTCACCTTATTGTGTTTTCTATACTATGAAGAATGAGAAGCTTGCTATCTCTTATATGTAGGTAAACAATATTCAACTGGAAAACTTTTTTCTGCTTTGTTTATTTTTGGAATTCAGAAATTATGCCAACAGAGATCTGAAAATTTGGCTTTTCAGATAAAGAAGATATTTTCATAGCATTCTTTGACTGTAGATTAGATTACTTCTACTCTTTTTCCTCCATCTGAAATTCCTATCAAGTGCATGTTGCACATTCTTGACTCATGCTCTATGTAATTTTTCTCTCATGATGTCTTTTTTTCCCTCTGTTTTTAACAGGAATTCCTTTGATTTTCTAATCATTAGTGGGTTTGAGCAGTATCCCTTTTTGTTATTCAGCACTTCTTTTGATTTTATATTTCAGTATTTGCATCTTTTCACTTTTGAGAATGTGTTACTGCCCACAGAATATTCCTTTTAACATGAGAGACTGCCCTTCTAATCAGAGGAAATGTGCACCCATTGTCATAAAGGATATGAATTAGAACTTTTTTTTTCTGGTTTCAGGGATCGAACTCAGGACCTTGTGCTTGCCAGGCAGGCGCTATGCCACTGAACCACCTCCCCAGCCCTTTTGTTTGTTTGTTTGTTTTGTACTGGGGATTGAACTCAGGACCTTGCACTTGAGAGCAGCAGCACCACTGAGCTAAATCCCCAGCCCGAATTAGAATTTCTTAAGTGGCTATTCTCCCAGAAAGATCTCTTTTCTAGTTTGGAACATTTATTCTGATTGTTTAGCTTACTCAATTTCTTTTGAACTATTAATTTTCCACATGTGTTCAGGTATGCCCTTGTATGTTTGTTTGACCTATCTTCTCGTAGCCCTGAAAGCCTAAGGCATTGGTCCTTAACTGAAGAAGCACCACTGAATTAGCTTGGTTTAGATGCCAACCATTGTGTTACTGAACTATGACCAGTGGGGAGATGAAGTATGGAGGTTGTAACTGAGTCAAGCATCCATGTTGAATTTGTGTCACATTTTGCAAATTTTGAAGATAACATAGTCATTTGTTCATTCTTAACTTATTCATACATTTAATCAACATTTTAAATATTTATTTTATATTGTGTAACATTTGAAGTGCTAGAATATAGCAATTAAAAAAAACAGATACAAAGACCTATCATGTGAAATACTTTAATGAAGGAAAAGAGGAAATAAACACAAATCAATAAAATTCATTAGATGACAGTAATAATATGGGGAAATTTAAGAGAGGAGTTATAGGAACTTGGGTCAGAAAAGGAGACAGGTTTGTAAACTTATGTAGACTGTTCAAAGAAGGTGTTGCTGATCACTGATGATTAAAGGATAAGGTTTACAGGTACTGGGAATAGCATGCACAATAACAGACTGAGAAAGTCTCTGACATATACAAAGCACAGCAAGGGAGACAGAAATGTGGACTATGTGATAAGGTGAACTAGAGAGCAGGAGCCCGATTTACTGAGTCAGTATCAAGACTGGTTTTTAAGGATTTGAAGAAGTACCTGGGAAACTGGTGTATTAGAATTACAAAATGTGATTACATTATAAAAAGAACCACACAAAATGATAAAAGAGAAAAAAAAAATGGAAGCAGAGAGATCTACTGGAATTTCCTGTAATCATCTCAACAAGAGATAATGATGACACACTCAGGAAGTGACAGGAAAGGTGCCGGAAAGTGATCAGAGTCTGGATCTACAAGACTACTCTGTATTTTGTACAAAGGAAGAAGCAGATTGAAGTAAGGCTTCACACAGACTGCTGAGCAGTGGTAAATGTTTTATCTAGTTGGTCTTGGCTTACAAGAAGTCATATACATACTGTATCTCATCTATTGTCATGAGATTAAACATCATTCTAGACTGATTTTTGACTTCACAATAAATAGGCACAAGAATGTGAATGTAACCATATGATCTACTAGTTCTTATACATAATTGAGAAGCTACCAGACTAACTGGAATGTCTACTTAGAGATGTAGCTAAGTTTCTACACTTGATTTTAGCCAAAAGGCCAAGAAGCAATGAAGTAGCTAAGACACACTATGGTATTGGACATTGGTATTGATGATCCAGTATATAATTGGTGAGCTAATGGCAATTATGTGCTAAATATGATGGACCTGAAAATGAAGTTGTTAAAATATGCGTGTTCTCCATTTATTTAACTGTGAATCTGTAATCCACTGTCTCACTTCTTGAGTGCCTGCTGGACTACAGGGATAGTTCTCAGGGTGGAGTTCAGCAGTCAGAGGTCATAGTAAGTTGCTATTAAATCTAAACCTACAACCATCATGTAGTCATTTTGTAAACTTCATGTTCATAAATGTTTACAAAACCAGCATGCAATGAAAAAGATTGCTTTACCAGCAGGCTTAAATAATCATAATTTTCGTGAGGCAATAGTATATAATGGAAGAGAACAGAGTACATCTGGTGCTTATGGGATTCACTAGGATACTCTTGATATTTCCATGGCTCATTAAAATGTGTTGGAAGCAACCATAGCCTAATTGAAGCACAGAAATAGATGTTCTGATCCCTTAGGAATGGAGATGTGTGTCTCCCCACCAGAACAGCAAAACCTGATGGAGGGAACAACTGGCCCAGTATGAGCAAAATCTTGAATTAGTAAAGAGGAAGACTCTGAATACCAATAATAACCGTGAAGTGAAGGGCAGCAACTGATCT
Source organism: Heterocephalus glaber (assembly GCF_053883595.1). Lineage (NCBI taxonomy): Eukaryota > Metazoa > Chordata > Mammalia > Rodentia > Bathyergidae > Heterocephalus > Heterocephalus glaber. Next base: position 24,375,104 of record NW_028258296.1, on the reverse strand, counting down.
GTTGTGTGAAATTTAAATTTTTTTATTGTAACTAGCCAGCAAACTAGAAAAGTCATGAGGGAAAGGAAGGAACTTTCCATGAGCTATAAGGGGATCTGAGCAGTGTAGGAGATGTGCCCTCTCATATTGTCTCCTAAGGCATCCTTTTTGCATAATCCATTGGCAACTAACTGAAAACATCAGAGACCTACCATCGGAGTGTTCTCTTCCAACCTACACATGGGCCAGACCAGGAATCCAGGTTAGGCTCCCAGAAGCCCCCACTCAGAGATGGAAGTTGAAGATGGAAGTTGGAGAGAAAGCACTCCACTTTTCTCACACATCCCAATGGGAATGTCAAAGCAGGTTTTACTTTTTTTCTTAAAAGTTCCCTCAAGGAGGTTGAATTCCTGGTTCTCACAAAGGAACCTGCTCTACATGCTCCCACTCCTTGGCTTCATTCACTCATTCACTTCATTCACCCATTCATTCTAAATTTTTACTGTCCCACTCTCCTACTTTGATTTTTAGAGTCACTTTCCAAATAAGTCCCTTACTCTCAAATCCTTGCCTCAGGAACTGAACCTCAGGAAATCATAAAATACAGATACCCTGTATTTTATTCCCTGTGCATCATAAAATACAGATACCATAAAAACAACTATCATTTGCAATTGTTCTCAGAATAAAATGTGACATTTAAAATGTCCAGATCTAACTATCAAAAAGGAGCTATGGAAGTGAGTACAATGATGATTTACTCAGCAAACACAAATGGACCATAATGAAATGCTTGAGTTTGAATCTTAAGATCCATTTATCAGTAACTCTGTGATTTGAGGTTACTCTGTCTCTCTGTGCCATCACTGTGCCCCAAAACTGGGGGCAAATACTTGCTGGGAGAATTGAAGTACGCAATCCGTATAAAGTAGTGAGCACTGCACAGGGAACACAGCAAATGTTTAAAAAATAATATTGTCAACATTCATTGTGCATTAAATATCAATAACTTTGTCTTTTTCTCTAAGTTAAAGTTTTCAGCTACTGAACCTACTGTAAAAACAATAAATTTTATCCAGTGTAAGTGTATCTAACATTTCAGAAATCGGCCCTCAAAAATTATAAAGTTTTCCCTCCAAAAGTATGTGTTTCCAAATTCAAGATAAATATAATTTCAAACCAGATAAAATAACATACACTTGGAAAAATTGTAAAATATGTCCAAACTCTCTTTCAGTAACAATGTGTAATTTCTGGGAAATCAGGCCAAATACTCCCAAACCTTTCCACTAGGTAACACTCAGGAAATTCCCTAACTGTGTAGTCACTGACTGCTTTATGGTTTCACTTTCCTTTAGAGAAATTTGGGAATCCCCTTCTGACTTTCCTAGTGCTTGTATTTCATATTCAAATTATCTGCTGGGAGGTGGGGCCTGGGAGGAGAAAGGAAATTTCAAGCATGAGGTGAATCCGGAGACAACTGTTAAAACTCTATCAATCCTCCTCAGAGCAGCTTTCATTCCTGCTCTAAAAGACCTCTGCTCCTGATTTTATAAGGTAAGATTGAGAAAAGGAAGGAGAGAGATTTGCAAAGTGCAGTCAGTTTTTAAAATATTCTATGCAGGATAGAACACAGCTTGGCCTGATGTGCCTAGTAAAGACTAAACTGTGGTAAAATCAGACAGGCAGCAGAATTTATTAAGTGCCAGCTACATTTACTTCCTGCTGAATTAGACACAAGCATGAGTATAGGCTACCTTGAGATTTTGAAATGCCTTTAAACTGTTTTTCATTGTCTTCCATCTTATAACTAATTAGGACTCATAACTGCCACTTAAAATACTTTATTTTAAAATATTTTAAAATATTTTTTTAAAAATAAAATTTAAAAAAAATTTTTTAAATATTTAAAAAAAAATAGTTTTTAGCCTTTGCTAAAAACTAATGAAAATAGCTCAAACTACTGCCTTAAAGTTTCAAGAACTATGATTATGTTCTTTTCAGGAGAAAAAGCCATGGTTGCACTATAAATAGCTTGCTGATATTAAGAGCAAAAAAGAAGAAAAGAAAAATTGAAACTCAGAGTGAACAATGAAGAGGTTTCAGGAAAACAGAAATATGTTTTTAGCCATACTCTGGTACTTTGAAAGTAGATTTTTTTCTTTTAGACATAGACTGACTTCATTGTTTTCTTTATTTTTTCCTGGCACTCATTCATTTGTTAATCACCTGTGTGTTGGATTTTGTCTCTACTGCTCTACTGCCTGTACTGTTATGAGTCACTTGATTTACAGCTGGATTTCTCAATACTCTCCAGGTATTCTCTAATTCTTGTCATTCCTCAGAATTCTCTCCTCCTTTGAATTTTTTACCATGGCTCATCCATCACATATTTGATTTCCCTTTATCTCACAAAGTGCTTTTTTTCTTCAAACTCAAAAGTAAAAATAAAGCAAAAGCAAACAAAAGTACAAAACTAAGCTAGAATAACGTAGCTGAAAAGAGAGATGTTTTCTTCCAGAAATCCATTACTAACACTACTGAGCATTTTTCTTGTATTTCTTTGCCTTTTTTCTTCTTTGTATTTTTTCTTTGCTGCAGTTCTCTTTCCTTTTCAAGGTAGCAGTTTTATTGATATAAATGAGCATTTACTTACTTTTTTGTTTTTTAGAAAACATACTTAAAGAGTTCAGTGAAATGCTAGTGTGACACATGTAGCAAAGTGCAGGTCCAGCTTTGGAAATCAATTGTAAGTTTTACAAAGTCAAAATGTGCACTTTTTTCTTATGTGGTTTGGTCTATTCTTTTTTTTTGTATATCCTTTTATTGGTACATTTTAGTTGTACAATATAATGACATTCATCATTGGAGATATGCACCTTTACATACTCTCTTGGTTCTTATTTTTTCCCCCTTCCCCTGCCCTCCCTTCAACCCCTCCATCCCTCCCTATTTACAAAGACTTTGTTTCTTTTTTTTCATTTTCTCATATTAATTCCATTCCCCTTTTTCCTTTCCCCTACCCCTCCCACTTCCCCTTCCCCTTTGCCCCTTTTCTTCCTATTTCACATTATCTATTATACCTTTGAGTCCTTATTTACACTTTCAGTTTCTCACACTAGAGAAACTATGCGGTATTTACACACATGTGTCCTATTTATTTCACTTAAGAGTATCTCCTCAATGTGCATCCATTTAGAAATAAATGTCTCTAATTTCTCATTTTTGATGGCTGAGTAGTACTCTATTTTATAAAAAAGGTTTGGTCTATTCTTATGTTGCTTTTATTTATAAAACTTATGGGACTCAGAGTTAGAGACAATGCATCCTAGTGATATAAGGGAAATAATATAACTCCCAACCTGCTAGATGTCAGATATGCCAAGTTCATGTCCCCCCAAATCAAAGAAGGAATTGTAAGGAACATTGGAGACTGAGAGTAGGAAAACTTTATTGAGAGAGATAGCTCCTGAGAGACAGGAAAGGACCTGAAAGTGAGTCACCAATGAGCCCTCTTCTCAAAGGAAGTTTTATAGAGCAAAATCATGAGGTGGGTACAAAAATCACAAGGTGGGCACAGTGTGGGTCAAAACTATGATCAACCAATAAGATTACAAGTATAGCTGCTTAGGTAATATTGATTCAATGGGAAAGCAGGTCATGTAGCAAATATACATGGAAAGAACAAAGACTTTTTAGGAAGGGATGAATCAGGTGGTCTTAGTCACCCACCAAGGTGACTGATGTCCATCTAGACTTTATTGGACATAGCGATACGATTTATCTTATCTCCTGGGGAGATGTGTAGGCTTGACCATTCCACTTTTATCTTGGCCTCCAACAAATGCACCTCTGGCCACAGTTGTAATGCGTTATCATCTTCTGTATCTTCTGACCCCCTCAAGGGCCCAGCACTCTAAGACTGCCTATAATATTTCTACATAACTTAGTTGTCTATAATACTAGAATACACACTGTAGGCTGAGTTATAAGTGACAGAGTAACAGTTATATATGTATTTTGAACACATTTAATATGCAAAGATATTTTAGAGAGTTGGCTCCTTTAAAAGCATTAAAGATACTATCCAGATACCATCTGGGATAAAATATAAAATAATATTATTAATTGAGATACACAGCACTAATATTATTAATAAGGAAGTCTGAAAACTCACGTAGCTTAGTTTCCTCCCCATAAATGGCATCATTCTAAAACACAAGAGTTCACAAGACCCAATATCTCCTTATAGATTTAACTTAATGTATCTTTTGATTTCCTGGCTAATTATTGGAGACCACGCTGCAATGTTTCCACATCTTTCTAATGTAAAACTGATTCTAGCGCATACTATATACAAACTAAGTAACCAGAATTCCTCAAATATAAGCTATAAAAGTTGTATTAAAAGTAGATTAGAATGAAAAGACACTTGGCATTTGAGTTCTAAATTCATTGTTGAATTGTCTTTTTCGGGGTCAGATTTCCACTGGGTATTTTCTAACTACCATGTCTAGGGCTGTGCCATTTGCAAATGGATTTCCTATTATTAGCTCCCAAACTGTTTCTTTCTTATCTGTCATTAGAATGATGTACAGGGCAATGGCTACGAGAAACAGGAGAGAATAGGTCTTCATGACTGTTAAAAACACCAAAGGCAACAACAATTAAGAAGCCCACAGTTTTTAATTTCTGATGGTGAAAAGAATAGATCTTTTTATTTTAGATTTCTATAAAAAAAATGAAGTCAAGCAGGTGGTATACTTTAGCTTCTATAGTAAATAATCATAAATGAAAGGAACTTTTTATGAAAAGCAAGCATTTGCTTATATCTCATATAGCTTAAAAAATATTTTACTATGGACTCTTCAAGTTACAGGAATTAGTGCTTAGAAGTAGAAGATAAATGATTAAGTGCAGGAAGGAAGTTTTTTTAAGAAAGTTTTTTTTTTTTACTCATTCAGCCAATTATAAAATGATCGTGCTTTGAAGCTTTGGCTTAATATCAGACACTAATAACTATGTAGAGAATTCTTTAAAAGGCACAGCTGTAAGAAGTAAATGACTGTGAGTTGTTAAATAGTGTTACATAATGGCCTGGCAGTATTTAATGAAAGGCAGTTTGGCTTGATGTATACCTAATAAAAGAAAAAAGCAACAAGTATAATATAACAATGATAGTAAAAGATCAACTAAGGAACATAGGTAAGACTTAAACCAATGAGATGAGTTAAATTCAAACCATAAGTACCTGATACTCAGAAAATAGATTTCTCTATGTCTACCAAATTCTCATATATAAGCCTATGAATGGGCCTAGAACCTATTTTATTGTTTCCCTCTTTGCTTCTTCTAGTTATTTTATTTTTAAATTTCTTAAGAAACTTAGGCCATGCTAGCGAATAGTGTATTCCCAGGTTTAGTAGGCAAAAGAGCTTTCTCTGCTGAAACACTAGAAATTCCATCCCATCCCATGTGTTCCTTGGCAGACATAGACTCATCTTAGACATGGCCCCAGAGATCATGCCAGAGCCACTGTGCCTCATTGAAAACACTGAAGAGAAGCTAGTGGTTAAGCAAGAAGCTCTGAAGATCCTGTCTGCCATCACCCAGCCCGTCGTGGTGGTGGCTATCGTGGGCCTCTACCGCACAGGCAAATCCTACCTGATGAACAAGCTGGCTGGGAAGGAAAAGGGTGAGTGCCACCAACAAAGCTCTGCTGGGCCACTGTCTACCCATGATGTCACCATACAGCACGGGGATGTAAGGAGAAAAAAGTTGGAGATGCATATTGATAGCCAGTGCTTGGGCCATGATTAATCATTTTATCTCCTGGGAAATAAAAGGTAGCTCACTATCCCTGACATATAACTTCATTTTTTATTTTATTTTGTTTGCCTTAAGAGCTCCTTGGGAAAACACATGTTCCCCTCATAAGGAATAAGACATCAATAAAATAATTTCCATATACATAAACTTAAAATTTTAGTACCATGATATTATAATTAAAACCCTATCAAATCCAAACTATTTTATTTGATATTATTTCCTCACTCATCTATTGAAATTCAGATCAATACTTGTATTTTCTGCAATCTCTTCTTCTTGCTTTGCTTAATCACTATAATAATTATCCAGAAAGAACCCAATTTCCAGACACCTTGTCTATGACAACCTCTCCTCTTCCCTTTGCAGGGTTTTCTGTTGGCTCCACGCTGCAGGCCCACACCAAGGGGATCTGGATGTGGTGTGTGCCTCATCCTGAGAAGCCAGACCACACCCTAGTTCTGCTTGACACCGAAGGTCTGGGAGACATAGAGAAGGTAAAGAAGAAAGATTATTTTTTAATTAATATCCTCATCTGTGAAGTTCTTTACACAGGGAGTTTTGGGTTTGGTTTTGCTTTTGCTTTTTCCTAAATTTGTACTTCTTCTTGAACAAGGTATACGCCCTTTTCTCCTTCCTGTTATTGATAGTGAGATTTAGGAAGGCTGAAGTGAGAACATATATTTACAAGGCAGAATCAATACTGGAAGAATTATCCTTATATTGAGCTAAGTAATTCCTAGATGCATACAGATGTTGGAGATAAAATCACTGCTACAAGCCTAGTCTTACAAAAAAGAACATAGGCTAAGGCTCTGCGTTAGGCCAACTTCAGTTCAAATCTCTAGTACTTGTAGCTCTCTGACTTTGACAAAAATAATTATCCCTGAAATTTAATTTTTCTTCAGTCTTATCCAAATCATTAAACTCTGAACACATGGGCCTTTCTAGTCTATGTTGGTGTTTAACAACCAGCTACATTGAGAAAAATGTCTTGATGTTTACCAGTACCATTTCCTAAACCCTCCAATCATAACTGGTTTCAGTCTACCAAAGTGAGGTCACTACATTCAGACTTGGAAAGAGATGTATACAATTAGCTTTTGTGAGCTGACGCAGGCTGATTCTTGCACAGATACAGAAATTTCTCTTGAATATCCATTGTTTTTTATGTTTTTTAAAATTTTTCTTTTGATTTGCTAACATTCAACAATGAAAAGCCATAATTTCAACTTCATTTTCTCCTCTACAAGATGTAGTAGTAATTATAAACAGCTTACAGCATTGTTTTTGGCAATAGATAAGATCAGTAATGTGGACTGCCTTGTGGATGGTAATTACTCAATAAAACATATATACATCATGTATATAGGCCATTTTTATTTTAGACCCTGGAAAACATTGATTTTAAGTACTGTGGTTACCCAATTATCTTTGACTATTCATATTGCAAATATCTAGCAGCAGTTATAATAGAAACTAGTGAGTTAACAATAAACGGATCAGTATAAAATCACTTATAGTTTTGACACAAAGTTCATGTGTCTGACAATGACTTTTGTGTTGTTTAATATTTATATGTCAGGATCTTATTGTCATGATTGCTCATCTGGGAATGCCATGAGATAAGAGAAATTTGTTCCGACTTTTAGGTTGATGATACAAATGATGCCCAGATCTTTGCACTGGCGATCCTGCTGAGCAGCACCTTTGTATACAACACCATGAACAACATTGACCAGGGTGCTATCGACCTACTGCAGTATCCTTTTGTGGTGCAGGATGGCAGCAAAGCCAGGGAAATCTCTGTTCACTAGCTATAAGGCTGTGGAATCTGGTGAATCACAAAAATTTAACTATGATAAACATCAAAAGTACAACAAAAAGAGCCTTTATATTTACTGCTAGAATTTGACTGCTAGAGAAAAAATACAGGCTTGGGGAGGCATGAAATAAAACGTGGGCTTTGATGCTCTCCTATTTTTGCAAATTTCCTTAATTGCATCTCAGCAATGTGACAGAACTGACAGATGTGCTCAGGGCAAGGAACTCACCTGAACTTAATGAGGTTGAAGATGCTGCTGACTTAGTGAGCTTCTTTCCAAACTTAGTGTGGACTCTGAGAGATTTCTACCTGGGTCTGGAAGCAGAAGGAAAACTCATCACACCAGATGAGTACCTGGAAAATTCACTAATGGTCAAAGAAGGTAAGGGCATTTTGGTTTGGAAAAAGGAAAAAAATAACCCCACAAATTACCTCTTATTGTAGGTGGCTGGATGTCTTCTTTTCCATATTTATCCACTTAACTCTTTTACAAAACAAATAATAAATATTAATAATTTAGAATAAACTAATCGATTCAATATTAAACTATATCACATATCTATTTTTGGATCAAATTTTGTTTTTTCTTCCTTTCCCTGATTATTTCCTCAGGGTTTACAAAGGCATATTACTAAGTAACATTAGGGGAAAGGAAATTTATTTGAGCAAATAATGACCACTAACTTTATACTAAAATTCTATTTTTTCTTCTCCAGGTAGCAATGAGAGAATTCAAAATTTCAATTTGCCCCGTCTGTGTATAAAGAAGTTCTTTCCAAGAAAGAAATGCTTTATCTTTGACTCACCCGCTGAGAAGAAGAAGCTTGCCCGGCTTGAGGAGCTGCATGATGATGAGCTGTATCCTGAGTTTGTGCAACAAGTGGGAGAATTCTGTTCTTATGTCTTCAGCCACTCCACAGCCAAGATTCTTCCAGGAGGCATCACGGTCAATGGACCTCGTGAGTATCTGTTTAGGTAATTTTCTTCAACTCGATGTAAAGTATAAGAAAGACATGAGTCTCCTTGTAGGACCAATGGTGACAAATGCATAAGTAATTATCACCATGAAAATCATGTGCCACATGTTTATAAAGTTTTAATGGATAAGAAAAATATTTCTAGTATTTTATATTTTAGTAATGCCTAAAGTTATATAAAATTGGGAAAAAAATGAAGATAGTGTTCCACTGTTGAACTAGACTAATCCACATTGATTGGCAGCATTTGTTCAACAAACATTTTGGGTTTGCATTATGTGTCACAGTTTTGATAGGCAAAAAGTGAATAAGGCATACATGTTCCTGGTAGAAAGAGAACATGGTTGATACAAATATACAAAGACTCAATTTGCTTAGATTCCTAAAAGATATCTAAGCATACTTCATGTTCTAGTTTTACCTAAAAACTCTGTGTCTCAGAATTCTGTAAATAATTGCTATATTTAAGGTGGAAATTGAGAATAAATTGACAGAGCACTGAAACAGAGAAATTCCAGCAAAGAATAAGACAAACTTCCTTTAAAATTGCTTATTTTTCTCCATGCTGACTTTACCATAATAAAATAAAAGAGAAAGGGAAATTCTGAAGGAAATGGAAAACTGAAGAAAAGGGAAAGAAAGGAAAGATTAAAAACCCAGAGGTCTAGAGCATTTGAATCAAGTATGCATGACTTTTTTTATAATCTCATTTGTTTATGGAGAGCTATGTTATGTGAACTGTCACATATGTCTTGAGATTTTTTCCTATTTTCTTCTTTGAACACTATGTTTTTTTCCTAAAGAAGGAAAGACCAGAGGGCCAGGGATTTAGCTCAGTGGTTCCACCACCTGCCTTGCAAATGCAAGGTCCTGAGTTCAATCCCCGGTATCAAAAAAAATAGAAGAAGGAAAGACCAGGTTTTGTAATCATATAATTTTCCAAAAGATCTTATCTGGGCCACTTGACTATTGCCCAGAATGCTGAAAAATTTTAGTCAATGAATTACTAACTTGACATTGTGAGAACTAGTCAAATAGATCATAGACTCTCTGCACCAACAGCATAAACATCTCTTCCTCTATGAAGGTCTGGAGAGCCTGGCACAAACCTATGTCAATGCCATCAACAGTGGGGATCTGCCCTGCATCAAGAACTCAGTCCTGGCCTTGGCCCAGAGAGAAAACTCAGCTGCAGTGCAGAAGGCCTTGGCCCACTATGATCAGCAGATGGGCCAGAAGGTGCAGCTGCCCACAGAAACCCTCCAGGAGCTGCTGGAGCTGCACAGGGCCTGTGAGAGGGAGGCCATGGAAATATTCACAAAGAACTCTTTCAAGGATGAGGACCAAAGCTTCCAGAAGGAATTACAGGTAATTATTAATATTTTTTGTTCTAGTTCCTGGACAGTAACTTTCATAAAAGGCAAATATTTCTATGAATGGTAAAACAGGACTTAATTAATTAAAAGTTTCTACTAGACTAGAAAATAATGGTAGTTACTTATATATCTATAATATCACTTCTATTCTGAAAACAAGCAGACATATAAATAGGGCCAGTAGTGGCGAACCTATGATACTCGTCCTGCAGCGGGCTGATGGTATCATTGAAAGCTCTAAAATGTTCGCCATCATGGCTGTAGACTGTTTAGATTTTGAAGTTTCCACATATGGACACAACTCATATTCATTGTTATACCCATGGAGCAAGCTTGAATTGATTCTATTCTCTTAAAATTGTATTTATAATATTAACTTTACTGCCTTATTAGTCAAACAGAATCACCATTTTTATCTACTAAAATATAATGTATCCAAGTTTAATAGAATAATCTAATACCATTCTAGTTAAATTACTCAATTCTTCCCTTTCATTGAAGGTGGAAAAACACTAAAAGCAGAAATGTTGTAAAACAGTAAGTTGCATTTAATACTTGGGCATAAGGCTAAGGGTTATGTGGTCATAAGGTTACATCTAAGGAGAAAAATAAAGAGAAAGTGGTTTCTAATCCAAAACTAAAAGTTATTTTTTATACAGTATCATCCTCAGAACTTTTCCAGGTTTGATTGGAAAGACACAGTCTTGTTTATATTCCATTAAATTTATAGAAAAATGGATTCTTTTTGGAAACAATTTCTGGAAATACTGAATTTTTGTTAACATCACCATGGGTTTTTGTCCCTTTGAAGACCCTACTAGATGCAAAGCAAACAGATATTTGCAAGCAGAACAAGGAAGCCTCTTCAAAACGTTGCTCAGCTTTACTTCAGAACATTTTTTGTCCTCTGGAAGAAGCCATGATGTTCGGGATTTATTCTAGGCCAGGAGGCCATAATCTCTTCCTTCAGAAAAGGGAAGAGCTGAAGGCAAAGTACTATCAGGAGCCTGGGAAAGGAATACAGGTATCTTTAGTTTATCTATTAATTATGGAAAAGATGGCCTCCTTTTGAAAAAAAGCATTGAAGAATAAAAACACCTATATAGGCCTAAGAATGAGGTTTGTGTCTCTGCCTAGGAGTTATTCATTCATTGAATGAATATAAATGGGAAATCATGTAATCATGTACATTGGCATAGTTGTGAGATTAAAATGAGCCATTACCGTAATCAAAATTTTATTGTAACCATTAATACTCAATACAACATGCCACCTGCCTTGCAAGTGCAAGGTCCTGAGTTCGATCCCCAGTACCAAGAAAAAAAATACTCAATACAACAAAGGACCCTTTTTTTTTTTTTTTTTTTTGGCTGCATAGGACAGAAGCTTCAAAGGTTTTAATTCAGTTTCGAGTACACATAAATTTAAGACTTAAATGTCATTAATTTTCCACCTTTCTTTTTTTCCCTAGATCTTTCTTTATTTTTCTGTTCAGTTTTCCTGACTTGGCTTCATTTTCAACCAGGTTCAACCCATATGGCAACAAAGATGACATCCCAGTTCTGGGCCCAACCCCTCTTTAATGCCCTAAGTCCCCAGGAGATACAGCATCTCATTTCCAGCCTGCATTCATGTTAGTCAGTCTCTCTCTCTCTCTCTCTCTCTCTCTCTCTCTCTCTCATTGAACAACCCAAGGGCCCAAGATTTAGCTCAGTGGTTCCACTGCCTGCCTCACAAGCTCAAGGTGCCGAGTTCGATCCTCAGTACAAAAAAAAAAAAAAAAAAAAGAATTGAACAACCCAGGGTGTATGCCAGACAAACACTCTAGCACTGAGCTACACGTAGCTTTTTGTGTGTTTTTGTTTCATTGTTTGTTTGTTTTGTGACAGGGTCTTCTTAAATTGTCTAGGCTGACCTTAAATTTGTTATCTCCTGACTCTCATTCTCCTGAGTAGCTGGGATTACAGACATGCACCACCACTCTCAGACATATTCGCCATTTAACACCTAAGATGCAGAACTTTTTCATCTGCAAGCAGCTTTTTAATATCTAGTGGCAAATGGGTGCTGTGATTGGCACAGCATGCCTCATGCCCATACCTGGGACAGAATACGCTTACGGACAGTTCCACCAGGTGCTAGCTGACCATCTCCTAGAAGGGAGAGATGCTTTGAGGAAAAATCTAAAGTCATTTATAATCACCCTTTCTTAGTTGTAACTGCATTTTTTGGGGGCCATAGGCTGAAGAAGAGCTGCAGAAATATTTAAAGTCTAAGCAGTCTGTGAGTGATGCAATTCTACAAACAGACCAGGCTCTCACCGCCAAGGAAAAGGAGAGGCAAGGTAAGAGGGAAATGGAAGCAACGCAAGACATACAAGAAATCTCTGCAAATTTAAAAATAAATGTGACCTGTATCGCCCCAGATCATTAATCTAAGGCAAGAATTGCAAAGATCCCTTACCTGCGTATGGCACAGTCAGCTAAAATTTGGATATCTGGAAAGTAAAAATAACTCCAGGGAATTTTACCTATGGAGTTAGAATAGCAAGATGGGAAGCAGAAGGAAGGTAATCTGAGAGAAGTTTGTCATTTTCCTTCTTCTTTGCAGAGGCCCAGCGGAGAGCAGAGGCTCAAAGGGCCAGAGCTGAAAGACTGGCGGCCATTGCCAGGGAGAATCAGCGAATCGTGGAGGAGAAGGAGAGGCTCCATCAGCAGCAAGTGAGACAGATGGAGATAGAAAGAGCAAACTTTCTGGCACAGCAGCAAAGGGAACAGGAACGTCGGCTCCAGGTAGTTATCAATTGTTTCACCTCAGGGTTGTACTCATCTCTCCTCTCTCTGTAAGCAGGAGAGCAGGAGCCTTTGGCAAAGAGGAGAGGTGCATAACTTGTAGCTCAAGCCAAATACTCTGCAGTCAGACTGCTGGGTGAACTCAGGCACCACTTACCAAATACGCAGTTTAGGCAAGTTCTCGCTTCCCTCTGTGCCTTGTTTTCCTCTCATGCAAAATGGAGACAGAGGTGGTACATATTTTGTAAGGTTAGTGTAATAATTAAACGCATTAATACTTGTGTCCAGAATGGTATTTGGTAAAGAGTAAGTACTATACATTGATAAATTAAAAATAAGGCATTTCAGCCCCATAGTAGTCTTTAAACTTGGTAATTGCTCTGTAAAATGTTTTGACTTGATTATAGATACTTTGTTACATTAATTTCTTGTTGCTGTATCTTTGCTCCTGCCCTTCTCTTGATCATCTCTTGTTCTGAAAAACTTTAACTTGCAGTTTGTTACACCCAGTCTTTTAGTTTTAACATTGCTTGAGTAGCAGTAGCTCTTGTTCACATCTAAATCTATTTGCTGGGGAGCAGAACCAGTGTGCCCCAGGTTTCAGATGAGGCAAGTTAAGTCTCAAAGTGACCTACCACACAGCCCTTAAGGTGTCAAAACTGCCATCCCAGTGAGTGGGAGAACAGAGCACTGCTGCCCTTGCAAGCCTGGTATGAAGTTCCTCTGTGAGCAGCCTCCTGAGACAATCAACATCTTAACCCTTCCCCTTGGATTTCCAGCCTACCTGCAGGTATTGGTTGCTCAGCAGCTACTCTAAGACATTCTTGAAATTGCAGCTCTTTCCCAAAGGGCAGGATGGGGAACCTGTAGTATTTGATCTCTGCTTCTGTCTCTAAAAGTATGGTGACTTGGAACATATCCTCATATAAGGCTCAGATGCCTCACCTGATGCTGAATGTCACCTGGATGCTTTTTTTTTTCAAATTTTAATTTTATTTTATTGGTACATTTTAGATATACAATATAATGACATTCATCATTGGAAATCTGCACCTTTACATTATCTCTCTTGGTTCTTATTTTTCCCCTTCCCCTGCCCTCCCTTCAACCCCTCCACCCCTCCCTATTTACAAAGACTTTGTTTCCATTTTTTCATTTTCTCATATTATTTCCATTCCCTTCTTTCCTTTTTCCTACCCCACCCACTTCCCCTACCCCTTTGCCCCTTTTCTTCCTCTTTCACATTATCTATTATACCTTTGAGTCCTTATTTACACTTTCAATTTCTCACACCAGAGAAACTACATGGTATTTACACATGTGTGTCCTGTTTATTTCACGTAAGAGTATCACCTCAATGTGCCGGATGCTCTTTTTTTAATCGGCCTCTTCTGATTAAAAAGAAGTATCTAACATCCTCCTGTACATAAATAAGAAATGAAATCATAAATGAGATATGACTAAGATTATTCAAATAAATTGCATAGGATAAAGGGAAAGGGACTGTCAGGATGGAAACCTAGAAACAGCAATTTAAGGGATGGAAGCATGTTTCTGGAGCTAGAGAAAAGAGGAGGGTGAATAATTATAGAAGTACATTAATGAAAGAGAAATGTACAGGGACTGTCTATTACTAAAGCGGATTAAAACAAGTAAGGACAAGTCAATGATTTAGACCACCAGAAAGAAAAAGGCCTCATTTTTGCTAAGCTTTACAGTTTCCATTCCCTGCTTCTTAGGAAGAGGCTGAAAGACAAAAAGCGATGGCTGAAGCTGAACTCAGAAGGCAGCAAATGGAGCTCCAACGTCTCCAGAGCATGTATTGCTCTAGAGACAGACGTCGACACGATCAGTGCATCTTACAATGAAATGGAAGAAATCAAAAGAGAGAGAGAGGCTGACAGTCTCAAAGCTTGGCAGAGACTGACTGTCTCAAGGCTGACAGTCTAAGGCTTGCCCCTCCTGCGAAACCCGCAGGATGCGCTCTTCTTCCTCCAGCGTCCACCCGGGCTGCCGCGAAAGCCCCACGTGGACCCCTGAGGGTGCATCCTAACCCCATCTGCGGAAAGTGGGCTCAACTCTTTTCCCGAACCAAGGAACCAAAGTTCATCACCCTGTAGAGGCGCTGCTGGGATGAGGAAAAGGGTCACTTCTTTCAGACTCCTCCAGTCTTCAGAAGTTTCCTCATTACCCCCTAGCGGTAATTGGAGAAATTGTGTAAAGTAATTCAATCACACTCTCACTAATGAAGGGTAAAAAACGGTTAGGAGGTCTAAACCGGTCGGTTTAAACCGAGAGAACTGTTTCTCTTGAACTGTTTGCAATGCGTGGTATTTCCAAGAACTACATCCACATAACCTGTGGTACTTGCCGAGAATTCAGGCCTCTCAGACAGGAACTTTCTCATTCTACTACTTAATAGAACTGTCTCTACTTACTTAATTTGGATTTGAAAACTTCTTGGCTTGGAAACCTCAGTCCTTCTTTATAGTTAGAAAAAAAGGGACAAGAACAAAAACTGGGGGAAGCTCATCAACCATGCATATGTTTTACTTCATAAATCCGGTTCCCCAACAGCCACAGAAAAAGAACGGAAATTGTACAGAGGAAGTTGGTTTAAAAAAACCTATTGGTGTGTTTTTTCTAACAAAAATATTGTCAACCTAGTTTACTTGCTAATTTACAACTCACAGGACATAATGATACATATTAATTCATTAATGTTTAAAAGTTATGGAGGAGTCATTCTTTATTCAGAAATTACCAGTTGCTATAGAATACATCATCTGGTGTCTCAAAAAAGGCATGAAGTTTGTTATTGCATGTCAACATTTAGCCTGCCCTATAAGATACAGAGTTGTGTTTAGATGCAACATAGCTCACCCATAATAACCCAAGAGCTGTGGGCATGCCTCCCTTCTGTGAGATCTGCACAGGTGTGCACAGGAAAGTCACCTTTGACTTGAGGGCACACCTGGTGGGAGAGCTTCTCCTCCTGCTCTGGCTGCAGGACTCCTGGAATGATGAGGTAAGGGATCCCCCTATTGGCAGAGGGCTAGGAGTATGTCGCTTAGCGACGTCTTGCAATACAGGGACAGTCAAAGCCTTTTGATGGCTTCTGTTTCTTGAGGTCACAAAATGCCCTAGTCATGAAGATGAACAAATCCAAAATAATGCCTCTCCCAGATTTAGGAGTTCTGTCAAATCCTGGAAAATCTTCAAACACTGACTCTAAGGCTTCTATTCCTTTTTGTCTAATGAACAAGAATATCTTTTTTCTAGCTAAATAAATTACTTTCTAGAGTCATATTTTTCCTGAGGCACTTAAAAGATACCCTCTTTACGCTTGTGGAGGATGTACTTTTTTTCACTCTTGCTACTACTCTCTCTTACTCCTGCCTCCAGCCTGCTCCATGAGCACTAAATCTGGCCTCATCAAGATGGATGATCACCTCCCTTTGTCACCTTCTCAGCCGGGTCTTCCCTGACTACTCTATGTATAAACTCAACTTCCAACACTCCTCATCCCCTTTCCCTTCCTATTTTCTTCAAAGCACTTAATATTTGTGTATGTATATATATGTATATATATATATGTATATATATATATATATGTGTGTGTGTGTGTGTGTGTGTGTGCATGAATGTATGCATATTTTTCTAATTTAATTCATTTCTTTTTTCATGAGAATAGAATTCCATGAGAGCAGTTTGTATCCATTTTCTTTACTACCAGATACTGAACCTGTGCAGCACAAGGCAGGTACTGAATAGAAGTTTGTTAAATTAATGAATATCAACAAATCTAAAGATGTGTTTGGTCCTCTTAGGTGAACTCTATGTACTGAATGTTGTTGATTGCTTCCTTTTCTTGGTACATACTCCTCCTGGGCTAAAGAGACAATTATTCTACAAATTCTACAACCTCCCCTGACTGTTCCTTTCTTATAGCACTATATGCCTGTAGTGAGACACAAAATATTAGTGTTCTGTGAACTCCACCTGTGTCCTTTGCTTTCTCACTTTGTTATTTTTAAAAGAATAAAGGAACAACAGCTGTTTCTATGCACTGCCGTGTATTCTTTTATGCCTAACTTTCGGGTAGCCCTTCTTCCTAAGCTGCATAATGCAAGTCAGCCAATGTCCCTGAGTGTTTTTATGTGCTGAGAGTTGAATTCACCTTAGTAAGAGGCCAGTACTGAATTACAGGAAACAGGAATAAGCTTGATAAACTGTGGGTTAAAACATCTACTAGGCTGTGATGCTTGTATTCAAACTTATATCATTCTGTTAGAATGAACTGAGAGCATACTAGAAATTAACCATGCCCAGAAATTTTTTATACACCAAAAACATATGTATATTTCAGTTTCTCTTATTTTTTGCTAATATCTACTCAGCTACCCAAGCTAAATTTCTAGAAGTGATTTTAGAAACCTCACTCTGATGTTATTCTTTCTCTTAATTGTGTAGCCTGTTTCTTCTCACTTTTCACTCTCCTACTCCACCAACTTTGTTCATTTGTTAACTCATTCTTAATTCATTTGATATTAGTTCACCCTTCTTTTATTCTAACACCATGTTGTATACATACCTATCACGGCAATTCTCTGCTTATTATGTCATGAATGATATGTTGTCCCTTCTTCAGTATATAATAAGTTCATGAGGTATTCATGATTACTTCAACAGACTGCCTTTTCTCTTCAAATTTCCATTCTTTTCTTCTATTGTAACAAAACATCTTTTATGTATCTAGAAAAGCAGACAACTTAGTAGAGACTAAATGTCTCAACCTTCTTTGCAGATAGGCTGGTCACAAGGTACAATTTTAACAAATGGAAAGTGAGCAGAGTGATTATGCATGATCAATTAACCAAGAGACACCTTTAAAAAAGGAAACTGAAGCTCTTCCCCAGTTGGACAGAAAGCACATGCGATGGTAAGCTATCTTGGACCAGGAGGTGAAATGTTCAAAGAAGGCAAAGCAGATAGTAGAAGGAAGCTATGCCCCTAGTGACTCTATGAAACAGAATCACGGGGCTCTTGCCCTTCAACTTTTATGATAAAATTTCAGTTCCTTAAGCATCTGTTTTCTGAGGACATTCCATTATATATAAACTGAATCCCAATTGATATGGATTCTAAGGTACTTTGAACACTGGGACTCCAATGCACTTAATATTCACAGAACTAAACAACTGACCATGATGCAGGCTCATTAAATGTATAATGAATGAAACAGTTGTCAGAGTTATACCTTGCCTAAAATTTAAGATGGATTAAAGTCTTCTATTAGAAAACTATTCTGTCAGTTGATAAGTTGATCTGGGACTTCTAAGATGACAATTCAAACCCACATGGACCAGAGAAGCATGGGTTCACAGGTCCTAGCCAGGGCCCCACCCAGAAAGCAGCAGCTTGGGCCTGCAGGCACCAGCCAAAGGCCGGCCTGGAAAACAGTTGCGTGGGTGTACAAGCAACAGCCAGAAGCCATCCAGATACCATAGATAAACGTATGCAGTACATTTACCAGATCCCAGTGAGAAACCCTCATGGACCAGAGTGGTGCGAGTGAGCAGGTCCCAGCCAGGGCCCCACCCAAACACCAGTGGCTTGGACCCCAAGCTCCAGCTAAAGGCCTGCCTGGAAAACAACTATACAGGCATGCAGGCCACAACCAGAGGCCCACCCAGATACCATTGGTAAGTGCAGGCAGACCCCAGCCAGAAGCCCCATCAGATACCAGCAACTCAGGTACACAACCCCCAGCCAAAGGCCCTTCTAGACAACAACTAAAAGAGGTGGGCAGGCCCCAGCCGGAGGCACAACAAGATACCATCCCAAGTGTGCACAGCCCCCAGCCAAAACCCCACCAGGACAACAGGGCAGAGCAGGGATCCAGAAGGCCACTATTCTGAACCCAGGAATTGGTGCAGTGGTGGGTAGCAGAGAGAAGGCCTCTCTGAGGCTTGATGAGAACTGAAGCCCATTGGGCAAGCAAAGTCACCTCAACAAAGGTGCAGCAGGCTGCATCTGTTGAAATGACTAGTCATATAAACAAGACTCAAAACCAGACTTCCAGATCACCTAAGGCAACCACAAGGGGCAAAGAGATGAAACAATCTGATACTCAACCACCTGGACTCCCTCAACTGGTAATGAAAGAGGATCTGAAAAAAATGGAATAAGAAATAATTTCCCAGATAACAAGAGGGATTGTGTCCATAGTGAAAGACATGATTAATAACTCTAGAGCAGAAACAGATGAAAAAAAAGAGGAGCTGAGCAACATGATGGAAACCCAGCAAAGGAAACAAATGGAATCCATAAAACAGATACAAACAGATATCCAGGAGATTAAAATCTCCAATAAAAGCTGCGTAAGCAGCAGAATGAGCCAGTGTGAGGACAGAATATCAGATATAAAAGACAGGATTGGTATTAGTGACTAGGAAAATAAAAATTTCTTAAAAATAGTAAGGGACCACAAGAAATCAATCCAGCAGCTGCTAGATGATGCAAAGAAGAATAACATAAGACTGATTGAAGTCAATGAGGAAAGAAGAGAGAATGCAAATGACATAAAAAACTGTTTAAAGAAGTAATGGCAGAAAACTTCCCAAGTAGGAGAAAAGAACTTGATATACAGATAAATGAGGCATATAGGACACCAACTAGACTTGATCAAAAAAAAAATGCACACATAGGCATATAATTGTTAAGATTCCAGAAACCTACCAGAAGAACAAAGTTCTACAAGCAGCTAGAGAAAAGAAACAAATCACAGACAAAGGAAAGCCCATCAGAATCAGAGCAGACTTCTCAACACAAAACCCTTAAGTCAAGAAGAGCCTTGGGCCAGGGATTTAGCTCAGTGGTTCTGCCACCTGCCTGGCAAGTGCAAGGGCTCGAGTTCGATCCTCGCTACCAAAAAAAAAAAAAAAAAAAAGAAGAGCCTGGAGTGACATATTTCAAGCCCTAAAAGAAAACAATCTCCAACCCAGACTGATGTACTCTGCAAAACTATCTTTCAAAATTGGTGGAGAAATAAGATTTGTTCATTGCAAAAAACACCCGAGGAACTTCATGAATACTAAACCAGCACTCAAAAAAATATCCTAGGAAAAAACAAAGAGGATCACAACCCCAGAAAGCCCAGCAGAATGAATCCATCAGGTACAACAAGAAATTAAATGCAAAGGGGAAAATTCCAACAACAGGAAAAGGTCATGACAAAGACCAATCAATACATACCAGTTATAGTGAAAATGGCCATACTTCCAAAACTGCTATATAGATTCAATGCAATCCCAATTGAAGTTCCAACAACATACTTCACAGACATTGTGAAAACAACCCAAGAATTCATTTGGAATGAGAAGAGACCTAGAATAGCAAAAGCAATTCTAGGCAAAAAAAGACAAGGAAGGAGGTATCAAAATCCCCAACTTGAAACTGTACTACAAAGCCACTGTGATAAAAACAGCAAGGCATTGGCAAAGAAACAGACCTGGGGATTAGTGGAACTGATTAGAAGATGTCAAAACAATTCCAGACACACTCAGACACCTCATCTTCCACAAAGGATCCAAACACCCTCACTGGAGGAAAAATATGAGGCTGGAAAAATTGGGTTTCAACTTGCCAAAGATTAAAACAAGAACTATTTCTCTCACCATACACTAAACTAAAATAGAAATGAATCAAAGATCTAAGCATTAAAACAAACACTGAATCAGCTGGAAGAGAGGTTAGGTAGAACTCTTGGCGTAGGAAAAGATTTCATGATCAAAATCTCAGTTGCAAGTGAACTAGCACAAAGAATCAACATGTGTGATCTCTTCTTATTAAAAGGCTTCTGCACAGCAAGAGAAACCACAAACAACACGAAGAGAAAACCCACAATGTGGAGAAAAAATTTTTACCAGCTGTTCCTCAGACGAAGGTCTACTATCTAGAATATGTAAAGAAATTTTAAAAATCAGACCTCCCAAATTTAAAGACCCAATCCAAAAATGGACATCTGAAATTAATAACATTTCTCAGACAAAGTAAAAATAGCAAATAAACATGAAAAAATGTTCAACATCACTGGTCATTAGAGAGATGCAAAGGAAAACAATGCTGAGATTCCACCTCACCCCAGAAAGAATGGCTGCTGTCATGAAATCAACCAATAACAATTGCTGGCGAGGTTGTGGGGGAAAAGGAACACTGCTCCTCTGCTGGTGGGAGTGTAGACTTGTGCAATCACTATGGAAATCAGTATGGAAATACCTCAAAGAACTAGGATTAGAGGTCTCATGATCCAGCTATTCCCCTGCTGGTATCTTCCCCAAAGAATTAAAAGAATCATGTCACAGTGATATATGCACACCCATATTCATAGCAGCACAGTTTGTAATAGCTAAAACTTGGAAACAGCCCAATTGTCCATCAGCTGAAGACTGGATAAAGAAAATGTGGTTATTTTTACAAAATGGAGTACTACTTAGCCATAAAGAATGAGAAATTAGAGACATTTATAGCTAAATGGATGCACACTGAGGCAATACACTTAAGTGAAATAAATAGGACACACATATGTAAATACCAAATAGTTTCTCTTGTGTGAGAAACTGAAAGTGTAAATAAGGATCAAAAGGCATAACTGAGTTTGTGAAATAGAAGGAAAAGGTCTAAAGAGGAAGAGAAAGTGGGAGGGATTGGGGAAAGGAAAGAAGGTAATAGAATTAATACGAGAAAAGAAAAAATGGAAACAAAGTCTTTGTAATAAGAGTGGAGAGATTGAAGGGAGGGCAGGACAATGGGGAAAAAAATAAGAACCAAGATACATTATGTAAAGATACAAATTCCCAATGATGAATGTCAGCATATTGTATACCTAAAATGTACCAGTAAAATTAATGAAGAAAAAATGACAATTCAAGATAAATATCATCCACACAGATCACACACTGTAATGACATCTCATGTGATTAGTCAAGAAAATCCTTGATATTTCTGTAGTAAGAAACTTAACAGAAAAAAATATTTGTTTGACAGTTGGATTTTTGTAGTAGGTACTATAGAACTGAGACACATTATTCAATTCCTGCTCCACTGACCAACTTATAAGACTTGTGAAAAGTCATTCAGCATACCTACTTTGCATTTACTGCATCAGAAAAGGAGGGATAATACTCTCTACTCTATAGGTTTGTTTTTTATGGGTCAGAAAGATAATTTAAATAAATCACCATTATCTGAGATTTTCTCTTAGAGGGATTTATTAACAAGGATATTATTTTGAGGTAAATGAGTCATTGGAGACAAGTAATACTCATGTGTCAGCTTCAGTATCATGGGGGATCAAGGGTATTATGGAAGCTGACAACCTGACAGTACAAGATCTCTTGTACTATATAAGAGTAAGAAGTTGATACACGTGTTCCACAATATGAAGTTCATTATGCATGGGATCTTGTGTTCTATTGAGAAGCTTTTATGGGTTTGCAGGTTACCGTGGCATCTGGATCCAACATCATGGACCCCATTTGTCTAGTGAAAAATGAGAAAGAGAAACTGACAGTGAACCCAGAGGCAATAAAGATTCTTCAAAATATTACTGATCCTGTGGTGGTGGTGGCTATTGTTGGACTGTATCGTACAGGAAAATCCTACCTGATGAATCATCTTGCAGGACAGAACCATGGTGAGTGTTGTCCAAGGACAGGTGCCATTTTTGTTTGTTTGTTTTGTTTTTGGTACCAGGGATTGAACTCAGGACCTTGCGCTTGCAAGGCAGGCACTGGAACCACTGAGCTAAATCCCTGGCCCAACAGGGGCCATTTTTTGGACCCATTGATAATGTGAGCTGCTCACATCTACTCTAGGTCCATCTTAAGGAAAAAAGAAAAAACTCTTATAATATTTTTTCTTAATATTTATCATCAAATTTGTAATTTGAACTCCATCTATCCACAAAAGTCACTCTTAATGCAAGTAACAAAAAAGTTATCTCAGCTCTATCTAATGATCCACTCTAACAGTCTGCATACGATCCATTCTCTCCTGTGTAGCTCAACTCTTGTAACTATTCCTTCTCTCTCACACACCATTTTGGCTAAAATTGTAATGTCACTCCAAGAGGCCTAGAAATGTAGTTAAATATGTCTTGTTTTGTGAAAAGGAATGAAGGCAGGAGAGAAGGAAAGAAGGCAGGAAGGAAGGTAGGAGGAAGGGAGAGAGCAAAGGGGAAAGCATGCTGATGTGGTTACTT
This sequence comes from Heterocephalus glaber, assembly GCF_053883595.1. Lineage (NCBI taxonomy): Eukaryota > Metazoa > Chordata > Mammalia > Rodentia > Bathyergidae > Heterocephalus > Heterocephalus glaber. Next base: position 24,352,065 of record NW_028258296.1, on the reverse strand, counting down.
TATGTGAATAACATAAGCCTAATCATGAATAAGGGCGAGCACTTTTTCAAATATTCTCATTTAGATTACTTATTTTATTAAACCCATGCTCGAGACTTTTTAAAAGTTAACTTCGTATCATTTGCTTCTGCCAAATTTCTATTAGTCTGCCTATGGAGACAATGCAGCCACCCCCCACCCCATTACTATTTACATCTTCTCTAGCTCAGTACCATTTAGGGCTGAACCCCAGTCTCTATATTCTCAGAATTTACCATATCCAAGTTACTTTCTTTCCTTTCTCTTATAGGGTTCCACCTGGGCACCACAGTAAGGTCTGAAACCAAGGGCATCTGGATGTGGTGTGTGCCCTACCCTCAGAAGCCACAATTCACTCTTGCCCTTCTGGACACTGAGGGCCTGGGTGATGTGGAAAAGGTAAATCAGAGACTCATGAAAGAATCTTCTCTTCTTTGATTCTTCACTTACACTTAAATTCCCACCGTAATTCAACTTCTGTGACTTATTTCTGCGAACTACAAATCCAGTTGTGGGTAATGACTCTAAATTCTCATACCTCGAAATTACTTCTTTGGTAAGCTTAAGTATTTTAGTATATTATGGGAAGATATTCTTATTTTTTTAATTTGGGTAAATCATATAATCTAGTAAATATTCATTGAGGAGCTGAATTCCAAGGTACTGTACTATTTACCCTAAGTGCTATAATAAAAGGTAAAACCTAGTTCCTGGTTCAGGAATCAGCATACACTTAGTGTGATCAGTATAAGGTGTCCTGGATGCACAAAAGTAGGCATCTAACCTGGTTATATGCTTTAGAGAATGCTTCCTGGAGGAAATGACATCTCAGCCATAAACTGTGAGGTAGTAGGACTGTATTCATGTCAAAGTGCTACAACCTGGGTGGCTAAGTAACAGAAATAAGTTTTCTCACAGTTCTAGAAGCTAGAAATCCAAGACCAAGATATTACCAAGGTTAGTCCTTCTGTGGAATGTGAAAGACAATCTTTTCCATGCCTGCATTCTAGCTTTTGGTGGTTTCATGGCAATACTTGCCATTTCTGAGCTTGTAGATACATTACCCTGATCACTGTTTTCATCTTCATTTGGTTTTCTCCCTAAAATATACATCTGTGTCTGAAACACCAGTCATGTGGATTAGAGCCTAACCACCTCTTTAAAGACCCTATGTGCATAGAAGATCATTTTATGAAGTACTACAGGTTAGGACTCAAGCACATCATTTAGGGGGCCTGAAAGGAAGGTCCAGTTCAACTCCTAATAGAAAGCTACCGGTTCAATTGTGTAGGTATGATGGGGTGGAAATTAAAGCCTGAAAATAAGTGCAGTTAAATAATCTATTTAATCTTCAGAAAAGCCTCAGATAAGCGAGGAATTCAGCTTTGCTTCAAATCTGGATTTTAGAGAAACCTATTTTTTGACTTCTATAAAAGCATGGCCTTGAGCATCCAAAAAAGTTTTAAACAGGATTTTAAGTATTAAATTGGATTTGAAGTATTTAAATATTAAATAGGAGTTTAACTATTTTGGTCTTCACAGTATTAAGTGCAATGAATCACTTACCTTCTCACTTTACTTTACACTGAACCTAACTTGAAGGGAGCAGTGCAGACTTTGGCTTCCATTACTATAAAAAGTTTAAAAAGGTTTAGAAATTTCATGTTGGGATCCTGTAGAAAGAGATGTTCTGTTTGTTCTAAATCTATCTATCTGAATTGGGTATTTCTATGGATTGTAAAATAAAGACCTGAAAAACATTTTTCCTCAAAATCTAAAATATTTCCTGCCTTTCCGATCAAGTCCTGTTAGCATAGGGCCCATATCCTGCCTGTACAAAGGAGAAATTCCATACTGTAAACTGCTATTGTCTGTGGAACTACTCACTGACACTAAAACATGGGGTGGGATTTGGATAGTATCTAACTCCATTTGCCAGACTTCCATGGGCCATCATATCCTATGCCAAATCTCACTTCCAGCCTGGTCTTTCAATCTGCATACCCACCCACCTACCCATTGTTTCAGACAAATGGAAGAACTCTGTAATACATTTGCATGACCCTGTCTTTTTTCTGCCTTGGCTAGGGTTGATTTTTCACATGTAAGAGATTGTGATTATCAGATCCCGGGCTCACAGCACATTGCTCTGAAGTTGTGCCACACTTTTCCCTTTTACCGAACTTATCCATTTTTCTTCACAGTAATATGTAATTTTACTCCTCACAGAGGTGATTAGCTTGGTTACATTTATGTTTCCATGTTTGTCTGCCTCTCTAGACTGCCACATAAAGCTTTGCGTTCACATAGCTCAATGTAGTGTTTGGTATTTTGTAGGTGTCCAATTAGTTGTTGGATTTAACTTCACGAATGAAACCAGTGAATCTAATGAAGTAGTATCTGAATATTTTTCTGTACCTTCCTAGGTACACAATGGAACTATATAAGCATTGTATACCCACTTTCAATATCATTCAATTTTGTTAAGGGAACTAAGGCCCTGATAATGACCGAGGTTAACAAAGAAAAAGAAGTATAAATTTAAGATCCTATTCAAAACTTAGCTGTTGGGCTGGGGATTTAGCTCAGTGGTTTCTCCGCCTGCTGCGCAAGCGCAAGGACCCGAGTTCAATCCCCGGTACCAAAAACAACAAAAAAACTTAGCTCTTCTTCCTACTATTCTGCTATATTTCAGCTGAAGTAGTAAATAAGCAATAGAATGAAAGAATGAAGAGCAGACTCCTGAGTTCTTTGCCCTCCTGTGCTTTCTAGGGTGACACTAAGAATGACTCCTGGATCTTCGCCCTGGCCGTGCTTCTGAGCAGCAGCACAGCATGAGCACCATCAACCACCAGGCCCTGGAGGAGCTGCAGTATCCTTCCAGGAGCTGAGCCAGAGTGTATCATTGATTTAAGGGAAGGACAACTGACACTGTCTTTGTCCAAATGACTCAGTTCTTATGCTTGAGGTGGAGGGCAACCAGGACAGAAGAGTTAGAAATTGGTTTTTGAGACCTGGAAATTAGTGTATGTGGTCCCTGTCATTCCTTAGCTAAGATCCCAGCTATGTGACTGAACTAGCGGAGCTAATCAGGGAAAAGTCCACTTCAAGTTCTGAGGGAATGGATGACTCTGATGAGTTTGTAAGCTTCTTTCCAGATTTTGTTTGGACTGTTCGGGATTTCATATTGGAGCTGAAGTTAGATGGACGTCCCGTCACAGAAGATGAGTACCTGGAGAATGCCTTGAAGCTGATTCCAGGTAACGGAGCTTTGGCCTGGTTGGGGAAGCTTCATTCTAGCTGTGGGATCAAGTAATCCCTGTTGTTCAGCACTTGACATAGGTGTTCATTTGAAACTGGATTGAGCTCTAAGCTAATAGTAAACCGGTAACTGTTGAAAAGTGATTGGTGGTAGTTTTTCAAGAGTTATTATCACTTGAAAAATTTCTAGGTGCTAGAGTAAAACACAAGGCACATACTAAACCAAATTATTTTAGACCAATTAATAACTCAAAAAATAATCCAGATTATAATATATGCTAATATATTTGTATTTTAATACAAAGTCCCACATATTGTGTTCATATTAAGTGCTTCTCTGTTCTTCATTTAGAAAAAATAGGAATTTGATAAACAGAATTACATGAAATGAAATGATCTAATTTTCAAAGGATAATTCTTTTATACAGTATGTTTCCCTAGTACTTGGTAAGTTAACATTCTTCAGAGTAGTGATATTTATACATTAAATAATTAAGAAAAGTTCACATTTCTTTCTATTAACGCTGTAAAATCTTTCAATTTACCTTTTTTTATAGCATCACCCTCTTCATTTGACAGAGGTACACAATAATTTTCATATAGATTTATTAGATGTACTATATTTAGCAAGGTAAAAAAATTTGGGCACTTAAAAATATCAATATTTTATTCATTCTTTTATTCATTGTTTCAAAAGCATTCATTAAACACCTTTTGTGTGTGACCTAATCATTCTATAAGGTGGAGTGTAACAGACTCTGATACAAGAAAGTAAAGAAAGTCTTCAACTTATGTTTAAATTAACTTTATTCTTTAAAAGTTTTCAGGGAAAGAAATTGCTAAACATATTATGATGCATGTCTATATTTGACAGATATTTTTATCCTGGCCTGAGTATTATCCGTCCTCTTCCTGACATTGTCCCTGGAAGCATCTAACCCTTTTCTGTTGTCACTTTGTTGTAAGACCCACATTTCATCTCTGACGAGGCTATAATAAGATCAGGAGAGGACTACTTTTTTGTTTCATTAGTTGATCATTCAAGAAACATTTATTAAACACTTAATCCATAAACATCTGTACAATTACCAGGGAGGCCAAGGAAGAGTCATCCCATCCCATGGATGACCTCCTTAGTCAGTCTTACTTTGTTGCCTTTTACCTCTATGCAGACCTGGATTTTTTTCTTGTCTTACATGATCAATGACAGATTGATTTGCAATGAGCTATCACATGATTGCATTAGAAGAGATTTACAGGGAAGGGAATGCAGTGATGCAGAGATCTCTGGAAGTAAAAATACTTCAGCCCCTTACCTGAGAGCTGTCCTTTCAAAGATTAATTTTTTTTAACTTTTACAGGCAGAAGTCTCAAAATCCAAAATTCCAACATGCCTAAGGAATGTATCAGGCATTTCTTTCCAAAACGAAAGTGTTTTGTCTTTGATCAACCCACAAAAGAAAAAGATTTCTTAGTTCATATTAAGGAACTGCCAGAAGACAGGCTGGATTATAATTTCCAAGCACAATCAAAAAAATTCTGTTCTTACATCTTCGCCAATGCAAATCCCAAGAAGCTGAAAGAGGGAATCATGGTCACTGGGAACCGTGAGTCACCTTTGCCCCAGCACTTAGATCTGCTTTTCATTGTGTGTGGTATAGTTTTTTCATACCTTTCATTAGGCAATATTTTTTTCATCTGATATGAATACTAAACATAGAAAGTCATATTTCCTAATCATGTCTACATGAGGATTTATTAAGATGTAATATATTTTAAGAAGCTACTCCACTGATCTTATAAGCACAAGCTGAGGTTAACACATTCCTGCCAGCTTGAACAACCTGTGGTACGTGCATGACTGTCTAATTGTGGGGGCTTGTATACCTGCTGAGACTGACCCATGCTGCCCAATGGGACAGACATGAATGTACCATCAGAAGTTCAGAGCCACTTGACAGTGAGACATGAATGACCCAATCATGAATGTGTTAAAGAGAATACTTGTGTTTGTGGTAAACACTATAGGACAAGTGTTTCTCTTCGTGAATAGAAAAAACATTTTGTGAATATATTCTAGTTATAAAATAATGATGTAATAAGAGGCCAAGATTCCTGAAAATTCATTGAATTGAGGCCAAAATTCAGTATAATCTCATGTACAGAAGTGGTTTCATGATACTGACTCATGCAGACACGCAGTGCGTCTGTCCTGAGAGCAACTCCCCTAATTTTTTAATGCTCTGTCATTGCCCTAAAAATTTTGATAATATTTTATATGGAGATTTACATTGTCATTTGAGAGTCCACAAATTAGACAATTGGTCTCATATATGCAATTTACTTCTCCTGGCTAAATCTATTCCTTTTCCAGGTTTACTAGATTGTTGAGAGGATATCATGATCACATTGGTGGTTATCAGTGATTTAAATTGTATAAATTCAAAGCACTAAAAAGTTGAATAGGAAAGTCAATAATTTCACTAGAAGGAGGACTTTCTCAAAACAGAAAAAGGAATTTTGTGCTAAATCCAGTTTTGATGATCTTTGAAACTCTGGTTCCAAAATGATATAGAAAAGCAAATAACTACTTGATATTTGTCCTTAAATTACTTGGATTTTTCAGGACTGAGGACTCTGGTGGAGACCTATGTGAAGGCCATCAACAGCAGGGCAGTGCCTTGCCTGGAGAACGCAGTCACCACTCTGGCCCAGCGAGAGAACTCAGCAGCCGTGCAGAAGGCAGCCGACCACTACAGCGAGCAGATGGCCCAGCGAGTGCGGTTCCCCACAGACCCACTCCAGGAGCTGCTGGATGAGCATGCAGCCTGTGAGAAGGAGGCCATCAAGGTCTTCATGGATCACTCCTTCAAGGATGAAGATCGGGAATTCCAGAACAAGCTGGTGGTATTGCATTTTAGCCTTTTTTTTTTTCCTTCCTGCCCTTCAGGAATGATGATTAAAGCCTACTTTTTTGACCACTGTGCATAATCTCCTATTCCTAGTGGAAGGAACCTGCATTCATGTGAGTTACAAGGTTCTATAGGCTGACAATTGGCATTCTATCTAAAAGACAGTTGATTTCCTATTGGCATATAACAAATTAGAATGAATTTAGGAGCTTAAAGGTACAAAATACATTGGTGCACAGTTCCCTAGCTCATAAGTCCATTGAAGGAGGCTGAGCGCTGTGCTTAGGAATTCACAAGGCTAAGAACAAAAAGTGTCAGCAAACTGAGTTCTCAGCTGTAGGGGACCTCAAAATTCAATCAAGTTCTTTCAATCCTTGGTTTGTGATTTACAAATACAATCAAAAATTTTCTTCACTCTGTTTTTACACATTCAAATTTTCATTTGAAAAATTAATGAGGGGTTCTAAAACCTAGATAGTACACAGTAAACTTCACTCATTATTTGTTGGGTTGGCTTTTCATACATACATTTGCATTCACAGCAACATGAATCATTTTTGGAAACTCTACTCCTAGCCACATTCAGGTTTCTATTCCTCACTTGAGGGTTACATCACTATAATAATCACAGTGCTGCTGAAGGAACCAGGAAGTTTGTGTTGTTTAATCCTGACCTTTCAGAGACAATGAGCAGGGTGCTGAGAAAGTTGAGGGATTTCCCAAGATTATGCAAACAAATTGTGACAAATAGGACTGAGGGAAATCTCCCAGCTCCTGCTGTGATTTGCATGTTCCACTACAATCACACATCATCAGATTGCTTCTTCTTAAGAGGTCACTATTGGACCTTCTGTCTAACAGCTCTTTCTCTTACATCCCTATATTTCCCCGGCAGGAAGTCATTGAAGAAAAAAAGGAAGATTTCTTGTTGCAAATTGAAGAGGCATCTGTCAAATACTGCCAAGCTGAACTGAAGCAGCTTTCAGAGCCACTGATAGAAAGCATTTCAAAAGGAATTTTCTCTATTTCTGGAGGCCACAGTCTCTACATAGAAGCAAAAAAGAAGGTTGAACAAGGCTACCTCCTAGTGCCCAGGAAAGGAGTTAAGGTGAGAAGTAAGAAATAGGAATGGGGCATGTATCGCAGAGTTAATTAGTGCAGTTTTGCTCCTTAAAATCTAAGAACACTGCATCATCTATGAAGAAAGATGAGAACACATGATTCTGTGGTTTTAGCTGTTATGTCAATAATTAGTTATTTTTTAATGAAATGAGAACATTGCCCCCTGGAAAATAGAGTATACTATCAGTAATCCCATAGAACTTTCCTTCCTCAATTGAACAATATGATGTGGTGTTTTGTGTGTGTGTGTGTGTGTGTGTGTGTGTGTGTGTGTGTGAGATTGCTTTTGAGCTAAGTACAGGGGATTCAAAGTCTAAAGAGACATCCATTTTTACAAGATACTGATGATCTTGCCTTTGTTACAAACAATCAATTGGATACAGTGTCCAACTGGATAAATGTAGGGAACAGGGAAAGGGGATGTTACTAGAACCTCTGCAGTAAGTCCTAGTCTCCTGAGAGCCATGACAGCACAAGGCGAATTACAGGAAAGGTAGAAAAATGTGACTGAGAAGCTGAGCTTTGGGTCTGATCAGTGCTGCTCTGGGCGGCAAAGACAAAAGCCCCCAGCTTACCACATCGGGAGAAACAAAGTGTAACAAATGACTTGCACAGAGTTCAGTACATCCTGGGTAAATAAGATGTAACAATCCAAGAACAAGGAGGAACGGAGTAGATGTTTGTTCCTCCCAGGATGTTTTCAGCTCCCAGGATGTGTCTTGTCCTGGAGAATCACAGACACCATCACCGGATCATTGAGGTCTCAGTTGTGACCAGAGGCCAAAATGCAATTATGTCTCGGAATTCCATAGCTTGGCTGTAGGCAGGAGAACTAGGCTAACCAAATGATTTTTCCCTAAAATTATGTAGCATTGCTTCCGACAGATAAACATTGTCATCCTGGCAAGAACAGAAAATAGAAATAATGATGCAACTAGAATGATAAGAATATTAGTAATAATAATGCTGACATATATTGTACACTCTCTTATATATCATGTGTATAATCAGTAACCTATGGTTACAAGCTACTTTTGAAGTTCTAATTTAATCCTCAGGATAATTTTATAGCTGAAAAATGCTATGCACAGACAAATGAAGTTCCAGGCCCCAAACCCTGTAGTTTCAAGAGCTGGTTTGCAGGGTAGTTCAATGTACTTGGCAGCCATTCAAAACTCTGAAGTCAGCCCAGGAAAGCTTCCTATAAGAGGAAATGAAGGGTCATGGTGAATTGTCCATGAGCATTATTTGAGTTAATATAAAAGAAGTAGGGCTGGGTACTTCAGCTCAGTGGTGCTGACGCCTGCCTCGAAAGCACAAGGTCCTGAGTTCAATTTCTGGTACCAAAAAAAAGATAAAAGATGCAAGAAAAAAAATGTTAAAATATATGAAACAACAGAGAGTATGTTTTGAGGATGTACATAGATCTGATTGGCTGCAATCTGAATGGCTTAGTTACTTTTCTCATTGCTAAGACAAAATACCCAACATTCACAAGTTAAAGCAGGAAAAGTTTATTTAGCTCACTGTAGAGGTTTCAGTCCATAATCAGCTGGCTCCAAAGCAGGGTGGCGTGGCAGACAGGCATTGCAGAGGAGGAACAGTTCACATTGGGCAGAAGGTAGCAAAGCAGGTGAGCAAAAGGCCTTAGCACCTTCTTTCCGTCTCTTTAATAATAATAATAATAATAATAATAATAATAATAATCGGCTGGCTCCAAAAGCAGGATGGCATGGCATGCAGGCATTGTAGAGGGGAAACAGTTCATATTGGTCAAAAAGTAGCAAAGCAAGTGAGCAAGAGGCCTCAGCAGTTTCTTTCTGCCTCTTTCATACTCTGTCTAGGTTACCAGAATTAAGGTGGCACCGAACCAATCAGTGGACTGATATAGTAATTACACACCCTTAACACCAGTATCATACACTCTAGATTCAGCCACCTCTGAAAAAGCCCAACCTATGATCATATGAGGCTTTGAGGGGACATATAGATACAAGCCATGACACTGGGGTTCATGGTAGAAAACTATGGGAAACAAGAATAGAAAGCTAGGACAAAGGCTGCTATGGAAGGCTTTGAAGTTCCACAAAAGAGACAAGAATTTACATTGTGTTTGTGGCTGGAAAGGAGGCAAGGGAATCTTAAGGAGGATACAAAATAATAAAGTTTAGAGAGCAATCATTTGCCCAACAAAAGAGTAAATCTTTGCTTCCTGATATTTTTCTGCTCCTTTGGTTCCTAAGGCAAATGAGATTCTCCAGAGCTTCCTACAGTCACAGGCTGCTGTAGAGAAATCCATCCTGCAGTCCGACAAAGCCCTCACTGATGGAGAGAGGGCCCTTGCAGGTACAGCTTGGATGGGGAGGGAGGTTGCCACAAAGCCCTCTGGCTAACTGGACAAGAAAACCTTCCTTAAACAATGAGCTTCCTGTCCTACAGTAGAACTCCTGCTCCCCCTAATATGAAAATAAAGAGGGTAGGTGTGTAGCCAGTCAGATAAATTCTGACTAACAACATTTTGAAACGTGCTCTAGAAGGCGCAGTGACCAGGAGCATTTAATGATTTCTCTCTTGGCCGTTTTGAAATCAATTTGGTCTCTGAACTCAGGCCTGTTGTTCTTTCTCCCTCTAAAATCTTTGTGGAGCAGCCGAGTGGACCATGAAGGAAGCGGCTGAGAAGGAACAGGAGCTACTAAAACAGAAACAGAAAGAACAGCAGCAAATGATGGAGGCCCAAGAGAAAAGCTACCAGGAAAACATGGCTCCACTGAAGAAGCAGATGGAAAGCGAAAAGGAGAACATTCTGAGGGAGCAGGAAAGGATGCTGGAGCACAAGCTGAAGATGAGTCTGCATGGGGCCTGGAACATATCATGGGGACAGTCGTCAAACCTGTCACCGCGCAATCCCTCCTTACTCTCACTAAGGTGACACTGAGGGAATCCTAGGAAACTAGGAGCCATGGACATTCTTACTACCCAGGAAACGTGGAAACATCAGATACCTTCATCAGAGATCACGTTGGGGGTGGAAATAGATGTATACCCTTAGCTCTTGCAACTGTTGAGGGCAAATCCCAAACCCTCAATGAGTGTGATTTCTGCTTCTAGGTCCAAAAAAGACCTGCTTGAGGAAGGATTTGCAAAGAAAGCTGAGGAGATGAATGTAGAGATACACCAACTCCGAAAAGAATATGAAACAACTAAGGAAAACACACCCTCTTTGGGTGCACACATAACTGATGGGATTGGCAGTGTGTTACTTTCAGAGTTGCCAGGTGTCACTAAACTATTTGGTGCAGGGTTGAAAATTTTGAGTGAAAAAATGAAAAATGTCTCTTAGCAAACTATAAGCAGGCTTCTTTTGTTTTTCTGAGGCTGTTTTGAAGACTGTGTCATGTTAGTTTCAATTTATTAAGTCAAAAATAAAAAGTATGTATCAGAGCCTCCTGCATACAAGACAAACTTAATATTTAATATTTGATTGGGTTAATTTAAATAGTGAGTAGGTTTGACAGTATAACAAAATAAAAGACCAAATTTGTAATGTCAACAAATACCGCAAAATACAATGATCTGGAAGTCAGTAAAACTCATTTGAAGATATTTTTAATTACTGGAGGTCACAGTATTTTAAATGTACAGAAATAAAAATGTTGATGCTCCTTACATCAATATATACATCAGATATAATTTAAATAAATATACCAAATATTTTCTTTGGAAGTATATTTATACTGTCTGGCACAAGTCCCAGGTGAGACAGACAGTGAAAATCTGAAAACAGAAAATAGAGACAACGCAAGCTGGTAAATAGTCTAACATATAGCACAGGGATGCTAGCCCCTGAATATTGAAACAGCAATAAAATAAACTTGGAAGAGGAAATACTTTCATAGAGTCATGTGAAATTGAATACATAATAAATTTCACATGCTATAAAATATTCAGCCAAATTGAAAAATTTGAAGTCCTTACACATTATACCAAAAAAAGTCAAATGGATCAAAATATAAGCATGAAACATTGTACACTGCAAGTAAATGATATGGCAGAGTATTCTAATAAAAATCCTGGAGGGGGAGGCCCTTTCCCAGTGGGATATATTAGAAAAATATTTAAAAACAAAGGATTGATAATGTTAACTACATAAAAAGACATTCTCCACAGAAGCATATCAGCAAAATAAGAAAAATGGCAAAACAATACATTTTATGTCAAAAATGATGAAATAATTCATAACACTTTAAATCACTGAAATTAAAGACCAACTCCCTTGAAAACACTGGACAAATATCTAAGATGGAATTAAAGAGGTTTAACTTCAACAATAAGAGATTTAAAAACAAAGCTATGAGATACTTACATTCTCCACAGATCAAGAAAGAAAACCACATTTGTTTTGGTCGATTTTATTTTGACACAAAGATTTAGATAAACAGAAAATATTTCCTCTTTGCTACTAAGAGTATGAAATGTTACAATTATACATTAAAGTGTTAAATGCACAAGCTTTTGATCCAATATGAAATTATCTTATAGATTTAATGACACATATGTTAAAATATATGTGGCAGCAATGTATCTTGGCAGAAAACTGAAAACCACTAACTCTCTGTGGGTTACTAATAATAGATACCAAAGGACATCCACACAAAGGAATATTCTACAGTCACTCAATGAAAGGACAAGCTCATTTTGTACTAATATAAGAAAGTCTTCAAGATTTATCATAAAATGTAGAAAGGCACAAATGTATATAGATGCTGCCACTTAATGTAGAAGATAATAAGTTTACACTAATATTATTATATATAACTCAAGACAAATATACAATAAACTAATAGCTGTTGTCAAAAGCAAGTAAAACTTGGTAGTCAAAAGATACAGGGAAGGTTAAAACCTGCACATTGTATATTCTCCTCTCATCTTTGCCTTTGGTATGGTATGCAATTATTACTTATTCAAAAAAATAACTAGGATGGCTGAAATTAAAAATGAAATAATGATATGTGGAACAGAATAATGCCATTACAGGATGTAAAGTTTCGATGCTATTACAAAGGACACAAATCACTCAATTGAAAGGAAGTAATTACCAAATAGCCAACTAGGAACCACGAGAATGCCTGATGATCCTGTTTTCATTGTCTCTTTTCAATAAAGCTGGGGATTATACCTAATACGGCTTCTAAATTCCAGTCCTGTAATCCTAAAATTGGTGAATTGCAAAGAAAATTTTTCTTCAAGGCCAGTTCATCATTTGATCATGTGATTCCTACCCAGCTGTCTGTTACTGAAGACATGAATGAGGGGTAGTTCTGAGAGTTGAACATGTTATCTGTTGATTCTGTGTCTTTCCACACAAACTGCACACTTATTAAACACACGCAGCTTCTTCACCCTGTTTCCTTTATTAGTTTCTGTTCCTCTTTAACCTTTCCTGTTCCGATTCCCCAAATTTAAAGACCCAATCCAAAAATGGGCATCTGAAATGAATAGACACTTCTCAGATGAAGAAGTAGAAACAACAAATAAATATATGAAAAAATGTTCAACATCACTAGTCATGTGAGAGATGCAAATGAAAATAACACTAAGGTTCCATCTCTCTCCAGAAAGAATGGTTATTATCATGAAATCAACCAATAGCAAATGCTGGTGAAGCTGTGGGGGAAAAAGGAACCCTTCTCCACTGTTGGTGGGAGTATAAACTGGTGCAACCACTGTGGAAACCAGTGTGGAGATTCCTCAAAAAATTAAAACTAGAGGTTCCATTTTTGACCCAGCTATTCCCCTTGGTGATATCTTCCTGAAAGAATTAAAAGTATCATACAACAGTGATATATGCACAACCATGTTTATAGCAGTAGAATTTGTAATAGCGAAATGCCTATCACCCAATGAATGGATAAAGATGTGGTTTTTTTATTCAATGAAGTATTACTCTGCCATACAGAAAGATAAGCTTGGGGCCGGGGATTTAGCTCAGTGGTTCTGGCGCCTGCCTTGCAAGTGCAAGGACCCGAATTCGATCCCTGGTACCAGAAAAAAAAAAAAAAAGATAAGCTTAAGACATGTCTAGGTAAATGGATGCACCTTGAGACCATACTCTTAAGTGAAGTAAATTGGATACACGTTTAAATACCACACTGTTTCTCTGGTGTGAGAAATCAAAAGTATAAATAAGGAACAAAATGTATAATTGATATTGGGAAATGGGAAGAAAATATTCAAATGGGAGGGACACAAAGAAGAGGGGAAGGGAAAAGAAAAAAATGAGAAAAGAAGGAAAAATAGAAACAAAGCTTTTGCAAGTAAGGAGGGGAAGAGGGGTTGAAGGGAGAGCAGGGGAATGGGAAAAAAAAGAAGTAAGATGTATATTGTACAGGTACAAATTCCCTGTGATGATGTATATCTAAACTGCACGGATAAATTCTTTTAAAGATTGCCTCTTTCCTAAGTTCTGGACCTGGGTGGGGTATTCCCTCTGTGCTGCCACTGCTCCTTGATGTCACTCTCATGACAGAATTTCTTATAAAATTATGCAAATTGCCTGTGTACCCGACTCCCCTGCCTTCCCTTCAACCCAGATATTGGTCTTATTCTTCATTTATCTTTAGCTCCTGAAATAGAGTGCACATAAACACTAGGTATTCAAAATACGTTAACTGAATAAAAAGTAATGCTGTCATGAAATAGCCATCATTTCACATATCCTCACCATATTAGCTGCTCTGTGGTTCTCAAAATGAAAGACTCAAACTTAGGAACAAAAGCAGAAGTTACTTGCTGACACGAAAGGGACATGCACAAGCATTTGAACCTGCTGCCCCGTTTTCTCTGAGGAACTAGACTCACACAGGTCCTGCCCCCAAGATTCTCAGCCATGACAATAATGAGACAACATCTTTAGCTCATGTTTAAATAGCAATGAAAATGCTAGAATCGTGTAAGCCTCCCATTTCCACCACAGCTCTTCTTTCAGTTCAGGATGCCTTGCTGAAATAAAACCGTGATCTTATATGAGGATCAATGTGGCCCTGAAAATGATGCACTCTGACAAGGGATAGAATATACACATCGTTCACACAGGGGGTCGAACAGCAACACTAAGATTACTTCTTATTTCTTCCTTGCCTCTCTAGTCTTAAAGGCAAAGTTCTACTTTCTTGCAGGTTTTGGACCGACAGAGTTCCCTTCCAGGTTCCCCAGCTAAAATCCCTGGGATGACATATACCGCATCTGTGCTAGTCCCCATCAGCCTCACTGGTTATCACCCAGAGAAATGCTTCCCATACTGCATATTTGGAGGGTCTGGGAAAAGGGGACAAGTAGGACAACAATGAAAGCTGCTCCCCCGTCAATCTCCCAGAACACACGAAGAGCACTTGCAACCCTCACCCGCATCTCAGCTGCCTCCCTTCAAGATAGATACACTTGCATCGGGGCTGGGATTTAGCTCAGTGGTTCCGCCGCCTGCCTCACAAGCGCAAGGACCCCGGTACCAAAAACAAAAAAAGATACACTTGCATCAAGTAACATCTTAGGTGTTAGAAAACAAACTAGCTCAAATGGCCCTCCCAGAACTTATTTATGATGCAAACGTACTGTTGGGTGGTGGGACAGAACAGACACTTGTTAGAAATTTCAAGAAAGTCAGGAAAAACCCTCTCTAAGAACACTGGGAAACAGTCTAAGGAGGAGGACCAACAAAAGGCTGTAGATAGGTTTTCTTTGTTGCTCCTCCATGTCTGTGGATAGCAGCAGTGAGGAAAACATAACCAACACAGAATGTTCACCAAATGCATTATGTTCACCAAATGTGTCTGACCTGAAAACAATGCAAATGCTCCTGACACACCATTTAAACCAGTTTGCTGATCAAATTTGGATCCACAAATTCTCAGGACACAACTGCCTTCCCTAAATCCCTAAATGCAAGGTGTTGCTCAGAAAATGTAAGCAACTTAATTCTGTTTCAGGAAGTATTGTTTTTAGTTTCTATTGATCTCATCACCTAAACTGTCCTTCAGACTTTCTGCTCATATTCACAAGCTAGGTCCACAAGGCCATGGGCCAGGGCTAGGATTTCAGGATATCTATATATATATGAGTTAAGTCTGTTGAGACCAACATGGGGAGATTTTCCTGATAGTTTTTGTTAGTCCATGTTTGTAATACATAATGTTTACAATCCTTGCATGGAGTTGGTGCACGTACATAGCACATCTTAATTCCTTTTTTCATCTCTTTTCCCTCCTCTCCCCTATCTCTTGATCCCCTTTCCATTTGAGAAAGATCTATCTCCCTACTTCTTATTATCTGTCTTTTATTTTGCTCTTTATTTTGACTCACTTTTTTATTCCTGGCTTGAGGTCTTATCATTATATAGAGTATGCCTTCATCTTGTTTCAGAATTTCTTTTCAGGGAACTTATATGATACCTATGTTCTTGTATGCCTATACCTGATTCTTCACACGACTGGGGCTGACTTACAATCCTGCTGGGATGCAGTAGGGTTGTAATTCAGTAATAGAGCACTTGTTTGGCATGAGCAAGGCCCTAAGTTTGATCCACAACAACAACACAGAAATAGAGAGAAAATAAAACACACAAAGAAATTCCCTTGAGCTAAGCCCTGATGGCACCAACTGGGCTTTCTGAGGTTCTTGAATCACCGTGCATTTGGTTTCACACTGTCCCTGACAGCCACCCATAGGGTCTCTCTGGCTTTTCACCTTGGTTCTTTGTATCCTAGTGAAGAAGCTAAGTGGCCCATTGTCACATGTCCAGTTTTATGTAGCCCTTGGTGGTTACATAAGAGGGAGCCTAGATCCTTGAAGTCAAAATTCCATACCAGGTTTTTTGTTACAATAAGAAAATGCTCAAATTAAATTGTGTTGCATATTGTATTGCACATATGTGTGCCTGCATAATAGCAAGCAGATAAGAATTTTTAAAGAATCCATGTGAAGTCGTGGGAGTGCCTTCCCTTTGAAACATTTGGGCATAGGAACAGGGGGTTTCTGTGGCAGGAATGCTGGCCTTGCAGTGATTTTAGGGACAGAACCCCTCTGTAGTGGGGAGGAGGGCAGCAGGTTTTAGCACTGGAACAGGGCACAGCTGGCATGTGCTACCAGGCCTACTCCCCATGCCTTGTTCATAGAAGTGTATCCTGTCCTGCTCTCCCTGCTCACCCACCTCATACTCTAAACTTCACTCACCTTCTACCCACTCTTCCATCAATTAGCAATGACTTTGTTACTGACTCAGAAGCCAGTGTTTCTAACCCTTAAGGTAATTCTTCCTGAATAGAGCGATCCACATGCTTATTACAAAAAGGGCTCAGCATCTAAACATATAGCACATGGCTAATTGTAAAATATTTATATAAACTGCTACACAAATAAAATTAAAATTTGTCCTAATTATAACCCCCCTATTGTCATCCAGTTTTATCTAATTTGGTAGCCCAACAATGTACCTTTCTTGACTGCAGTGATTATTAGAAGACTGTTTCTGTTGAAGCCCATACAGTTCCTTATTCTAAGCAGCCTCTCCAATCTAAACTACTCATATATAAATAAATTATCTATACCCAATCTAATCCTAATATGTACATAGCTATTGCTTATAAATAAATGTCTAACAATAAGTGACCAGTTGAAAATAAGTACCCAATATATAGAGGTTACCCAGAAATTGTTTCTTAAAATAATTTCCTTTGTAAAATGGAAAATGCTTTATATTATCCATGTGTATCTGTATGATTACATTGTACAAACAATTCCTATTCATTGAAAAGAAACTCTTCTGGAAGACGCCGAATCAGCCCGCTGCAGACAGGCAGGTCTGCCCACACCCTGCCGAGGTCCCCAGTGGCGCGGAAGACACCGAATCACCCCACTGCAGACAGGCAGCCACCTGATTCCACATTACCAAGGTGCAGAGGACACCAGACCACGAGACCAAGGTACTGAGTCCCACTGTTCCCGGCCCAGAGGTAGGGGCTTCTGAGCCGTCGTCCCACTGCTCCTGGTCCAGAGGAAGGGGCTTCTGGGCCACCATCCCTCCCGCTGCTCCCAGCCCAGAGGAAAGGGCTTTTGGGCCACCTTCTGTCTCGCTGCTCCTGGCCCAGAGGAAGGGATTTACCGGCCACCATCCCTCTGGCTGCTCCCAGCCCACAGGAAAGGGCTTTTGGGTCACCATCCCTAACGCTGCTCCCGGCCCCTGTCCCACCTCTCCCAGCTCAGAGGAGGTAATCTGTGCAGGCGCTAACAGCCCCCCGCCCCAGTCGAAATGAGAAAACACATAAATAAGTCTCAAAACCAGACTTCCAGATCACCTACAGCAACCCCAAAGGGAAATGAGATGGAACACTCTGATACTCAACCACCTGGACCCACTGAACTGGCAACAAAAGGGGATCTGGAAAAAATGAAATCAGAAATAATTTCTCAGATAACAGGAGAAATTGTGCCCTATGTGCAAGACATAATTAATAAATCTAGAGAGGAGCTCAGGAACATGATGGAATCCCAACATAAGAAACAAATGGAATCCATAAAACAGATGCAAATAGATTTCCAGGACATGAAAAGCTCCATTGAAAGTCTACACAGCAGAATGAGCCAGAGTGAGGACAGAATTTCAGATATAGAAGATAAGATTGCAATTAGTGACCAGGAAAAGAAAAATTGCTTCAAAATTATAAGGGAACATGAGAAATCAGTCCAGCAGCTGCTAGATGATGCAAAGAAGAATAACATAAGACTCATTGGGCTCAATGAAGAAACAGGAGAGAGTGCAGATGACATGAAAAAATCTCTTCACAGAAATAATGGCAGAAAACTTCCCAAGCAGGGGGAAAGAGCTTGACATACAGATAAGTGAGACATATAGGACTCCAAATAGCCTTGATCAAAAAAAATCTACACATAGGCATATAATTGTTAAGATTCCAGAAACACAACAGAAGAACAAAGTTCTCCAAGCAGTCAGAGAAAAGAAACAAATCACATACAAAGGAAAGCCCATCAGAATCACAGCAGACTTCTCAACACAAACCATCAAGGCAAGAAGAGCTTGGAGTGACATATTCCAAGCCCTCAAAGAAAACAGCCTCCAACCCAGATCGATGCACCCTGCAAAACTATCTTTCAAAATGGATGGAGAAATAAGATACTTTCATGACAAAGAGCACCTTAGGAACTTCGTGAATACCAAACCAGCACTCCAAAGAATTTTACACAATATCCTAGGAACAGACATTGAGGATCACAACCCCAGGAAGCAAACCAGAATGAACCCATCTGGCATGACAAGAAATTAAATGGAAAGGGGGAGAACACAACAAAAGGAAAAAGTCATGGCAATGACAAGTCAATACGTTTCAGTTATAACCATCAACGTTAATGGTCTCAACTCACCAATCAAAAGAAATAGACTGGCAGAATGGGTCAAGAGGCAAAATCCAACAATATGCTGCATATAAGAAACACACTTAATTCAAAAGGAAACTCATAGACTGAAAGTGAAAGGGTGGAAAACAATACTCCATGCGACAGGAACCAAAAAAAAAGCAGGAGTAGCTATCCTCTTGGCAGATCAAGTAGATTTCAAACCAACACTGATTAAGAGAGATGAAGAAGGACACTACATCCTTGTAAATGGAACAATCCAAGAGGAAGAGATGACAATCATAAATATCTATGCACCAAACACTAGTGCACCCAACTATATAAAACAAATACTAATGGACATGAAAAGCCATATATGCACTAATACAATTGTAGTGGGGGACCTCAACACCCCACTGTCACAAATAGATAGATCAACTAGACTAAAAATAAGTAATGAAATACTAGAACTCAATTGAACTCTTGAACACATGAACTTAACAGATGTTTACAGAGTCTTCCACCCCACAAAATCAGAATACACATTCTTCTCAGCTGCACATGGGTCATTCTCCAAAATAGACCATGTACTCACACATAGAACATGTTTAAGTAAGTGCAAAGGAATTGAAGTTATCCCCTGTATATTATCAGACCATACTGCCATGAAATTGGAGATCCATAGCAAAAGAAACTCAAAAAATTTCATAAGCACGTGGAAATTGAACAATACACTTCTGAATAACCAATGGGTCCCAGAGGAAATTAAAGAAGAAATCAGACAGTTCCTTCAATTAAATGACAATGATAATACAACATATTGGAATCTATGGGACACAATGAAAGCAGTCTTATGAGGGAAATTCATAGCAGTGAATATGCATATTAGGAAAACAGGATGAGCCCAATTAACAACCTGATGCTGAACCTCAAGCTTCTAGAAAAAGAAGAGCAAGACAACCCCAAAGCTCATACAAGGGAAGAAATTATAAAGATCAGAGGAAAAATCAAGGCAATGGAGACTAAGAGAACGATACAAAAAATCAATGAAGCCAAGAGTTGGTTCTTCGAAAAAATCAACAAAATTGATAAACCTTTAAAAAAGAAAAAGGAAAGAAAAGGCCCAAATCCATGCAATTAGGAATGGAAAGGGTGAAATGACAACAGACCCAGCAGAAATCCAGAGGATCATCAATACCTACTTCCAGAACCTATACGCCAATAAGAGAGACAACACAGAAGAAATGGACAGATTCCTAGATACATATGAATTACCAAAGTTGAACGAAGAAGACCTAAAAATTCTGAACAACCCAATATCAACCAATGAAATTGAAAACGTAATTAAAAACTTGTCAACTAAGAAAAGCCCAGGCCGTGAAGGCTTCACTGCTGAATTCTACAAGACATTTAGAGAGGAACTGCTGCCACTACTGTTTAAACTCTTCAATGAAATTGAAAGGGAAGCGATACTCCCAAATTCATTCCTGGAAGCAAGCATCACCTTGATCCCCAAAGCAGAGAAAGACCCAACCAAAAAAGAGAACTATAGGCCAATCTCACTAATGAACATAGATGCAAAAATCCTCAATAAGATAATGGCAAACAGAATGCAGAAGATCATCAAGAAGATCATACACCCTGATCAAGTGGGATTCATCCCAGGGATGCAGAGATGGTTCAATATACGAAAATCAATTAATGTAATACACTATATCAATAGAGCCAAGGAAAAAAACCATATGATTATCTCCATAGATGCAGAAAAAGCATTTGACAAAATCCAACATGCATTTATGATAAAAACCCTACAAAAAATTGGAATAGATGGTCTCTACCTCAAACTGATAGAAGCCATCTATGAAAAACCAACAGCCAATATCACACCAAATGGTCAAAAACTGAAATCCTTCACACTAAAATCAGGAGCAAGACAAGGATGTCCACTATCACCACTCTTGTTCAATATAGTTCTGGAAACATTAGCCATGGCAATTAGACAAGAGAAAGAAATAAAAGGAATAAAGATAGGAAATGAAGAAGTCAAATTGTGATTATTTGCAGATGACATGATACTCTATATAGAAGACCCCAAGAGCTCCACCAAAAGTCTTCTAGACTTAATAACCAAATTCAGTCAAGTAGCTGGTTACAAGGTCAACACACAAAAAATCAATAGCTTTCCTCTACACCAATGACAGACTCACTGAGAGAGAAATAGGGCAAATAATTCCTTTCACAATAGCATCCAAAAAACTGAAATACCTAGGAATCAACCTAATGAAAGAAATCAAAGACCTCTTCTCTGAAAACTATGGCACTCTGAAAAGAGAGATTGAAGATGATATCAAGAAATGGACAGATATCCCCTGCTCCTGGGTAGGAAGGATTAATATAGTGAAAATGGTCATACTTCCAAAACTGCTATATAGATTTAATGCAATTCCAATTGAGATCCCAGCACCATACTTCATAGACCTCGAGAAAACAATCCAAAAATTCATTTGGAATAAGAAGAGACCCAGAATAGCAAAAGCAATTCTAGGTAACAGAGACATGGAGGGGGTTATCACAATCCCCAACCTGCAACTCTACTACAAAGCTACTGTGATAAAAACAGCATGGTACTGGCAAAGAAACAGGCTTGAGGACCAGTGGAACAGATTAGAAGATGCAGAAACAACACCAGACACACTCAGCCATCTCATCTTCGACAAAGGAGCCAAACACCCTCACTGGAGGAAAGATAGCCTCTTTAATAAATGGTGCTGGAAAAATTGGGCTTCAACTTGCCAAAGATTCAAACTAAACCTGTATCTCTCACCATTCACTAAACTAAAATCAAAATGGATTAAAGATCTAAATATTAAAATAGAAACTGTGAACCAGTTGGAACAGAGGTTAGGTAAAACCCTTGAAGACATCAGTGTAGGAAAAGATTTTATGAACAAAACCTCAGTTGCCCGTGAACTAGCACAAACAATCAACAAATGGGATCTCTTCTTATTAAAAGGCTTCTGCACAGCAAGAGAAACCACCAGCAGGGTGAAGAGACAACCCACAATGTGGGAAAAATTCTTCACCTGCTCTTCCTCAGACAAAGGTCTACTATCTCGAATCTATAAAGAACTTAAAAAGATCAGACCTCCCAAATTTAAAGACCCAATCCAAAAATGGGCATCTGAAATGAACAGCCATTTCTCACACAAAGAAGTAGAAATAGCAAATAAATACATGAAAAAATGTTCAACATCACTGGTCATGCGAGAGATGCAGATGAAAACAGCGCTGAGATTCCACTTCACTCCAGAAAGAATGGCTGCTATCATGAAATCAACCACTAACAAATGCTGGCTGGGCTGTGGGGAAAGAGGAACCCTGCTCCACTGCTGGTGGGAGTGTAGACTGGCGCAACCCCTGTGGAAATCAGTATGGAGATACCTCAAAGAACTAGGACTGGAAATCCCATTTGACCCCGCTATTCCACTGCTGGGGTTCTTCCCCAAAGAATTAAAAGAATCATACCACAATGATATATGTGCACCCATGTTCATAGCAGCACAGTTTGTAATAGCTAAAACTTGGAAACAGCCCAAATGCCCATCAACTGGAGACTGGATAAAGAAAATGTGTTTTTTTTATAAAATGGAGTACTACTCAGCCATAAAAAATGAGAAATTAGAGACATTTATAGCTAAGTGGATGCACATTGAGGCAATACTCTTAAGTGAAATAAATAGGACACAGATGTGTAAATACCGAATAGTTTCTCTGGTGTGAGAAACTGAAAGTGTAAATAAGGACTAAATGTATAATAGATAATGTGAAATAGGAAGAAAAGGGGCAAAGGGGAAGGAAGTGGGAGGGCTAGGGGAAAGGATAGAAGGGAATGGGATTAATATGAGAAAATGGAAAAATACGAACAAAATCTTTGTAAATAGGGAGGACTGGAGGGGTTGAAGGGAGGGCTGGGCAAAGGTGAAAAACAAGAACCAAGAGAGACTATGTAAAGGTGCAAATTTCCAATGATGAATGTCATTATATTGTATACCTAAAATGTACCAATGATTAGAATGAATGATCGATAATGTAAAATAGGAAGAAAAGGTCCAAAGGGGTAGGGGTAGTGGGAGGGGCAGGGGAAAGGAAAGAAGGGAAAGGAAAACATGATGAGAAATGGAAAAAATAGAAATAAAGTCTTTGTAAATAGGGAAGGGTGGAGGGCGTGAAGGGAGGGCTAGGAATGGGGAAAAAATAAGAACCAAGATGCATTATATAAAGGTACAATTCCCAATGAGAAGTGTAATTGTGTTGTATACCTACAATGTACCAATAAAAGAATTTAATACAAAAAAAAAAAAAAGAAACTCTTCTTACACCACAAAAAAAAACCCCCAAAATTAAAAATAACCACCAATTCATTCACTGTGCTAGTAATCCTGTAAGTCTTGGCGTATATATGCTTTTATGGTCTCATCAAGTATTTTTCATAAATAAAATCCCAGTAAATATACCTGAAATTAAATCATTATTAACCAATATTTCTAAATTTGCTTCAGACAAGAAATTAACTTTCTCTGGAAAGAAGCTTGATAGAAAATTCAGTTCTTGTACATATAAAGTTCACCAAAAACTTTACTTGTCCCTGGAGCTATCTTTTAGTGGCCTGATATAAACACGAATTCTACCGGTGAGAAGAAAAATCCACTGATTTCCTAGAAATGCTCCTCTTTCCAAGCAGCCTTGTCTTGCTTTCACTTTCAATCTGCTCACATAGTTTCAGTTTGTTTCCTAAAATAAACACTGGAATTTGGTTCAGAAGAAAATCTGGGAGTAACCTTATTTCTCATCATTACAATAACAGGAAGCTGGTGGGGTGAAAAAGAGAGAGACAGTAAGAAGAAAGAAGCGCAACTGGTGAGCCCTTGCCAACTATTCTTAGGTTAGGGTTAAAGAGACACAGACTGGCAATTGTAGGATCTGAATATCTAATTCTGACTGTCCATGTAGGAATCTTATTTTAAATTATCCTGTGACTCCAGAAGAGACTCCAAATTCTATATATGATCAAGACACAGCAGAGGCAATCTTTTTTATATTAGACACTGGGTTTGTCTGTTTATAAACCTCATGTAAATGGAATCACACAATGTGTATTGTTCTGTGTCCCATTCCTTTTGCTCATCATGATGATTGTGATGTTTACTTATGTTTGGTGCAACTAGAGATTAGTAATGTTTATTACCATAAATTTTTCTGTTTAACAAATATTCACCTTGATTACCTATTAATGGTGGATGGACAGTTGGGATATTTTCATTTGGAGCTACTGTAAATACTCCTTTTATAATTGCTATAATTATTCTGTATAATTTTCTGCACACATAAACACATTTTCATCAGATGTATATTTAGGAAACATGTAGCCAAATCAAAGAATATATTTGTTCCAAATCCTCAGTAGCACAGGAAGTAGCACAAAGAATCAACAACTGGGATCTCATCTTATTAAAAAGCTTCTGCCCCGCAAGAGAAACCACCAACAGAACTAAGAGACAACCTAGAATGTGGGAAAAATTTTTTTACCAGCTGTTCCTCAGACAAAGGTCCACTATCTAGAATATATAAAGAATTCCAAAAAAATCAGATGCTCCAAATATAAAGACCCAATTCAAAAATACGCATCTGAAATGAACAGACATTTCTCAGACAAAGAAGTAAAAGCAGCAAATACACGTATGAAAAAATGTTCGACATCACTGGTCATTCGAGAGATGCAGATGAAAAAAATGCTAAGCTTCCACCTCACCCCAGAAAGAATGGCTGCTATCATGAAATCAACCAATAACAAGTGCTGGCGGGGTTGTGGGGAGAAAGGAACCCTTCTCCATTGCTGGTGGGAGTGCAGACTGGTGCAACCACTGTGGAAATCAGTATGGAGATACCTCAAACAACTAGGATTGAAAGTCCCATTTGACCCAGCTATTCTCCTGCTGGGTATCTTCCCAAAAGAATTAAAAGAATCATACCATAGTGATATATGCACACCCATGTTTATACCGGCACAGTTTGTAATAGCTAAAACTTGAAAACAGCCCAAGTGCCCATCAACTGGAAACTGGATAAAGAAGATGTGGGTTTTTTTTTTTATAAAATGGAGTACTGCTCAGCCATAAAGAATGAGAAACTAGAGACATTTATATCTAAATGGATTCGCATTGAGGCCATGCTCTTAAGTGAAATTAATAGGACACATGTGTAAATACCGAATAGTTTCTCTATTCGGTGTGAAAAACTAAAAGTGTAAATAAGAATCAAAATGTGTAATTGATATTGTGAAATAGGAAGAAAATGTTTAAAGGTATAGGGGCAGTTTGAGGGGTAGGAGAAAGGAAAGAAGGGAAAAGAAAAATATGAGAAAAGGAAAAACATGGAAACAAAGTCTTTGTAAATAGGGAAGGGTGGAGGGGGTGAAGGGAGGGAAGGGGAATGGGGAAAAAATAAGAACCAAGATATATCAAAGGTACAAGATCCCAATGATGAACGTAACTGTATTGTATACCTAAAATGTACCAATAAACTAAATGGGAAAAAAAAGAATACATTTGTTCCTTAGTAGATAATGCAAAATGGTTTTCCAATGTGTACTTTAAATCATTCTCCAACTTACAATGCTTTCTAAAACAGAAATAGCTTTCAGGAGGAATAATAATTTGTTTATATTTAATGATCTTACTTCTGTCTATTTGTTTGGAAACAATGCACCTGTGAAAACCAGCAAAACAGTGTGTGGAATAATCTCTAAGCAGTTTCTGATTGAACAAGTTTTGTAAATACCCCAAGGAGCAGGAGAAACAGGCATTATGGGGAGAAGAAGAGTACAAAAGAAAAGAAGAGAAAGGGGAGAAATAAAGATATGAATTCTGCCAAAAAAAGAAAAATAAGCAGGAAAATTAAAATACCAGCACTTCTCAGTTGGGAGGAATTGATGTCATCCTTCAGGTTTGGCCAGTCCTGAGAGGTTGGGCAACCTCCTGGACAGCTGGGCCCCTTGTGACCTAAATGCTGGTCAGTTTGGATGGGAGCATCATAAGTCAACTGAGTGGAGTTGAAGCAATTTCCTAGGGTTTTTCTGTTTCTCATAAAAAAAACCCCTAAGTCTACTTGTAATTACAAAAGCATGTGGAAGACAGATACTGTGTCATCTTATCTCTCCTTGCCCAGAAAACAAAGGAAAAGACATGACAACAGCCACAATGTGCTTCCTATGCCCAAACATGTCTAAACAATGAACACTAGAAATACATTTTTATGCCTGTAATTTATTTTATTTTGATGTTTCAAATTTACTTTAATTTTATTAATTATAATTATTTTATTTTACATTATGGGGTTTGGTGTGATAATTCAATAACATGTATACAATATGTAATGATCAAATTAGGATAATTAGCACATAAATCCACAACTGCATACACAATAGCCAAACTTCATTTGTGGGCATGCTGCTCTCTGTCTGCATCCAGAAGTTTTCCAGATACCCTTTGATTGGTATCTTGTCATATCTTCTTTCTTAACAGAACCTCAACTACTGGTGCTCAGGGATTTGCTTCATTCTCCTCACCTTTGCCTCATATGGACATTCTGTACAATATTCCAGAAACTTGCCAAAGTGAGGAAAAGCAGGACTAAGGATCTCACCACCCAGAAAGACTGACTTGATGAATACTTGGAGGAGAGGCAAGGAAGATTCTACCAGCTTTTACTGCAATAACATTTCCTGCACAACAACCCTCAAAATATGTGAATAGATTGTAAAGACTAAGGCATATTTCTTACTCATGTCACTCAAGTTGGATGCAGAAGTTATGCTTTACATTTTGGGTTAGACTCAGGTCTAGGTTTTGTCTCTTTTCATGATCAATTTGAAGGAGCAATTCCTGCATGAGGTTTGTAATCCTCATTGTGGGGTGCAAATGATATGCAATAGAATGGCTGAGAATGTGAAATATATTTAAAAGGTCTAGCCCTTCCACAGACCATTTGTGCAGCAAGTCACATGTTTATGGTCATTAGTTGAGTTGGAAGTATGAGCCCTGCATGAAATCAAGGCAAAAACTGTCACTATACATGAGTAATCAAGTCTACTATATGAGGAATTTGACCTACCCAGCAGGAGACATGTCAGTGATATGTGCATGTAGTTAATAACGAACTATTGTCTGTTGTGCATCAAGCATCCTATTGACTGATATAACCTTGCTTATATGAAATTCATAGTAATATCTTGAAGGCCAAAATATCTCACATGTATCTTTAGCATTATTTGGATGGACACAAAAATACTTAGAAGACTGGGGCAGGGGATGAAAGGCTAAATGTGATGGGTTTAGGGTTAAGAAAAATACTAGCTATGACTGAATCAAGAGGATTAAAGCACACAACAATAAGGTGCCAATTCTAATGTTTAGTGTAGAGTGCTTTACGCTAATGATCTAGGTAAGAAGCACTGAAGATCGACCTGAGAGCTAGTCACTGTCATTTGAAGAACTGTAGTCTCATACTTCATAAGGAAGAACAGACGTTCCACCTAAAAATTAGCCGGTAAAGACTTGCACAAATGAAAAATCCTTCCTTTATTCCTATAAAGTAGCTCTCATCACTAACTGACATAGCCATAAGAGTTTTCTCAGTATTAAAAATTAAAATTATTTCCAAGAAGCATTTTTTTAATTAATTTTATTGGTACAATTTAGGTATACAATATAATGACATTCATCACTGGAAATTTGTACCTTTCAATAATCCATCTTGGTTCTTATTTTTTCCCCTTTCCCCTGCCCTCCTTTCAATCCCTCTATCCCTCCCTATTTACAAAGACTTTGTTTCCATTTTTTCATTTTCTCATATTAATTCCATTCCCTTCTTTCTTTTCCCTACCCCTAACACTTCCCCTTCCCTACCCCTAACACTTCCCCTTCCCTACCCCTAACACTTCCCCTTCTCTTTTGGTCCTTTTCTTCCTATTTCACATTATCTATTGTACCTTTCAGTTCTTATTTACACTTTCAGTTTCTCACACTAGAGAAACTATTTGGTATTTACACATGTGTGTCCTATTTATTTCACTTAAGAATATCACCTCAGTGTGCATCCCTTTAGGTATAAATGTCTCTAAGTTCTCTTTTTTTTGGCTGAATAGTACTCCATTTTATTTTTTAAAAACACATTTTCTTTATCCAGTCTCCAGCTGATGAGCAATTGGGTTGTTGCCAAGTTTTAGCTATCATGAATTGTGCTGCTATGAACATGAGTGCACATATATTGCTATGGTATGATTCTTTTAATTCTTTTGGGAAGATACCCAGCAGGGGAACAGCTGGGTCAAATGGGACTTCCAGTCCTAGTTCTTTGAGGTATCTCCATACTGATTTCCACAATGGTTGCACCAGTCTACACTCCCACCAGCAGTGGAGCAGGGTTCCTCTTTCCCCACAACCCCGATAGCATTTGTTATTGGTTGATTTCATGATAGCAGTCATTTGCTTTTTTTTTTGGTACCAGGGATCAAACTCAGGACCTTGTGCTTGCAAGGCAGGCAGTGGAACCACTGAGCCAAATCCCCAGCTCCAAGAAGCATTTTTTTTCCCCATTAAGTTTATTGGTACATTTTAGGCATAAAATAGTTACATTCATCATTGAGATCTTGTACTTTTACATGATGTATCTTGGTTCTTATTTTTTCCCCATTCCCCTGCTCACCCTCCTTCCCTATTTACGACTTTGTTTCCATTTTCCTTTTCTCATATTTTTTTCTTTTCCCTTCTTTCCTTTCCCCTGCCCTTCCTACTCCCTCCTACTCCTTTCCCCTACTCCTTTAGACCTTTTCTTCCTATTACATAATATCAATTACACATTTTTAAAATTACAATATCAAGATTTAAAGGACATTAGCACAGATTTTACAGAATTTAAAAGGATATAGAAAGCATATCACAGCAGACTTCTCAACACAAACCTACAAGGCAAGAAGAGCATAGAGTGACATATTTCAAGCCCTAAAGGAAAACAGCCTCCAACCCAGATTGATGAGCCCACAAAACTATCTTTCAAAATTGATGGAGAAACAAGATACTTTCATGACAAAGAGGACCTTAGGAACTTCATGAATACCAAACCAGTACTCCAAAATATTTTAGACAATATCCTAGGAAAAGACAACGAGGATCACAACCCCAGGAAGCCCAGCAGAATGAATCCATCAGGCAAGACAAGAAATTAAATGTAAAGGGGGAGAATCCAACAAAAAGAAAAAGTCATGACAAGGATGTCAATACATATCAGTAATAATCACCAATGTTAAGGGTCTTAATTCACCAATCAAAAGAAATAGACTGGAAGAATGGGTCAAGAAGCAAGATCCAACAATATGCTGCATACAAGAAACACACTTAATTTAAAAAGAAACTCCAAGAAGCATTTTTTAACCATACCTACTTAAAGGAGTGAATAATGAATCCTCCAGTCCTGGCTATCTTCACCTTTTTTGCAACTCTTATTATTTTTATTTTTCAATCTCCTAGTTAGGTGGGAATGTCTAAGGAAAACAAGGTATTCTCCAAATCCAAAGTTCAGTACTAGTGTACGCAGATCCCAACTCCAGGGACTGAGACAGAGTGTCCAAGTCCCCATCTTGGTGAGCATGTGTATAAAAATATACTATGATACTGAAGTTTCATCACACAGAACTTCTTTATAATTTAAACAAAGTTAGTTTTTCAGCCTTTGTTGCCTCCTGTGGTAGAAAAGTTGTTCCCCCAAAAAGTTAAATTCGATTATTTTGGTTTAATCTAATTCTATGCAGGTGGAGTGTCCCATTTTTGAAATGCCTTCCTTGAACTTTCTCTACAATTCTCAGCCTTGAGACAATGAGGACTTTGGCTGAAGGAACAGAACAGAGAGCTGAAAGAAGAAGTGGAAGATTGAAAAGTAAAAATAACAATAGTTGCAAAAAGGCTGAGATACCCAGGGCTGGAGGATTCAGCATTCACTCCTCACTCACAACAGGTTCGCGACAGCCCACAGCTGCAGGTTTCTTCCCCGTAGATACAGGAAACACAGGAAGTGGTGGGGTGGGGCTGCGGACCTTAGAGGCATTAGCCACTGCAGGGTCCGGAAGCCTGGTGTCAGGTGATGGTTTCGCCCCAGTGTTCTTTCTGAATGGGGAGTGCGGTGAGTCTGCCTCCAAGAGGCAGCACTGAAAGAGATGAGAAGTTGGTTCGATTACAGTGTTCACTGCTCGAAAGCACCAAGGACAGGCAGGGGGATGCTGACGTCTAGTGCGAAATCCTGCTTTCTCCCCCTGATGTGGCGTATGGTCAAACCCTCTCTTCCCCCTTCAGATAGCAAGTCTGTCAGCTTGGATTTTGAGAGGACTTTGGCTTTCAAGGAAAGAAAAGTATTGTTCCAAAATAACTTATTCCCCTTTTAAATGGGACTGAAGAGGGCATGAGGTGGCACATGCCAACACTGAAACCTGTATCAGGTCCCAAGGTTAAAGGTTCTTGGATTTAAAAAGGGGAGTGCCTGACAAATGTGCGAAAGGGGAGCTCGCTGAGGGTGCTCTGAAAACAGTGGTCTCGCTCCTGCCTTCGCCAACCCCAAAGTGCTCAAGCCGGCCTCCAGGCGGCCCAGCCAGCTGCCTCGGGCCGGAATCCTCCCCACTGTGTCCGGACAAAGTGGCTTTGTTCCTCGGCTCCTTAGAAAGTCCATGGGCCTGGTTTCGAATGCGTGAAGTCCCAGCAGCGCTGTGGGACAAGGCTGAAGACCTGATTTCGGGGGACGGAGAGGGCTGTACCGAGAAGCTGCAGACGCCAATCTGAAGGGGGAGGAATCACGGCAAATTCAGAAATTCGGTTAGAAAGATTAGGACGTTCCTCCCGCCTCATCTCACAATCTCTTGCTTTTCTGCTTACTTGGAAACTGCAAAAACCGCAACAGTGAGTCAAAACGTAATGTAGTTTCGATTTCGGTTTTATCTCAAGCCATACTTGGATGGCTGTGATATCCGGGTTGTTTTCAGAACAGTGGTTTCCGCGGCTGAGAACTCGTCCCTCGCTGCAGCGCCGGCGCCAGGTGAGTTTGCGCCTGCCCTGTGCCATCCACAACGCAAACTACCCGTGGGGTTGCAGGCTGGCGCTGGCGGCTGGTGAGGACCGTGGGAGGTCACCCTAGCTTGCCCGATGGTGTGTGATCCCCAGAGCGCCGTCCGTCCAGAGGCTGCTGCAGAGGGACAGCGGCGTCCCGCGTCCTCCACAGTGCGCTGCTCCTCCTCAGAGTGCGCTGCGCTGCAGCGAAGAGCTGCCTGGGGCCCGGAAGGAGCGCATCCCACATTCATCATGGGTTCAAGAGGAGGAAGCCCTAGCCCTATCCGGGAACCATACCCCGGCCCACTTGTGGAGGCGCTTTTCCGAAGTCATTTCTTCCCGCTCCCCTCTTCCTGTGCTCAGTGATTTGCTGGCTGATTCCCTGAATCTGTCCTCATCAATATCAGTGAGGTTTTTTATTTTGTTTCATTCTCACGGAGGCTTTCCCTGATTATCCTAAACTTAAACCCAGCTTCTAATGTCCCTGTCCTCAGTTCCTGTTTATTTTCCTTTGACAACTTACCTTTACTGTTCACTGTGCATGTGTGTGTATGAGATAAGTACATATTACAGGAGCGCGCGCGCGCGTGTGTAGTATACGGTTTGTTTATCTGCTTTCATTGTCTGTTTGCTTCACTAGAACAGTATCTGTAAGGCAGAAATGCGTAACCATTTTGTTCACTCCTTGATGATATACACCTAGAACATTGGATGCCCCTCCAGATACTGTATACATCCTCACTGCAAGGATAAGAGACAAAATTCTTCTAGGATGCTTAGAACCTTTCCTAACCATTCTTCATCTCTGTCATGTCGCATTCTGCCTCTGCCTCCCAAATGTTAGCGTTTTCAGAGCTCTGTGTCAGTGCTTTCCTTTTCTCATTCAATTCTTAAAAAGTCTGGGTAGTGCTTTTTTAATAGCTATAAGAATCATAAGATAATGAACAAAAGGCATTCAGTACCAGGCCTGGACATGCTAGACTATTTTTTTCTTTAGAAACATACAAAATGTAGAAAATTGATAAACACATTCTAGGAGCAAAAAATTGATATGCGTGTGCCTTGAATAACCACCAGAGATGACCGCAAGATCTTCTGCTCCAAAGCAGAGTTTTTCTGGGTTGCAGGTTACCACGGCAACAAAATCTATCATGGAGGCTCCCATTTGCCTAGTGGAAAACAAGAAAGAGCAGCTGACTGTGAATTCCAAAGCCTTAAGGATTCTTGACAAGATATCTCAACCGGTGGTGGTGGTGGCCATTGTAGGCATATATCGTACTGGAAAATCCTACCTCATGAATCGTCTGGCAGGACAGAAACATGGTGAGTGTGATCCTTGGCCAGGGGCCATTCGCTTGGAACCAAAGATAGGACAAACTGACCACACCTTCTCTAGGGTCATCTTAAGGAAGGGTTCACCTTCCCACTGAAGAAAATTTCTAATTCCTACCATCACATTCATAACTTGAAACAACCCTTGCAATACAGTTAATAAAGTAAATATTTGTACAGTCACTATCCAAATCAAGAAATAAACCTTTCCAACACCCAAAATCCCAAATCATACCCTCTCACACACTCACTAAAGCTTGTCAATATTTTGGCTATTAGAGCATACTTCTTCTACTCTTGCTTTTTAAAAAATCCATTTTAAAAATGGTTCTATAGTCTATTATCCATTCAAAAAACAACTTAATTCGGCTTTTTAAATTTTATTTTTTGTGTGTATTTTAGAGTGTTTTACTTCTTTTGTTTGACAAGAAATTTATAATTTTTGTCTAGTCTCATGTATCTGTAATTTTTAAATTTTTCACTATTTCATAGTATGCTATTTTCTAAGGATAGCACAATTTACTAGTTATTGATAAATATGTTATTGATGAATGTAGGTGCTATTTCTAGTTTTTATCTTTAATGAATAGGTTGTCATGAATATTCTTACATTTATGTTCTGATGCACATGTTCAAAAACTTCTCTTGCACAAATATATCCAGAAATCCAGAAATGGGATTTCTGGATCAGAGAATAGGTAATCTCCATCCTTTCTGAAGGCTGAATAATATTAAACAGCTAGCCAAACTTTATGTACAATTTACTGTACATCATACTGTATCAGTAATTGAGGATTCCACAAATTCTATAAAAATTTAATAATGTAAGGCAAGCTTTCTTTTTGCTGCTAGTTTTAGGAGGATGTTTGATGATTCAGTCATTAAAGACTATGCAGCCGTTTCCCCTTTCATATCTTACTTTCTGTCTGGCTCAGCATCTCAGCATCATTGGGAGTTGAAACTCAGTCTACTAAGCTGAAGATCCCTGGGACTTATCTCCCGAGTCCCTTGCTTACTGTATCACTCTCTTCCTCTTGTCCCCGTTTTTTATGTCTTTCTCCATTTCCTTCTGTTTTTCCTCTTTCCTTTTTACTTTCCATTCTTCACTGATTCCTAAACAAAGCATTTTGCCTGTATCTTTCTTTTAGCATATATATATATATATATATATATATATTTTTTTTTTTTTTTTTTTTTTTTTTGTACCATGGATCAAACTCAGGACCTTGCACTTGCAAGGCAGGCAGCAGAACCACTGAGCTAAATCCCAATTTTTAACCATCAATTAGGGGAAGACATTTTTCCTTTCCTAGATCAAATAAATTCAAAGCTCATTTTTAAGTAATTAGAGTTGAGAACCCTCAGATAGACATATTAGAAAGGAAGTTTCAAGAGCATGGAAAAAAATTTTTCCTACTCAAAGTAAAATTAAGGAACAAGGAGGTAATTTCCCAGTGCTTGGCTATGGGAGGCTGTCATCCCAAAATACTTCAAACATCTGAATAGTGACTCTGGTATCCTCCTGTGTCATAGGAAGAGCAGAAAGAAAGAGACTCACTCCAAGTCAAAGTCCATGAGCAGGAACAAGCGCTTCACTCTTTTTGTGGCTAACTCACTTCACTTTATTACCTCTCAGATTACTGAGAGTGACCATCTGCCATCAAACCTTACCATTTTATAGCAAAGAGCACTGAGAGTTAGGCAAACTCAACGTTAAACAGCAAGCAATCTGATACTATCACAATGTCGGGAAGTGCAGATTTGATACCCTCTCTACAAAAATCACACAGGGTGTAAAATTGAATGGTCTAAGTCATGGGGAAGCAGTCCTCCAGGAACTTTATCGTACTGATCTCTACTCTCAATTGAAGGAAGGAAGCATTGCTCTATGGCAGATGTTCAAAACTTTGCCTCTTGCCCAAGTTACGACCATCCATGTGTTCCTGGGAGCAATCCTCAGATCCTTTCCACTGTGGGCTTAAGCCTGTGGAAAGAAAGGCTTACAGGTGTCATAGGTCTTGCTTTTCCTTCACTTCTATCCCCCTGATAAGGCAATAGACACAGAGCTAATCATTTGCTTGGAGAGAAGAAAGCAAAAGAGTAAAATAAAGAGAAAGGGGCAGATTAAACCCAACAAAAGCTAATGTATCAGTGCAGGTCCTGACAGGACACAGATGACCCAGTGTGTCAGTTTTCCATCACTCTTAAGATATACTGGAAATAAATCACCTTATAAAGATAAAAGGTTTATTTTGACTCACAGTTTTAAAGATTTCAGTCCACGCTTGACTGGACCTTGTGCTTTTGAGCTTGTGATGTGGCAGCATATTATTGTTGTAGCATATGGCAGAGCAAAACTGCTTACCTCATGGAAAGTCAGGGAGAAAAAGAAGAGGAAGAAACCAGGATCCCACGGTATCCTGAAGCCCTCCCACTACATCTTGCTTCTTATAGTTTCCTAAAGTTCCAATAGCACCAAGCCTTTAACACATGGGCCTTTGGGAGCTATTCCAGGTCCAGACTGTAGTACACACAGTATAACTGAATAGCATTTAATAGAGCAACCATTTACAAGAGCATCAGGAGGGTAAAGGGAGCTGAGAAAAGGTGAGAAAGCCCCCAGTGAGTGAAATAGTGATGGCCAAGTAGGTATTGCCATTTGTCACTCATCCTCTGAAGAGGTAAGCAATGGACGGATGCCAGGATGTGGGAAACAGCAGAATTATTGGATGTAGATAATGAAAGGAACTGTGACCTGAAGTAGAGGAACAGAAACAAGCCCCTGGGCACTGTGGCCCTGCAGGGTGGAAGCTAGAGGAACACATGCCTGCCTTATGGTCTCCTGTTGCTGCTTCCTACTGGCTGAACTCTACTAGAATCAAGAGGACAGGAAAGGTCTTCAAGGTCAAATAAAAATACACAACAGAGTTCGTGACACAATTTGAGTAAAAGAAAGAATCAGGTGAACAGGACACAAAATGTTTCTTGAGAAGTCCTTAACGCAGACCTAAAGACTGGACTGGCTATCCTTGCTGAAATAGCTGTCTTTCCCTAGCACTCACATTCTTGTAAGTTTAGCCAGTGTAACCCCTGCTGGCTTGGTCTCTGTGCTGTCACTGTTGTTTCTCCTCTTCCCTTTAGGGTTTGCTCTGGGCTCCACAGTACAGTCTAAAACCAAGGGCATCTGGATGTGGTGTGTGCCCCACCCCACCAAGCCAAATCACACGCTGGTCCTTCTGGACACGGAGGGCCTGGGAGATGTGGAAAAGGTGAGGCAGAGAACCACTTCAGTTCAACTTCTGTGATGTATTACTACAAATTGAAAGTCAGTTTATAAATAATGAGGCTAGATTCCATTTCCTCAAATACATTGGTATATTAAGGATAGTTCTTATTTTTCATACTAGGGAGAATGATTTAATTTAAGAAACATGCATTGAACAAATGAATTCCAGGGCTCTGTATTAAGTATAACAGATATAACAGTAAACAAAGTAAAGTCTTAGAGCCTGGTTGTGGAAGGAAGAAATATGGAGTATGATCAGTGCAAGATAATGCAGATGCAAAAAGTGGAAAATTGATTCAGTTATGAGAGTTAGGGAAAGCTTCCTGGAGAAAACTGCAACCCATGGCATGAATGACATCTACTACCTAACATGTGAAGGTGTAATGGAGTTGGTGAAAGGGACCATGAAAATAGTCTTGAGTGGTTTAAGGTGGTGCACACTTATAAATCCAGGCACTCAGTAGGGTGAAGCAGGATTGCAAGTTTCAGGCCTGCACAGACCAGATAAGTAGACCCTGTCTCAAAAAGAAAAAAGAAGGAGAATGAGAAGAAAGGCAAGAAGAAGGCAAGAAGGAAGAAAAAGGAGAAGAAGAAACAGGGTTTCTATGGCTGAATCTATTTAATAATTATATTGCTACATTTAAGGTATACAGCATGATGACATTCATCATTGGAAATTTGCACCTTGACATAATCCATCTTGGCTCTTAATTTTTTCCCATTCCCCTGCCCTCCCTTCAACCACTCCACCCCTCCCGATCTACAAAGACTTTGTTACCATTTTTTGTTTTTCTCATATTAATTCCATTCCCTTCTTTCTTTTCCCTATCCTTCACATTTCTCCTTCCCCTTTGTCCCTTTTCTTCCTCTTTCACATTATCTATTATACCTTTTAGTCCTTATGTACAGTTTCATTTTCTCACACTACAGAAACTATCCAATATTTGCACATGTGTGTCCTATTTATTTCACTAAAGAGTATCGCCTCAATGTGCATCCATTTAGCTATAAATGTCTCTAGTTTCTTGTTCATTATGGCTGAGTAATACTCCATTTTATAAAAAAAAAAACCCACATTTTCTTTATCCAGTCTCCAGTTGTTTCCAAGATTTAGCTATCACAAATTGTGCTGCTATGAACATGGGTGCACATATATCACTCTGGTATAATTCTTTTAATTCTTTGGGGAAGATACCCAGCAGGGGAATAGCGGGGTCAAATGGGACTTCTAGGCCTAGTTCTTGAGGTATCTCCATACTGATTTCCACAGTGGTTGCACCAGTCTACACTCCCACTAGCAGTGGAGTAGGGTTCCTCTTTCCCCACAGCCCCACCAGCATTTGTTATTCGATGCTTTTATGATGACAGCCGTTCTTTGTGGGGTAAGGTGGAATCTCAGTGTTGTTTTCAGTTCCATCTTTCAAATGAACAATGATGTTGAACATTGTTACTTATGTTTATTTGCTATTTCCATTTCTTTGTCTGAGAAATATCTGTTCATTTCAGATGCCAATTTTTGATTGAGTCTTTAAATTTGGGATGTCTGATTTTTTTTTAAGTTCTTTATAGATTTGAGATAGTAGACCTTTGTCTGAGGGACAGCTGGTGAAAATTTTTTCCCACATTGTGGGTTATCTCTTCCCACTGTTGGTGGTTTCTCTTGCTGTGCAGAAGCTTTTTGATAAGAAGAGATCCCACTTGTTGATTGTTTGTGCTAGTTCACAGGGAACTGAGATTTTGTTCATAAAATCTTTTCCTACACCAATGTCTTCAAGAGTTCTTCCTAAACTCTCTTCCAGCTGTTTTAGTGTTTCTGTTTTAATATTTAGATCTTTAATCCATTTTGATTTTAGTTTAGTGCATGGTGAGAGATACAGGTCTAGTTTTAATCTTTGGCAAGCTGAAGCCCAATTTTTCCAGCACCATTTATTAAAGAGGCTATCTTTCCTCCAGTGAGGGTGTTTGGCTCCTTTGTCGAAGATGAGATGGCTGAGTGTGTCTGGCGTTGTTTCTGCGTCTTCTAATCTGTTCCACTGATAGAGAAAATTTGAACTATAGGTTAGGTATGAAGGTAGCTAAAGTAGAGTAAGTAATACATTCCCTTAAGATTTACCTTTCCCATAACTCTTATTGTTTAAGGTGATGGCTGACTGAACCTTTGACCTGTAACCTAGCTGTAGATAAAATTTAACCTGTAGAAAAGCAAAGTAGAAATGTTTGGGTAGTTTACAATGTAAGTGTCTTAAGCACCATCTGTTTGTTATTTGGCTGTGGCTATAACCATTAACAGGAACTAGTTGTAAAAGGGAAACAGAAATTTTACTGAATAAGACCACCAGGAATGAGGTAATGGCTAAAAGAAGATAAAAAAGGAAATGTTAAAACAAAGAATGGCACAGACATTGATCAGACAAGTTTCTGGTGGTCCCCCTGGCGTGCAAGTAAAGGCTTTGTTTTTTTACCCAACTTCTGTGTCTCCCTACATTTCTTTCCACGATACCAGAACACCACTGGTCCTCATGTCTGTTTCTTTGCCAGTACCATGCTGTTTTTATCACAGTATGTTTGTAATATAGTTTCAAGTTGGGAATAGTGATACCCCTACCTTGTCTTTATTGCCTAGTATTGCTTTTGCTATTTTAGGTCTCTTGTTCCAAATGAATTTTTGGATTGTTTTCTCCAGGTCTGTAAAGTATGCTGCTGGGATTTCAGTTGGAATTGCATTGAATCTATATAGCAGTTTTGGAAGTATGGCCATTTTCACTGTGCTCATCCTTCCTACCTAGGAGGAAGGGATGTCTTTCCATTTTCTGATATCATTTTCAATCTTTTTTCAGAGTGCTATAGTTTTCAGAGTAGAGGTCTTTAATTTCTTTTATTAGCTTGATTCCTAGGTATTTCAGTTTTTTGGATGTTACTGTGAAAGGAATTGTTTGCCCTACTTCTCTCTCAGTGACTCTGTTGTTCGTGTAGAGGAAAGCTATTGATTTCTGTGTGTTTACCTTGTATCCAGCTACTTAACTGAATTTCGTTATTAAGTCTAGAAGACTTTTGGTGGAGTTCTTAGGGTTTTCTATATAGAGTATCATGTCATCTGCAAATAATGACCATTTGACTTCTTCATTTCCTATCTTTATTCCTTTTATTTCTTTCTCTTCTCTAATTGCCGTGGCTAATGTTTCCAAAACTATATTGAACAGGAGTGGTGATAGTGGACATCCTTGTCTTGTTCCTGATTTTAGTGTGAAGGATTTCAGTTTTTGACCATTTAGTATGATATTGGCTGTTGGTTTTTCATAGATGGCTTTTATCAGATTGAGGTAGAGATCATCTATTCCAATTTTTGTAGGGTTTTTTTAATCATAAATGCATGTTGGATTTTGTCAAATGCTTTTTTCTGAATCTATTAAAATGATCATATGATTTTGGTCCTTGGTTCTATTAATATAATTACATTTATTGATTTGCATATGTTGAACCATCCTTGAATCCCTGGGATAAATCCCACTTAGTCAGGATGTATGATCTTCTTGATAATCTTCTGCATTCTATCTGCCAGTATCTTATTAAGGATTTTTGCATCTATGTTCATTAGTGAGATTGGCCTGTAGTTCTCTTTTTCACTTGGGTCTTTCTCTGCTTTGGGGATCAAGGTGATGCTTGCCTCCAGGAATGAATTTTGGAATACTGTTTCCCTTTCAATTTCATTGTAGAGTTTAAACATTAGTGGCAGTAGTTCCCCTCTAAATATCTTGTAGAATTCAGCAGTGAAACCATCAGGACCCAGGCTTTTATTAGGTGGTAAGATTTTAATTACATTTTTAATTTCATTGATTGATATTGGGTCCTTTAGAATTTTTAGGTCTTCTTTGTTCAACTTTGGTAATTCATTTGTATCTAGGAATCTGTCCATTACTTCTGTGTTTTCCATCTTATTGGTGTATAGGTTCTCCATGTACGTATTGATGATCCTCTGGATTTCTGCTGGATCCATTGTAATTTCATGCTTTTCATTCCTAATTGCATGCATTTGGGCATTTTTTTTTCCTTTTTCTGATAAGGTTGGCTAAGGGTTTATCAATTTTGTTTATTCTTTCAAAGAATCAACTCTTGGCTTCATTTTTTTTTAATTGTTCTCTTAGTCTCCTTTGCATTGATTTCTGCCCTGATCTTTATAATTTCCTCCTTTCTATGGGCTTTGGGTTTGTCCTGCTCTTATTTTTCTAGAAGCTTGAGGTTCAGCATCAGGTTGTGTAATTGAGCTTGCTCTGTTTTCTTAATGTGAGTATTCACTGCTAAGAAATTCCCTCGTAAGACTGCTTTCATTGTGTCCCATAGATTCATATATGTTGCATTGGCATTGTCATTTAGTTGTAGGAACTGTCTGATTTCTTCTTTAATTTCCTCTGTGACCCATTGTTTGTTCAGAAATGTTTTGTGCAGTTTCCATGTGTTTATGAAATTCTTGTAGTTCCTTTTGCTATTGATCGCCAATTTCATCACACTATGGTCTGACAATATACAGGGGATAATTTCAGTTCCTTTGCACTTACTTAAACATGTTCAATGAGTGAGCATGTGGTCTATTTTAGAGAATGACCCATGTGCAGCTGAAAAGAATGTGTATTCTCATTTTGTGGGGTGGAATACTCTGTAAACATCTGTTAAGTTCACTTGTTTAAGAGTTTGATAGAGTATTTTGTTGTTTATTTTTTGTCTAGTTGATCTATTTATTTGTGAGAGTGGGGTATTTAGGTCCCCCACTACTGTTGTATTAGTGCTTATATGATTTTTCATGTCCATTAGTATTTGTTTGATATAGTTGGGTGCACTAGTGTTTGGTACATATATATTTATGATTGTCATCTCTTCCTCTTCAATTGTTCCCTTTACATGGATGTAGTGTCCTTCTTTGTCTCTCTTAATCAGTGTTGGTTTGAAATCCACTTGATCTGCAAAGAGGATAGTTACTCCTGCTTTTTTTCGGGTTCCTGTGGCATGGAGTATTGTTTTCCACCATTTAACTTTCAGTCTATGAGTTTCTTTCTGAATAAAGTGTGTTTCTTCTATGCAGCAAATTGTTGAATTTTGCTTCTTGCCCCATTCTGCCAGTCTATTTCTTTTGATTGGTGAATTGAGACCATTAACATTGATGGTTATAATTTATATGTATTGACTTATCCTTATCCTAGTCATGACTTTTTCTTTGTGTTGGACTCTCCCCTTTTGCATTTAATTTCTTCTCATACCTGATGGATTCATTCTACCAGGCTTCTTGGTGTTGTGTTCCTCATTGTCTTTTCCTAGTATATTGTTTAAAATTTTTTGGAGTGCCAGTTTGGTATTCATGATGTTCCTAAGGTGCTCTTTGACATGAAAGTATCTTATTTCTCCATCACTTTTGAAAGATAGTTTTGCAAGGTACATCAATCTGTCTTGGAAGTTCTTTTCCTTTAGGGCTTGAAATATATCACTCCAAGCTCTCCTTGCCTTGTGTGTTTGTGTTGAGAACTCTGCTGTGATTCTGATGGGCTTTCCATTGTATGTAATTTGTTTCTTTTCTCTAACTGCTTATAGAATTTTGTTCTTCTGTTGGGTTTCTGGAATCTTAACAGTTATATGCCTATGTGTAAATTTTTTTGACCAAGCTATCCTCGCGTTGGCTCATTCTGCTGCTTAAACTTTCAATGGAGTTTTTAATCTCCTGGAAATCTGTTTGCATCCGTTTTATGGACTCCATTTGTGACCTATGTTGGGATTCCATCATATGCCTCATCTCCTCTATTTTTTAATCTGTGTCCGCTCTAGATTTATTAATCATGTCTTGTACTATGGGCACAATCTCTGCTGTTGTCTGAGAAATTATTTCTGATTTTACTTTTTCCAGGTCCCCTTTCATTGCCAGTTCATGGAGTCCAGGTGGTTGAATATCAGATTATTCCATCTTATTGCCCTTTGGGGTTCCCTTAGATGATCTGGTAGTCTGGTTTTGGAATTTATTTATGTGTCTTCTCATTTCAACAGATGCATCCCGCTGTGTCTTTGTTGAAGTGACTTTTTGCTTACCCAGTGGTCTTGAATTCTCAGCAAGCCACCGAACAGCCTTTACTCTGCTGCTCACCAGTACACCAATTCATAGGTTCAGAGTGGTGGGCTTCTAGATCCCTGAGCTGACTTGTTGTCTGGGTGGGCTTCTGGCTGGGGCCTGAGCACACTTGGGATAATATCTAGGCATGCCTCTCTTTGGGGCCCCTATGTAGCTAGCTATCTCATATTATGAGATATGTATTTACTATTCAAAATTTATTGTTTCTCTTGTACTCAGCAATAGTATAGCTAAAAGAATGAACAAAGAACTGAAAATGAATAAATGGGTGAGTAAATAGTCGATTCCTTAGTCCCTCACTACAGTGTGCTTTCTAGGGTGACCTTAAGAATGACTCCTGGATCTTTGCCCTTGCTGTGCTTCTGAGCAGCAGCTTTGTCTACAACAGCATGAGCACCATCAACCACCAGGCTCTGGAACAGCTGCAGTATCCTTCCAGGAGCTGACACGCCATGTGTCATAAGGTTTATAGAAAGGGCAGCTGGGATTGCCTCTTTTTTTTCTCCAGCTCAGTTGTCATGGTTGAGTAAAAGCAGACATAGACCAATGAGTAATGTGTATAACACTTGTTTCTAAAGGAGACCTGGTAATTGTGGTGCCTCTCATTCCTTAGCTAAGATCCCAGCTATGTGACTGAATTAACACAGTTGATTAGGGCAAAAGCTGGCTGCAGACCTGATGAGATAGAGGACTCCACCGAGTTTGTAAGCTTCTTTCCAGACTTTATTTGGGCTGTTCGGGATTTCGTGCTGGAGCTGAAGTTAGATGGACATCCCATCACGGAAGATGAGTACCTGGAGAATGCCTTGAAGCTGATTCCAGGTATTGGAGCATGGCTTGAGTGGAGGAAGCTTCATATGGCTGTCGGATCAACTAAGCTCTGTCATTTGGCACTTGACATATAGTGATTGGTGGCCATGATTTTAGCAGTTATTATTACTCGAAAATCTTCAGAGGCTAAGATTTGAACTCACTAAGGAAATTTAAGTCTCGATGTTGTATCAATAATTTTAAATCAATCAGTACCATGAAAAGAAGTGAGGATTATAATAAATAATACCACTTCCTTAGGCTGACATATTTACTTACTAAGTTTATCTGCTCCTATTCCATTTGGTGAAAAATAGCTCATCAAGTTAGAAATTGTTAAATCCAGAATCACAAGGAAATCCAGTGACCAAATTAAAAAGTACATTTTATTCAGTACAGTATATTTAACTAACCTGTATAGTCACATCCTTCAGAAAAAGCATATTAACACACTGAATGATTCTGGAATAAAAAACAATGATATGTGTTTTTAATAATACTGTCCAATCATTAACTTTACCTTTTTGATAACAACAACTTCATCCTACAGCATTATACAATATGATGATGACCTGTTAATATTATAAATGTATTACGTGGATTATCCTAGGCAGAATAGATAAGCAGTAATACCTAGAATTAGTAACAATTTTCACTTATGTATTCATTTTTAAACCCACATTTACTTAAACAGCTAATTTATACCACAGAATCTCTGCAAAGCAATGTGAAATATAATAGTATTTGATATCAAGAAGTAGTGAGGTGTTTAAATTATGTTTAAATTAAACTTACTTTGGAGTTTTCTGTTAAACTAATCTCTGAATATAATTATGGTGTGTGTGTGTGTGTTCTGATTTTGAAATATTTTTTTCTTTCACAGATGTGGATATTAAGTGTCCCCCTAGCATTACATTACTTTAGAGCCCACATCTCAT
The DNA here is from genome assembly GCF_053883595.1 of Heterocephalus glaber. Classification (NCBI taxonomy): domain Eukaryota; kingdom Metazoa; phylum Chordata; class Mammalia; order Rodentia; family Bathyergidae; genus Heterocephalus; species Heterocephalus glaber. The sequence continues at coordinate 24,308,734 of NW_028258296.1, read as the reverse complement.
TTCTGACATGGGTCTCAATATCAGAAGTGTCTGACAATGTTTTTGATTAATCAATCACTCCTAAAAGAGTTAAAGATTTGAATTATATTACAATTATATGTGCATACCCATGCTCAGCCCAAAATTCATAGCTAAATCTTGGAAATAGACTACATGTCCATCAGCAGATGAATGGATAAAGAAAATCTGATATTTACATACAATGGGGTACTACTCTTCCATAAAGAAGGATAAACTTGAGGCTTTGTAAGAAAATGGATGTATTTTAAGTCCACTATGTTAATTAAAATAAATCCAATACACAAGCTTAAATATCACATAGTTTCTCTTATATGAGAACCCAAAGTATAAATAAAGAGCAAAATAAAAGATAAATTGTAGAAAGTAGGGAGATAGATCTTTTTCAAATAGAAAGGGGATCAAGAGATGAAGGGAGTGGGAGGGAGGAGAGGAGTAGGGAATGAAAAAAGGAATTAAGATGTGTTATGTGCACGTACCAACTCCCAATTGTAATCATTATGTACCGCAAACATGTACTCATAAAAAATAAATAAAAATCAATCACTTCAAACCTTTCATAGTCAATCTATGGGTTACTGTACAAAGGCTAAGGAAACCAAACATAAGTTTCTTCACATGAGGTAAGTGCCTCCTCTTTCCACAACTCTCAGCTCTGCTTAGAAGCAGATTACCCATGCACAGGGTAGATTGGCATAAGGCTGTTCTATGTGATTGGATGAAGGAAGATTTACAGATCCAGGACTATAGTTATGCAGAAATTCTCATTCTACTTGCCCACAGGCAGTCTTTTCAATGAATGCTTTTTTTACAGGAAAAAATCCCCAAATCCAAAGTTCCAACATGCCTAGAGAGTGTATCAGATATTTCTTTCCAGTACGGAAGTGCTTTGTCTTTGACCGGCCTACAAATGACAAGACCTTATTATTCAGTATTGAAGATGTTCCAGAAAGCCAACTGGAATGGAGTTTTCAGGTGCAATCAAAAAATTTCTGTTCCTATATTTTTACCAATGCAAAGACCAAGACCCTGAGAGAGGGAATCGTTGTCACTGGAAATCGTGAGTTTTGGTTCATTTTGGTTTGGTTTGGTTTGGTAATCTCAAAGCATGTCTCAGTGATTCAGAATAAGTGATGTAGCTATGTGTCTTTTGTGGATTTGCCCATTTCTTTAAGGAATATGGAAAACCAGACATTTGTGCCACACACAGAAATGTATGTTTCTTAGTTAAAATTTCTCTATATCAATGTTTATTGAGCCCTAATATATCTCAAAAAGAACAGTACACGAGTTCAATCCCCAGAACAAACAAACAAACAACAAAACCAATACTCTAAGAATACAAGCACAAATGCATATGTCCATGGATATGAGCTTAGAAAACTCAAATGGGAGCACTAATGTAGTGTTTGAGTATTTATCCTGTTTATAGATTACCTTTTCAATCTAAGGAAAAATGCTAGTATTTAATTTAAAAATTCCTCATCCAAAAAAATTTAAAAAAAAGAATACAAGCACAGACTACTACTAAGGAGAGACATCTTTAAAACAAGAGGTTCCATAGGATGAATTCTTCAGATATTTTATAAATTGATACCAGTTAGAAAATATGTAGCAGGCTAAGAGTTTCATGCAAGCTCATTGAGTAATTATTAATCAACAAATTTAAGCAAGACTAACTTCATGGAAAAATAGCCTATACAACAGTGCAGTCTCCATGGGATGGGCCCATATTGGGTTCAATACACTATGGTGCCGTCTTCAAATTTATGATGATACATTTTATAAAGTTACTTGAATTTTCATTTGGAATTAATAATCACAAATTATGTAATATATATTACCTAATAAACTCATTTTATTTTATTTAAATTGAAAAGTATTTTTTGAGGAAATCCTATAACCTCTTGGATATAATCAGTAATTTAATTTTGTATTATGGTGAATTTACCATAAAAGAGTGTGTAGGAAAAACAGTGATGTTGCCAAAAAGATTGACTCACACAGAGATAAAAAGAAAGAACTGCAATTAAAGAAAGAGGAAGAAGAGAAGGGGAAGAAAACTTTAAGATATTTAGAAGTTGTGATTTTTATAATGGCATTCTTTAAAGCTTGTAAAAATGATGAGTGAGAACTTTCCATTTATTCCCTAAATATACATCATTCAGGGCTGGGGACTCTGGTGGAGACCTATGTGAAGGCCATCAACAGTGGGGTGGTGCCTTGCTTGGAGAACGCAGTGACCACTCTGGCCCAGCGAGAGAACTCAGCAGCCGTGCAGAAGGCAGCCAACCACTACAGCGAGCAGATGGCCCAGCGAGTGCGGTTCCCCACAGACTCGCTCCAGGAGCTGCTGGACGAGCACACGGCCTGTGAGAAGGAGGCCATCAAGGTCTTCATGGAGTGGTCCTTCAAGGATGAAAATCAGGAATTCCAGAAGCAGCTGGTGGTAATACACCTTAGCATTTATCCTTTCTCAGCCCTGCCCTTCTGGAATAAGGCTTAGATTCCACACTCCTGATCCCATGGTTTACGTCCATCTCATCATTAAAAGAATCTGGATTTTTGTGGCCAACAGGGCTCTTTGGGCTGTAGTGCACCCTAAAAGATGGCACCTAGTTTCCTATTGCTACAAAAAAAATTATTATGTGCTTAGCAGCTTGACACAGGATTATGCCTCTATTAGTTCACAGTTCTCTAGAAGATCTCTGCAAAGGTGTCTAAGTACTGTGCTCTGTGCAACACAAGCTGAACACAGGGTTTTACATGGGTTTAGTTTTCACCTAGAGACTTTGTGGAAGCTGTTTCCACAATGGAAAGCAATTCCTTCTCTTGTTTCTAGACCTTCAGATTTTCTTTTCTGCTAAAGCCAGAGAGAGCTGCTTTGTAAAGACACATGATTAGCTAAATACTCAATAGGGTGCTCTCCACTTCTTAAAATCCCCTTGTGACAAATAACATAATGTAATCATAGATTTAATACTATCGGATTCACAGATCAAGGGATGGTTCAGCAAGAGAATTCTCCTGAGACATCTTTATTTTGTCAACCAGAGGCCCCTTCTCTGAAAGTTACCTTTCATTCTCTCTTGGACTAACCTAAAAGTAACAAAAATTTTAGTTCTTTCAAGGCAGGTGGCAGAACCACTGAGCTAAATCCCCAGCCCTCAAAAATTTTAGTTCTTATTGAGGAAATCTAGCTAGATTGTGATTTACAAGAGTTAACAAATTTAAAAAATACCTGTTCCTGTATCCTCACATGCTCAAACTGTCACTGTGAGAGTTCATGAAGGGTTCAAAATTCTGTTCACAACACATGTAAGTCATTCCTGGGGATTTAGTTTATCATGTATATATTTTCATCCACAGCTATGCACATTCTCCGAGTTTTACTTCCATCCAGAGTTCTTTGATCATTGGTAGAGTTTGGGTCCTTGTTAATTATATTACAGCTGAATAAATCTTAAAATTTAAGTCTTCTCACTTCATCATTTTATAGATACTTAGCCTGATTCCAAGAGACTTTCCAGAATTCACATGTAATTGACAAAAATTGGGACTGAAACAAGTCTCCTGGCTCTTTTCCGTGTCCCAGTCCACTCTGAGGCAGTCAGATTTCTTATAGCCTTTTGTTGTTTTTCAAAGGGGATCCCAGTTACCTCTTCTTTCTAAGAGCTTCTTTGTACTGTATGTCCCTCCATTTTATTGGCAGAGCACCACAGAGAGAAGGAAGGAAGATTTCTTGCTGCAAAATGAAGCAGCATCTACCAAGTACTGCCAGGATAAGCTGGAGCAGCTCTCAGCATCCCTGTTGAAAAACATTTCAGAGGGAATTTTCTCTGTTCCTGGAGGCCATGGTCTCTACTTAGAAGCAAAAAGGGAGGTTGAAGAGGGCTACAAGCATGCGCCCAGAAAAGGAGTTAAGGTGAGGAGTAAGGAGGTGGGGTGTGGGGTGGCCAGCAGGGTAGAGTCAGAAAGTCTTTGCTGCTCTTTCTAAAAATTTAAAACCACAACACAATTTGTAAAACTTAAGCAGAGCAGGGCAATATGTTGACATTTTTCATTTTTATATCTACTGTTAATTAGATGCTCTTAAATAAATCAGAAATATTTTCCCAGAGAGGATACTAAACCAAGAATTCAAGGGAAATAAACTATTTCATTTATTTATCAAAAATGGATAGTTTTGGGGCTAAGTGTAGAAGATGCAATATTAAAGAAATTACTTTCCTCTCCATAAGCTGATCTTACTTAAGATGGACAAAATCCTGTTCAGTTGCTATGGTGTGATAATGGTTATTATACATCCACAATACCTGGTATGTACTGACAGTAATGGTGATGCTAATAGAAATTGAGCATTCCCTTTTGATACCAGGTACAACTACATTTTCAGGTGATTTTGTTAGGTTACCAATTTATTTCTCAGAATAACACAAACTAGGTACTACTGACTTCCATGCTTATGCAGTAGAAAACCGTGATCCACAGAGGACCAAATAAGTTGCCTAAGATTGCATACCAAGCAAGTGGTAAAGCTGATGAGTCAGCCATTAGAGACTTGGAATTTTTTCTCTTGAGAATTCTTCATACTCTTGTCAATTGAGGCTGTACAAATTTACATTCTACCAACAATGCTACAAAAGTTCCCTTTTCTGTACAACCTCAGGAACATCTGTTATCTTTTGATTTATATCCAACAAGTGTGGGGTGATATCTCATTGTGGTTTTGATTTGTGTTTCCGTGATGATTAGCAGTGTTAAGGACTTTTACAAATACCCGTTGGCTATTTGAATTTCTTCTTTTGAAATATGTCTTTTTAGTTCCTTTTCCCACTTAAAAAATCAAGTTCTTTGTTATTTCTACTGTTGAGTTATATGAGTTCTACATATACTTTGGACATTAACCCCTTATCAGATGTGTATTTTACAAATATTTTTCCCATTCTATATGCTACCTTTTCATTTTGTGGATCATTTCCTTTGCTGTGTGGGCACTGTTTCATTTGAAGTCATCCCACTTTTTTATTTTTACTTTTGTTGCCTGGGTTTTTGGCATCAAATCCAGAAGTTCATTGCCAAAGTCATTGTCAAAGAGGTCTGTCACTACAATTCTTAAGAGTTTCACAGTTTTAAATCTCATGCTTAATATTCAAACCATATTAATTTTATTTTTATGTAAGCTTTAAGATGTGGGTCCAATTTCATTCCTTCTTGGCTTTCCTGCTCTATTGGTCAATGTGTCTTTTTATACCAGTACCATGCGAATATTGATTACTATATAATTATGATGGAATATTATTCAGGCTTAACAAAGTCCTGTCAGTTGTGATGATATGGATGAGGAATCGTCATACTGGTTTCCATGGATGAACCTGAGGACGTTACACTAAGTGAAATAACCAAGATGTAGGAAGACACTCAATTTTAGTGGCATAAACAAAATCCCAAAGTCAAATTCCTATTGATATACAGTAGAATGGTGATTACTAGGGATTGAGGGGAAGATACTGATCAATAAATATAAACATACAGTTATTAGATGAAATAGTTCTGGAAACCTAATGTACAACAGGGTGGCTACAGTTAAAATAATCCATTACATACCTGAAAGTTACTAAGAAAGTATATCTTGTGTTCTAACAACAACAAAATGTAAACATATGAGGTGAAAGATATATAAATTAGCTTTATTATAATAATCTTTTAATAATATATACATATATCAAAACATGTTGTTGGTTGTTGTTGGTTGTTTGTTGTTGTTTTGGTATCGGGGATCGAACTCGGGACCTTGCACTTGCAAGGCAGGTGGCAGAACCACTGAGCTAAATCCCCAGCCCTAAAAACATAATGTTATATACCTAAATGTATACAATTATTTTTTACAATCACACCTCTACAAACCTGAAAAATCTCAGAAGGCATCTTAGAAATCTTCCTGGTCTGGGAGGGAGGAGATAAAAGGTGAAGTATCTATAGATTTTATCTAGTTAGGAAAGGACAGAGCAGCATCAAGGCAGAAGAAAAGGTATACACAAATATTTCGAATGATGGAAACTATTTGTTTATGGGACTGCACATAAGTCTGACCAGAGCTGTAACTTGGGATGGCTGGTGGGCAGAATTGCTGAGAGGAGGCTAGAGGGCTGGGAAGGCAGGTGCTGTCAAGAGCTTTCATGGGTCCAAAGAGCTTGGACTTTCAGCTGTGACCACAAAAGGAAAGGAACTTCTATGAGATCCTAAGAAGGATGGAAACTTACGGAGTCAGATTTATACTTTTGCTGAGTAATAATTTTCTCATCAGAAGACTAGATGTTTGCCTAAAGTATTTTGTTGCTTCTTGGTTCCCAGGCAAATGAGGTCCTCCAGAGCTTCCTGCAGTCTCAGGCTACTATAGAAAAATCCATTCTACAGTCAGACAAAGCCCTCACTGATGGAGAGAGGGCACTAGCAGGTACAGGGGAAGGTTCAGATCTCAAGTGGGGCGGATAGGTTGCTGCAAACCCCTCTGGCTAATTGGACAGGAGAACCTTCCTGAAAAAAGGAGCTTCCTCTCCCACAATTGATCTCCTACTCTGCTAAATCTGAAAACAGTAAGGGCAGTTGAGGTTCACACCCAGCCAATCAGTGCCTTTCCATCATATTTGGAATCCCGACCCTACTGGCATGGATAATGGATGAATTCAGACTTTTTCCCTCTTTTCAAAATCAGTTTGATTTCTGAGCTCAAGAAGTTAGAGATCAGGCCTGACTGTTGTTCCTTCCATCTCTAAAATCTTTGGGGAGCAGCTGAGAGGACCAAGAAGGAAGCAGCTGAGAAGGAACAGGAGTTGCTAAAGCAGAAAAGCAAGGACCAGCAGCAAATGATGGAGGCTCAAGAGAGAAGCTTCCGGGAAAATGTGGCTCAGCTAAAGGAGAAGATGGAGAGGGAAAAGGAGAACATTCTGAGGGAACAGGAAAGCATGTTGGAGCACAAGCTGAAGGTGAGTCTGAATGGAGCTTGGCAGTACCTGAGGAAGAAAGGACCAAAATTTTAAACACAGGCATGATTCCAAATTTATTTTCCAGGGAAATCCAAAAGGTAAATGTTTCACTAAAACCTCAAGTATACCTGAGTCCTACTGAAGCCTGTAAATCTGCAGGAATTTTATACCTCTCTAGTGTAGGGCTTTGGAAGGTATAAATAATGTCTCCCAGTGTTCTGGATGGTTATTTATTGAGATTGTAGGATGTTCTTTCTGTGTTCCATTTGAATAGGACCTTAGTCCTCTAGTCTTTAGGATTCTTGGTGGAACCATCAGAGACCTGAAACAGAACCATTTGGTCACAATGTATTCCTGATATAAAATAGAGGATAGTAAAAGTTCAGAAAGTGCTCCATTTGTTTCAATATCTGCCTGATTCACACTGTACAACTAAAGTAAAATAAGCCTTTATCCCACACTGTTGCTTGATGACCAGTGTTTTATAAAAGGTCATCATTTCCAATATATTGTTAAATGAACATGGCTGCTATTCCTCTTGTATTCTCTGCCAAAGGGCATTATTTGTGCAGGAACCAAACTCCTCTCAACTCCAGTGAGATTGCACTGAGATCTCTCACTGTCAGGATCAAACATCTAGATATAGCAGAGTATTCTAAGGTCAAAGAGAAATAGATAAATGTGCCTAACTGCTGAAGTGAATAAATGCAAAATTCTGACTGATAATAATCAAGGATTTTCAAAAATGAATTCTTCATCTTTTATAGGCCCAAAGAGAACTACTTATGGATGGTTTTAAAAAGAAATCTGAAGCATTAAATAGAGAGATACAGCAACTAAAAGAAGAGATTACAAGAACTAGGAAGAAGAAATCCTCTTTCTTTTCACAGCTCTTTGATACAATTGGAAATGTTTTCATAGCAGCATTGCCTGGGGCTGGTAAAATGGTCGGTTTAGGGATGAAAGTGCTCGGTTCACAAATGCAATAGTCTGAGAGTTCCTGGCACAAAAATAATAAAAATGAGACTTCTTTAATTTTAATAGTATAAGCGTTTGTCTCTTTCAAAGTGTATGTCACAGCAGTTTTAGTTACGAAAAAAATTAAAATAGAAAGCAAATATCAAAGAATATCAGAGCTATTCATAAAAATGAACTAGATTTTGACAATTAATTTAAAGAGGTGGGAAACAAGTTAGAAGATAATGAAATTATTTCTACAAAAGATTTAAGTAAAACAAAAACCAATAGAATGATGAAGAAAACATTAGCAAATTATATTTTAATCATGAAGATAATTTAAGTTACGATGAGCTCTTCTGAGAATAGACCAATAACATTTTTTAAATAGACATATGAGAAAAATGTTTCAACTTTGTCATAATAAAAGTGGTGCAAAGTAAAACTATGAAGCTCTTTTTTCACCTCAATTATGGGCAAGAAAAATGGTTTTGACAGGACCCTAAACTGACCAGGGGTTAATGTATGAACATTTTAATTTTTGATATATAATTGCAACAGTTCATATTCTCACCAGCAAATATGAGACTTAACTTCTCTTAACGCCTGGTCAGTTTGCAGCACTTTCATTATAAAATATGGCTGGGAAACTTCCCCTGATTGGATGAATGTTTAATACTCTAGAAATAGCATGAGTCAGCTCAGTAAGAAGTATGCTTATGACAACAGGGAATAAAAGACATTCGTCCTAATTTTGTTCTGATTAAGGTCTTTCAATAGAGATATAAAGGTCTGTTTCATAGTGTATGTTCAGATATGTCTCTGAGATGTTGCCTGGAATGTTCTCTAAATTCTGCTCCATGTTTATAAAGATGGAATATTAGAAGGGAAATTGTTCTTCAGGATCAACTCAACTTTTTTTTGGTGGGGGGGGGGTTTACTGGGGATGGAACTCAGGACCTTGGGATTGCAAGGCAGGCTCGGTGGCACTGAGCTAAATCCCCGGCCCCTCAACTCAACATTTTAGGAATTCTTTCAGCTCTCTGGTGAGTGATTAAGACTTGTAACTAGAATGAGCTCCTTGTAATTCCTCAAGTCAGGCCTGTTCTTTTGACTCTGAGCCTCACATGTACACAGGCTTCATAAACAGCCCAGCTTGCTTCCTTACCATGGACTCTTTATGTGCCAACCTCTCCTCCTCCTCAAGACCTCCTCTGTCTGACTTGCTGAGCCTGCATGAGGGGTCCCTCATCTGTGCTGCCATTGAACTTTTTATATAATTGTGAAATGGAAAATGCCTGTTGACCACCTTTTGATCGCAGGTATGTGGTCAACTTCATCACTTTATCGCTAGTTCTAAGTATAAAACACACCAGTAATCACCAGCTGTGGGCTGATTAAGTATATAAAATGACCTCCCCAAGGGCCCCAGTTTACTTTGGCTTCACTCTATCCCTTAGTCTCTGGGGCTCTCAAAATAAAGTTCACACCTTTAGGAACTGGTACAGAAGGATCTCGCTGAAACAGAAGGTGCATGCATGCTTGCCTGAAACTACTGCCCTCTTGTCTTTGAGGACTGGACATCTCGTGTGCCCTATGCTCCTTGAGCTTCTCACTCATGTTGACTAACCAGGGATGAAGTAACCATCATCATCAGTTCCTAATATGGTTATGATATTCAAAGTAGTGAAGAAACTGTCTTGATCAGGCAAATCTCTCACTCTAGTGTCAGTTGAGGCTAGTTCTGCTGAAATGGAACCATGTGTTTGGTAGGAGGGTTAAAATCCCACTGAAAATAATACCAAGAGACATGGGAATCTGCAAGGTGTCCACAGAGTCATCAGACAGCAATATTGTGACCACTCCTTATTTCTTTCTTCCATCTAAAGTCCTGAGAGCACAACCTGCTTTCTACAGGGTTTTGAAGTAGTACTTAGTCACCTGCTATTTTCTCAGGCAAAACCACTGGCAAGAGAACTTCTGCTGCTGTCACTGAGAGGAAGGCTCTGAATGTAGTGCATCCAGGTGTTCTGTGAAGGCAATGAGAGGGCAGGACAAATTCTGCATCCGCATCGCATCTACCCAACACACAGAACCAGCAATAGACATATAAAACATTCAGTAAGAAAATGTTGAAATCATAGCTATTTATATATCAGGAAAAATCATAAATAGAAAATCAAACAATAAAAGCAGAGTAATACTTAAAATAATCCTTATGGCATTTTTTACAGAAATAGAAAAAAATCCTACAATTTATAAAATCTCTGAGACATCAAAGGGAAGTCTCGAAAACAAGAACAAATTTGGTGGCTTTGCTTTTTTTATTAGCCCTTTTATTGTTGCAATATCAGAATACCTGGTGGTAGGTAGTGTATTTTTAAAAAGAAGTTTACTTAGCATAGAGTTCAGGAGTTCCAAGAGCACTGATACAGTAGCTACCAGCTGTATTACAGGCTTCCTGGCTATATCACAACACGGAAGCACATGCAAGAGAGAGAGGTCACATAGGAAGCAAGAGGGATGGAGGGAAGGTGCCAAGTACCCCGATAACAGCTACTCTGAAAAGACTAATCTAGCCCCATAAGACATTGAGTGTAGGGAACAGGGGAAGGGGACGTTACTAGAACCTCTGCAGTAAGTCCTAGTGTGGGACTGCATAACTCTGTAATCATAAAACTCCCCTAGCCCCAACTGTGATTGAATGTGAGTAAACAGATAAAGATGCTTCTTAGTTCCAGGTCACTAGATAAGATCTGTATCAGCCATAAGGTCTCAAAGTAAATTATTCAACTCTTTGTTCGAAAACTGATGTTTTCATTTCTCTACAAAATGTGCTATATGAATATGGTAGAACATTATTCAGATTTTTTAAAAATAAGAAATACTATGGCACAGCGTATTACAGATACTAGTGTTTGGATAGGTATCCCAGAGAGATTGGATGAGAAAGATTTAGTCTACACAGTGGCCAAATGGAAGGCACTGTGGTCCTTTAGGACTTGGATATTATGAGATTTCCTTAGATCTTTCAGAGTATGCCCTCAAAAAGGATTTGGGGACCCCACCAATCTCCTTTTCTAATTCCTGGTTCCAGATATAAACACTCAATCTTGTGAGTGCACCTGCCTTGATGTCAATCTCACCAAATGCTGAAACAGATAAAGCTATAAATCCTAAATCTGAAACTCTAAAATGTGAGTTACATAAATAAGCATTATCACTTTATAATTGCTTCAAGTAATCTGAGTAATACAATGGAAAAATCTTGAATACTTTACTCCAAGTAAAATCCTCCAGTGACAAAAGATAAACACTGTATGATTCACTTGTATGAGTGTGTTAGTCAAGATTCTCTATTGACACAGAAACAGGACAGGTACATTGATTTCTAATAAGGGATTTTCTAGGGGAAGTGGCTGGCTCCTGTGCTCATGAAGGCTGAGAAGTCCCCTAAGAGGCCTTCAGCAAGCTGCAGATCTTATTATATCAGTAATGTGATGCTGTGCAAGTCAAAAGGCCTGAGCACCTGGATTTATGTTATCCAAGGGTGAGGGAAGAGTACATGCCAAGTCCAGGAAATGGACACCTGCAATCATCTATCTTCTCTATCCAAGCCCTCAGCTGACTTGTTGGTGCCCACCCAACTGAAAGCAGATCTTGCTTGCTCAGCTCATGGACTCAAATGCCAATCCCTCTGAGAACAGCCTCAGAGACACACCCAGTGATAATGTTTTATTAATTCTCTAGGCATTCCTTAAGCCAGTCAATTTCACACCCAAGTTTAAACACCACAAAGATGTGACTAAAAGAGTCAAATTCTTAAAAAACAGAATAGAATAGTGGTTTCCAGGGACTTTAGTGTAGGAGAATGAGAAGTTGTTGCTGAATAGGGACAATTTTTGTTTTATGAAGCAAAAGATAACTATATACTCTGGTTCTATACTGTGTTGAACCAGAATGTGATTATACTTAACACACTGACTTGTTTGTGGAAGGGGGATATGATGGTAAACGTTATGTTTCTTTTGGCACAATTTAACAGGAGAAAGAAAAATGACTGCATCAATGAACTGATCATGAAATTTGAATTTGAATGGAAATATAGAAAAGCAGCAAATATTAATGAGAAATTTATACAGTTTTAAACAGCTGAGTAATTGTAACCCACACCTGTAATCCCAGCACTCAAAAGGAATTACCACAGGAGAATTGCAGCTTCCGGGCCAGCCTGGGTTACATAACAAGTTTCAGGCTAGCCTGGGCAATTTAGGGACATTCTGTCTAATAATAATAACAACAATGACAACAATAATAATAGAGTTATGAATAAATAAAGCAAACGTCTATGTTACAAAAGGAAAGGAATGAACAATAAATAGTAGGAATAACTATATTTATATTTTCCCACTATACTCAATACAACTCCAGTGTTGGTGAAACTTCATAAAAAGATCCTAATTTTCACTATGAGAAATAAGTCAGTTCCTGGAGTCAAAACAATGGACTAGAAAAGAAATCACTGCAGTCTGAAAGAAGTTTTTTTTCATTTTATATAGTTGACAGATGTTTATAATATGGTTCTGAGTTCAGTAGACTAAAAAGAAAACAAGACATAGTTTTAAATAAATTTCAATATAAATAAGAGCAACTGTTGGATCATGCTTTAAAGTATTAAATACATTTCATTTATCTGACATCAAACTAAATTCCTCATGTTAAAGTTTCAAGCATCCACATTTGCAATCTTGGCTCCCTTTTGGTATTCAGTGCTCCTCCTTTCCTCTCTTCTCCAGGCCTTTGTTTTCATTAGGGGGGGTCCAGGTTGGTCTCCCCCTAGAGTAAGTTGTGTGAGGGCAGGGACTGTGTGAATTCTCACATACACTCAGAACCTGCACAGTGCAGTGCAATCAGTGCATCTGAAAACACACACACACACACACACACACACACACACAAAACACACACACACCCCAAGGGTTGTCTTTTTGATGCATAAGTCTTGTCTTCATTTTGCGTGGGACTCAGTGATGCTGACTGAGTGAACAAGTCCATGTTGCTATGTTCTGTGGAGCATTTGCATGGAGCTCTTTATGTAAAAAAGCAGTTTATTATAATGCTTTCCTGTAATCTCAGAACTCTAGGAGGCTGAGGCAGAGCATCAGAAATTCCAGCCTGGACTGGACAATTTAGCAAGACTCTGTTTCAAATAAAAAAGGCCTGGTGATTTAGTGCCCTGAATGGGTTTGAACCCCAGTACAGCAAGAAAGGTGAAAGGAAAGAAAGGAAGAAAAAAGAAAGAAAGAAAGAAAGAAGAAGAAAGAAAAAAGAAAGAAAGAAAGGAAAGAAAGAAAGAAAGAAAAAGAAAAAGAAAGAAAAGAAAGAAAGAAAGAAAGAAAGAAAGAAAGAAAAGAAAGAAAGAAAGAAAGAAAGAAAAAGAAAGAAATTCACACCTGAAATTTATAGTCTATCTATCCTTCGGATACAAATATTTAGAAAAATCATTGATACTGCTAAATACATGTATTAAATTGTGAATTAATTTGACCTGCAACTGCGTTTTAAAATGATATAACAATTCCATGTGCTACAAACTGGATGAACAGAAAAGGGAGGACATGTAGCTTCCTCACAGCCAGCATTCAAAAGGTAAACTTTAGAAAATATTTCAGCAGCCTGACCCACGAACAAAAAGTACATGCCTGCTCCCTCCCTGTGCGTGGTGCTGGGGAAGGAGCTCTTACCTTAATATCTAGTCCATTTCTGAGAAACTAAAAGTGCACCATACTTTCACTTCCAATCTGACTTGTGTCCAGAACAAAAATAATTTCAAGTTGCTCTGAATTGACACCAGAAATCTTTTACTAATGAATAAAAGTGGAGACGTCCTCATTTCCTGAAGAGCTATCCAAACTTTAAAGTTAGAGAGAGTGATAAGTGTGCATTAGTAGAAAGTTCCAGGTCACTGTAGCAAAACATACAGCCATAAAGGAACCTGATGTGAACTTCTTTTAACTCTCGGCTTCGTCATCTCAGGAAACTGAAAACCAGCAAGCAGTCAGGCTATGATGGCCTGACAAACTGTTATAAAAACGTATCAGTCATGTTTAAACTGCATCTACTGATCTGAAAAATGCAGATAATAGCACCTACATCATAGGCACATATAGAAGAAAAATTCATTAATAATACTTGTAAACAATTTAGTGTACCACCTGCCATAGCATAGACACATGGACATTTTACTTTTCATCACCACACTCTCTCTGGCTTCCTTGCCTCATGGTAGTCAGTGATTTCAGAAATAATGAAAATAATTCGTAAGAACCAAAACTTATCTATTAAAGTGTGTCATTTCTGCCCTGTCATTTAAGCTAAGGTTTACAGCATGGGGAGGATGTAGAAAGCCTCATAAACACTTGGAGAAGTGGAAAGGACTGACTGCAAATGATTCCAGAAGCAAAATTCATAGTATCTTTCAAAAAGCTTTAAAAGAAGCATAGTTTTTAACCAAGATAGTCACTTTCACAGTTTTGATTCACTCTATCAACAAATACTTATTAAAGCCTTGTTATGTGCCAGGCACTATTTTTAAAGTATGAGGAATTTAATATTCTAAAAGAGACAAACACCTCTGCATCCATGGAGATAAATTCTAGCAAGCAAAAAACGTGTTAAACAGAGAATGTCCAGTGACCACAACCTCTCTGCAGAAAAGTGAAGAAAGGAAGAGTGAGACCAGGAGCTGATAGGCCAGACTATAGTAATTTTATGAAGGAATCCACAAATGGCATCCATTGAAGGTGTATTTCAGCAGAGACATAAGGTAGTGAGTTGATAAGTCACCTGGGAATCTGGGAAACCACACAAGAGGCAGAAGGATGGGCAAAAGCAAAGATCCTAGGGCAAGACCATACCTGGGATGTTTCAGGGAAGCCAGGAGGAACAGCTTCAGGTGCAAGAGGACCAATTCCATCACCTTTGTGCCCCTTTTGTGAGGACACAAGATCCTAAGCAAAACATCATCTGCCTGATGAGCTCCTTTGACCTGTCTGTCAGAGCCAGGGGTGAAAGGATATGTCAGTGCATCAAATGCAGCTGATACTACTGCCGCACCACCACTCTGATCACTCTGCCCTACGTTCAACTCAGCCATTGCCATGTCTTAAAGATAGTGCCAGCTACAGTTTTATAAAGAACACATTGCCCAGGGGTTTGTGGTACATGCACATTTGGTGCAAGTTGTCCCAACATAGTCCACACTCATCTTTTCCCTCCTCTAACATCCATTCTAGGCTTCCTTCTCTTGTCATAGCCAAAAGCAGGCATCTCATTTCATCCTCTTAAAAAAGTAAATGACCCATATGAGCTGCATAGCTAAATCGCTCCTACAACAAGACTACCTTCCCCCACCCCCCAAAAACTGCAGAATGTTAGAGAAACTTAACTATTCAACATGTTCAGATGCAAAAAGGTCAACTATTCTCTCATGAGAAAGGGAATGAGCACCCCACAGCACAATCACTCGCCTGGTAATGTTCACAAGAGTGTATAGATACCCTTCTGCTCCACTCTTCATACTCTGCCTTGTTACTTGACAGGGTTATACTGCTGCCCGCCCACAATGCTGTTTGATAGCATGTTGGATCATCCACAACTTATTTTACTTTGTTGAACAAAGAGAGACAAATAGTGCTCGCTTCGGCAGCACATATACTAAAAGAGAGACAAATGATCTTCAAGTGGAAAACATTTTTTCAGAGTTTTCTACAATAATTTCAACTCTAAATAACTGTCATTTGATAAGTAATTGTCTAATCTCCTAGAAATTCTAAATAACAAAGTACTATTTGAAGTCTAGTTTACTTAACAATTCAGTTTGTACATGCTACTAATTCTGATTTACTTGTTTTAATTGACTTCCAATTTTTTTCAGGACTAGGGTTTGAACCCAGAATCTTCTCAATGAACTAGATTCTCTGCCCTTTTATTACTTTTTATTTTAAACAAGTTATCGGTAAGTCACTAAGTTGCCCAGGACGGGCTGTAACTTGTGATTCTCCTGCCTTAGCCTCCCAGCATGCAGAGATTACAAGCATCCACCACCAAGTCCAGATTGAATAAAAAATGTTATAATTTTTTCATAAGTAAAATAATCACCTCCCACAGATACCACCTCTTAAAGGTTGCAGTTCATTTGAATGTCACTACATTGAGTTCAAGACACATAGAAAATTAACTTTTAGGGGACATATCAAGTCATATCTAAACTATAGCACCCTTCCCCTGACTCCTTGTTTCCATTGTAAAATAGAGACTATACAGTTTCTTCTAAATGATTGAAGTCAGGACTGATATTATACAAAACACAGGAAATTTTACAAAATAATTAACCTAATACAATTTACAAAATAATAAGAAAAAGCAATTATTTTTACAATTATTCTGTCAGCAAATAGAGAGGCAGCATAGCAAGGATATACAGAAATTAGAACATTTGTGTATATTAGGTGGGAAATTAAAATGGTGCAACTTGTATACAAAATACTAGGGTGATTCCTTAAGAATTTAAACACAATTAGCATGGGAGCCAGCAACTCAATCCTGAATGTACACTCTGAACACTTGAAAGCACAGATTTGAACAGATGCTTTTACAATGCTATACATATCAGCATTAATTATAACAGCCAAAGAATGGGTCAAGAAGCAAGATCCAACAATATGCTGCATACAAGAAACACACTTAATTCAAAAAGAAATTCATAGACTAAAAGTTAAAGGGTGGAAAACAATACACTATGTGACAAGAACCTGTAAAAAGCAGAGTAGCTATTTTCTTTGTAGATCAAATGGATTTCAAACCAACACTAATTAAGAGAGACAAAGAAGGACACTACATCCTTATAAAGGGAACAATCCAAGAGGAAGAGATGACAATCATAAATATCTATACACCAAATACTAGTGCATCCAACTATATAAAACAAATTTTAATGGGCATGAAAAATCAAATAAGCACTACTACAATAGTAGTGCAGGACCTCAATACCCTACTGTCACAAATAGATGGATCAACTAGACAAAAAATAAGCAGCAAAATACTAGAACTCAATCAATCACTTGAACAAATGGACTTAACAGATGTCTACAGTGTTATGTCGCAAAAAACCAGAATACATATTTTTTTCAGCTGCACATAGGTCATTCTCCAAAGTAGACCACATACTTGCTCATAGAACATGTTTAAGTAAGTGCAAAGGAATTGAAGTTATCTCCTGTATGTTATAAGACCATAGTGGGATGAAATTGGAGACGGATAGCAAAAGAAACCAAAAGGATTGCGTAAACACATGGAAATTGGACAGCACAGTTCTGAATAACCAATGGGGCACAGAGGAAATTAAAGAAATCAGACATTTCTACAATTAAATGACAATGACAATACAACATATCATAATGTATGGGACACAATGAAAGCAGTCTTACAAGGGAAATTCATAGCAGTAAATACGCATATTAGGAAAGCAGAATGAGCCCAGTTAAACAACCTGATGCTGAACCTCAAGCTTCTAGAAAAAGAAGAGCAGGACAAACCCAATGCACATATAAGGGAGGAAATTATAAAGATCAGAGCAGAAATCAATGCAATGGAGACATAGAAAATGACACAAAAAAATCAGTGAAGCCAAGAGTTGGTTCTTCGAAAGAATCAACAAAATTGACAAACCCTTAGACAACCTTGTCCAAAAAAAAGTAAAGAAAAAGCCAAAGTCCATGCAATTAGGAATGAAAAGGGTGAAATTACAACAGACCCAGAAGATATCCAGAGAATCATCAATACCTTCTTTAAGTACCCATATGCCAATAAGATGGCAAACACAAAAGAAATGGACAGATTTCTAGATATGTATGAATTACCAAAGTTGAACGAAGAAGACCTAAAAATTCTAAACAACCCAGTATTAATCAACAAAATTGAAAACACAATTAAAAACTTACCAACAAAGAAAAGCCCGCGGCCTGATGGCTTCACCACTGAATTCTACAAGACATTTAGAGAAGAACTACTGCCCCTACTGTTTAAACTCTTCAGTGAAATTGAAAGGGAAGCGATCCTGGAAGCAAGATCACCTTGATCCCAAAAGCAGAGAAAGACCCAACTGAAAAAAAGAACTATAGGCCAATCTCTTTAATGAACATAGATGCAAAAATCCTTACTAAGGTACTTACAAACAGAATGCAGAAGATCATCCATCCTGACCAAGTGGGATTCATCCCAGGGATGCAGGAATGGTTCAACATATGCAAATCAATAAATTTAATACATTATATTAATATAGCCAAGGACAAAAACCATATAGTCATCTCAATAGATGCAGAGAAAGTGTTCAACAAAACCCAACACTCATTCGTGTTAAAAAAAAAAAACCCTACAGAAAATTGGAATAGATGCTCTCTATCTCAACCTGATAAAAGCCATCTATGAAAAACCGACAGCCAACAGCCAACATCACACTATATGGTCAAAAACTGAAATCCTTCACACTGAAATCAGGAATGAGACAAGTATGTCCATTATCACCACTCCTGTTCAAAATAGTTTTTTAAACATTAGCAACAGGAATTAGACAAGAGAAAAAAATAAAAGGAGTAAAGATAGGAAATGAAGACATGAAATTGTCATTATTTGCAGATGACATGATACTTTACATAGAAGGCCCCAAGAACTCCACCAAAAGTCTTCTAGACTTAACAACTAAATTCAGTAAAGTAGCTGGATACAAGGCCAACACACAAAAATCAATCGCCTTCTTATACACAAACAACAGACTCACTGAGAGAGGAACTGGAGAAACAACTCCTTTCACAATAGCATCCCCAAAAATGAAATACCTAGGACTCAACCTCATGAAAGAAATCAAAGACCTCGTCTCTGAAAATCATAACACCCAAAAGGTAAAATTAAGCCAAGTTTTCATCTACAGATGAATGGCTAAACAAATTGCTGTACCTACACATTTATTGAGCCCTTGAAAATTAAAAAAAATTTACAATATTGATGAGTCTTAAATACATTTGCTAAGTGAAAGAAGTGAGTTACAAAGGTACAAATCTTGTGTGATGTTAGATGGTCAGCTTCACAGAGACAACATAGGATTATGGTGGGTGGGTGAAGGGGAGATAGGGAATTATTGTTGGGAGGACACATAATTTTTTTTGAGAAGGAGATTGAGAAATGCAACTGAAAATTAAGAAACTTGAGAAATTGAGAAATGGAAGTGATGGCTGCCAAAAATATGAATCAGTTTCACCACAAAATGTTATACTAAAAATGTTTAAAAGGATAAATTGTGTGTTAATTTTAAACAGCAAAATAAATATGTAATACAAATTGAAACAGTTTTAACCAATAAAATCAGTGGAAATTTGCTCTCACTACAGGAACATTTTAGTAACCTTTTTATCCTTTTCAATAGGTAGACACTGTGTTGCTGCGTGGATGCAAATTTTTATGGTACAAGAATATGACTACTTAGAGAAGCAGACAAACATGTAACCAATATGAAAAACATAACCAATTTGATAATGTCTGTCAAGATTAGGAAAAAATATGATATTAATGGAGAAATGATTGAGAGAGAAGGAAGAGAGATAAAGAATGTAGCTCTCAAGCAAGGAAGGCACACCTCATGAGGAGGAAGAGCAGACAGGCAAGGAGCAGTGAGAAGATGCTGGTAAGGCGGAACTCTTGGAGAATGAACCAGGAAAGAGTATCAGATGTCAGAGCACAGATTCTGGAGACAGGATGCCAATGATTCACCTGTTGCCTATGAGGCCTTTAAGCTCAATTTTCTTAACAATAATATGGATAAAACATTTATTCCTTATAGATTATTAGCAGACACACTAATAACAAATGATTTCTTAATATATTTTTTATAATTTTTGACATTTAATATGTCTCAATGAACAAGTGAGAAAATGAGTTAATATGTGTTTACTTGTCCTAAAAAGCTGTGAGTTACCAAGAAAACTAGGTTAACTGAACATCTTTTATATCGGAAAAGATCAAGATTTTTTTTTTAATCCAGTCTTCTTGTGTAACATTTCTGTTTTTTCTTTGTGTGTAGCTATTAGGGGCAATATGTAGTTGTTAGAAAAATCTGAAGCAGTAAACATTAAGAGAAGTGTACCCAATGTCTTAGGTGGGCAGTATTCATAGAAAAATAAAGTGACTTGCAGAAATACGTTGACTAGTTTTAAAGCAGGATGTTTACAGTATGATGAAATACCTTCCTTATTTTGACATGATCTAAGCAGTGTTTGTCCTGAGACTGGCAGAAGCTTGCCTGCAGTGATTATCTAAGACTCAGTGATCTGTTGTAAGCTCACAGCTCCTTCTAAGATAGGTTCCCATTTAGTTACTTACTTATTTACATAGCAGTTCCTTAGTTAGGCATCTTTAGGCAAAATTCAATTTAGTTTAGCAAATAGTACTACTAAAACATGAATCATTTCCTCCTGGAGTATACAAGAAGAAAGTTTTGAGGCCTTCCATTTGCTATTTCACAAAGCTTTGAGGAGGAGTATGTGAGCTTACAAAGTTTTGGGATTTGAGAGTTTTACATTTGCTTTGGGTTTTGGTCTTATTGCAAAGGAGGACTGACTTAGCCAAGCAAAGGAGATTTTAACTCCAAATCAAACAAGTAGAAAATGAATAATTCTATTAGATTGTGCAGAAATGTACATGAGCCATGCATGAAAAAAGTACACAATATATGAATGAGAATCAACTTTATAGTTCTTTTTAACAGATTGTTAGTAAGTGTGATTGTAATATACCAGATTGTCTTGGAATCTATGGACTATTAAATATGGTTAGTACAAACATAAGCAAAAAACAAATTTTGGGATTTAAACTGCATCAGTTCTCTGTTGTCTCTGATGCGCAACAGAGGCAGTTTGGAAGCATGTGAGGACAAGAGTGACAGGCAGGGAGAAGCCATCTCCTCCTAGCAGCTCTGCAAGGAGGCTGTGAGAAGACATCAGTCCGCTTTCTGCAGATGAGGATAGGGTGCACTTTCTTTCCCACACAGAGATCTTCACTGCGACCTGTGCAGAAGCCCATTAGGAAGAAGCAGCACATCCGGGGACACGGGGCACAAGCCTTCTCCTCTCAGTGATCTCCGGACCTAATAGAAACAGCACCAGGGATCACACCATGGGTCACCCTTGCTCTCCTGCCCTTGCCTTCAACAGCTGCTCAATGAGGAATTCATGGTTTTTGTTTACTTCTATCTTTGTTTTCCAACCCTCACATTGTCTTAAAAACACTTATATTATTAACATGACTATTCTTTTCATACCAATACACATGTATTTGCATGTATATATATATTATCCCTATACTGTCCTCCAGAAATATTCATTATTATTTTATTCAGTAATCTTCCAGATATTTTCTCTGCTTATTTGGAGGGTATATTTGGATTTTAATGTCATGAATCTTATGTATTTGGTTTTCTGCTTTAAACAAAATAAAATACAACTTTAAAAATAAATGTTTATTTAAAGTAAATTAATAAATCATGACCAACAACATATTTTGAGGAGCTGACAAGTACTGCAAACATTTTATCTTAGTTTCCCTTTTTTACCTATGTTAGGGTACATCTGTCCTATTATGTATTAATTTCAGTATGAACATTAATTCTGGAATATAAAGCAGAGGCATTGAGGCATATAGAAGAACCATTTTAATGTAGTTTCACATTTCATTCCATTATATTTAGCAGCGGAGAGAGAATTATGTAATCAATTTATTCCTTTTCTGTATCTCTGTGTCTTCTTAAATGGCTACAGCTAGGAGCTATTTTACTAGAACAATGTGGTCTTTGGTTTGTTAGCTGTCTTTCTTACCAAGAATATTCAGCACAGGCTTAGAAGATATGAAAGATGTTTTCTAATTTCACCGATATGTTTCTGTGAAATTTGTTCCTTGTCAATAACAGGTAAAAACTAAGTACTGATATTTAGATGTTGAAGTTCACTTTTAATGGCTTTTTCTCTTTCCTGATACAACAAATACATATCAGAGTAAATAGAAATGATAAAATATTGCCCAATAGAATTTCATACTGAAGCTCAACATCCTCTCTTTCCTTTGATATGTGATGTAGCACTGCAGTCATAATTTTATTGAAAATTTTACTTTAAAATCAGCTTATATACTCTAATACTAAATGTTAAAATGTACCCTCCTTGTGTACAATTACATTGAGATTTGATGATCAACTTTTTATATTGTCTTTGTTCAGGGTATTGAAATTGGGCAATGCTATTTTTCTCCTTCAACACTTGAAGACCCCTTTTAGCAGAAATGGAATTTAATATGAAAACCCTTGTTAATGAATATTTAAAGATGAACAAAGAGAAATTCTTATTCTTGGAAAAACTGTATCATGAAGAGGGCAAGTATTAGAAAATAAAGTGAGAAGTGATTTGTAATATATTGTCACTAATAATGTATTTGTGTCTCTCTTATAAGCAATAATAAATTATATTTGAGAACATGATGGATGGCTTCACAGGGAGGTGCCTTTTTTCTGGATTTTGAAGGATCCCTCAGAATTCAACAAGGAGAAAATGCATTTAGTGCAAATGAAGGAAATGAGAAAATACCTAATAATACAGAATAAATACTATAAACTAACCAGGGCACACTTAACAAATGGGCTCAGTTGAGGATGTGGTTAAAGTACTGGCAGCTTCTACTTAGTTATTTTGTTCAGCAGAAGTTCTGTTAGATAACAGACATTTCCGATGTCTTACTACAGTAGAGAAGTGGCAGCATTGAAAACTGTTTATTAGACATTATCCAACAAAAATCTATTGAGAGCTCCCATACTGTCTATGAGAAGGAACAGATAGCTTTGTCTTATGTGTTAACCCACTTCTTCCTAATTTCCCAAAAGACCTTATCCACATGAAGAATAACTTCCACAACTCTGAAATGATGAAGGCAGGAGGTGTTGATGAGGGTTAAGTACTTTTCTGTACAGTTCTTGGACCAGTTTAAATGCCCATGACCTGTAAATTTCCTTTTATAATCTTCCAAGTAAATTCACTCATAGACATCCTTATTATCCAGGACGGTTTACTTTTGGTAACAAAAAACTTGGTTAAAAATAATTTACTGGGATCAATGCAAAGATTCAAGTTCAAAAGCCCCAGAAAACTCTTTAAGGATATTTTAAATCACATTCTATCATAGCAGGTGTGGATGCAATTTTCAGGTATTGATGCCAATTTTAAGAAATATTTTTCTTCAGCAAAAACAATTATTTTGTAACATTAACCTGTGTTTGTCAGATGCTTTACATTTTGTGGGCAATGTAGAGGTAATAGTTAAAAATTAAATAAGATAAATATATAACTAAAACATCTGAGTTATTTCTAAGTATATTAGAATACTAAGACATTTGCTAAGTATAAATTCATGTAGGCTTTGCTTCTTAAAATTTATAAATGATAATGTATTTGAGTCTACGAAGTATATTTCATAGACTGTATGTATATGCATAACAGTGATGTAAGATGAAAAGATACCTGATCCTTTAGTGCTTCAGAATAACTAATTTAGATGGACAGTAAGTATCTGAAAACAGAAATTTGTGAAACTATTAAACAACAGGTTAAAAAATAAACTTAAATATTAAGTCTCAAAGTGATTGAGGGTTGTATATGTTCATCATTTTAAGATATCCTAGTTAACAATTTGTATAGGGACAATTCATTTAATATTCTAGTACCAGTTTTGTTTAAGAAAAAAAACAGCTTTTGCTGTGAAGAGTTAATAGCAACAATTTACCTGGTGTCTTAATGTATTGGTTTATGCAGCCTAATGCTAATAGTTTTAAGAGATGCTAAAAGGCCTCCCTACTTCCCTGTGATAGGTAAACAGCTATTATTTTACTGTCTAATATTTCTGTAAATTAATTAAAAGGTGTTTTTTTTTTTCAAAATAATCATGTTGTTTTTACCAAAAAGCCTTGCCAGTTTCAAAAACAAATATTGTGGTCATTCCCCACTTCAAGTAAGTTATATGTTCTTTCCTAGATGTACAGTTATTATACATGAGTTGTTGTTTTTTTTTTGGTACCGGAGATCGAACTTGGGTCCTTGCACTTGCACAGCAGGCAGTGAGACCACTGAGCTAAATCCCCGGCCCCTATACATGAGTTTTAAAAGTATGTGTAAACTACACGGGGAAAACATAATTTTGCAAAAATGTAAGTTATGTTTTTGTTGTAAATTTGGTGGTGTTGTAAATTAACTGCATCTTTTCAGTAAAACATTGCTAATTAGAGACAGTTTATTCTAAGAAAACAATTTTTTAAAGAATTCAAAATATATTGCAGAGATAACATCAGAATCTTTATGTTTAAAACAAGGCTTAAGTTATAGATCTGTTGTAAAATTTACAACAAAACTTTAAAAAGAGGTTTTACATTTGTCAATTTCTTGTGTTCTCTTCTGCCTTATTAGTTTTTAAATGGTTAGAAAAAATTATTAGGCAGTTCACATTTATTTGGATATCTGTTTAGAGTTTTATTTCATAATTTAGATTATATTAATTACTATTATATTTGACTTGCCTTATTTTTTAAAATGCAGTTGTCCTTGTATAATGAAGTCAGTCATGACTGTTGTCTTAACATGCTGTAAAAGTTACTAAATTGTTTTGCTATATTGCTACCTAGTTTGCTACATTCAGTCATGTAACTGGCAAAAGCCATGTTCCTCTTGGTTGATAAGAGATAGTCTTGATTTTTAAAAAATCTTGATCAAAAAACAATCTTGCTGTCGCCCTGCCGAGGTCCTGAGACGCACGGAAGACGCCAAATCACCCTGCTGCAGACAGGCAGGTCTGCCCAGGCCCTGCCAAGGTCCTGAGTTGCACAGAACACACCGAATCACCCCGCTGCAGACAGGCAGCCACCTGGTTCCACACTACAAAGACCCAGAGGACACCAGACCACCAGACCAAGGTACCGAGTCCCGCTGTTCCCGGCCCAGAGGTAGGGGCTGCTGAGGCGTCGTCCCACTGCTCCTGGTCCAGAGGACGGGGCTTCCCGGTCACCATCCCTCCCGCTGCTCCCAGCCCACAGGAAAGGGCTTTGGGGTCACCATCCCTATCCCTGCTCCCGGCCCCTGTCCCACCTCTCCCAGCTCAGAGGAGGTAATCTGTGCAGGCGCTAACAGCCCTCCACCACAGTCGAAATGAGAAAACACATAAGTAAGTCTCAAAACCAGACTTCCAGATCACCTACAGCAACCCCAAAGGGAAATGAGATGGAACACTCTGATACTCAACCACCTAGACCCACTGAACTGGCAACAAAAGGGGATCTGGAAAAAATGAAATCAGAAATAATTTCTCAGATAACAGGAGAAATTGTGCCCCTAGTGCAAGACATGATTAATAAATCTAGAAAGGAGCTCAGGAACATGATGGAATCCCAACATAAGAAACAAATGGAATCCATAAAACAGATGCAAACAGATTTCCAGGACATGAAAAGCTCCATTGAAAGTCTACACAGCAGAATGAGCCAGTGTGAGGACAGAATTTCAGACATAGAAGATAAGGTTGCAATTAGTGACCAGGAAAAGAAAAATTGCTTCAAAATTATAAGGGAACATGAGAAATCAATCCAGCAGCTGCTAGATGATGCAAAGAAGAATAACATAAGACTGATTTGGCTCAATGAAGAAACAGGAGAGAGTGCAGATGACATAAAAAATCTCTTCCCAGAAATAATGGCAGAAAACTTCCGAAGCAGGGGAAAAGAGCTTGACATACAGATAAGGGAGGCATATAGGACTCCAAATAGCCTTGATCAAAAAAAATCTACACATAGGCACATAATTGTTAAGATTCCAGAAACACAACAGAAGAACAAAGTTCTCCAAGCAGAGAAAAGAAACAAATCACATACAAAGGAAAGTCCATCAGAATCACAGCAGACTTCTCAACACAAACCATCAAGGCAAGAAGAGCTTGGAGTGACATATTCCAAGCCCTCAAAGAAAACAGCCTCCCACCCAGATTGATGTACCCTGCAAAACTATCTTTCCAAATGGATGGAGAAATAAGATGCTTTCATGACAAAGAGCACCTTAGGAACTTCATGAATACCAAACCAGCACTCCAAAGAATTTTACACAATATCCTAGAAACAGACATTGAGGATCACAACCCCAGGAAGCAAACCAGAATGAACCCATCTGGCATGACAAGAAATTAAATGTAAAGGGGGGAGAACCCAACAAAAAGAAAAAGTCATGGCAATGACAAGTCAATACGTTTCAGTTATAACCATCAACGTTAATGGTCTCAATTCACCAATCAAAAGAAATAGACTGGCAGAATGGGGCAAGAAGCAAGATCCAACAATATGCTGCATACAAGAAACACACTTAATTCAAAAGGAAACTCATAGACTGAAAGTGAAAGGGTGGAAAACAATACTGCATGTGACAGGAACCCGAAAAAAAGCAGGAGTAGCTATCCTCTTGGCAGATCAAGTAGATTTCAAACCAACACTGATTAAGAGAGACAAAGAAGGACACTACATCCTTGTAAAGGGAAGAATCCAAGAGGAAGAGATGACAATCATAAATATCTATGCACCAAACACTAGTGCACCCAACTATATAAAACAAATACTAAGGGACATGAAAAGTCATATATGCACTAATACAATTGTAGTGGGGGACCTCAACACCCCACTGTCACAAATAGATAGATCAACTAGACTAAAAATAAGTAATGAAATACTAGAACTCAATTGAACTCCTGAACACATGAACTTAACAGATGTTTACAGAGTCATCCACCCCACAAAATCAGAATACACATTCTTCTCAGCTGCACATGGGTCATTCTCCAAAATAGACCACATACTCACACATAGAACATGTTTAAGTAAGTGCAAAGGAATTGAAGTTATCCCCTGTATATTATCAGACCACAGTGCGATGAAACTGGAGATCCATAGCAAAAGAAACTCAAAAAATTTCATAAACACATGGAAATTGAACAACACACTTCTCAATAACCAATGGGTCACAGAAGAAATTAAAGAAGAAATCAGACAGTTCCTTCAATTAAATGACAATGAAAATACACCATATTGGAATCTATGGGACACAATGAAAGTAGTCTTATGAGGGAAATTCATAGCAGTGAATATGCATATTAGGAAAACAGAACGAGCCCAATTAAACAACCAGATGCTGAACCTCAAGCTTCTAGAAAAAGAAGAGCAGGACAACCCCAGAGCCCATACAAGGGAGGAAATTATAAAGATCAGAGCAGAAATCGATTCAATGGAGATGAAGAGAACAATACAAAAAATCAATGAAGCCAAGAGTTGGTTCTTGGAAAGAATAAACAAAATTGACCAACCCTTAGCCAACCTTATCAGAAAAAGGAAAGAAAAGGGCCAAATCCATGCAATTAGGAATGAAAAGGGTGAAATTACAACAGACCCAGCAGAAATCCAGAGGATCATCAATACCTATTTCCAGAACCTATATGCCAAGAAGATGGAAAACACAGAAAAAATGGACAGATTCCTAGATACATATGGATTACCAAAGTTGAATGAAGAAGACTTAAAAATGCTGAACAACCCAATATCAACCAATGAAATTGAAAATGTAATTAAAAACTTATCAACTGAGAAAAGCCTGGGCCCTGATGGCTTCACTGCTGAATTCTATAAGACATTTAGAGAGGAACTGCTGTCACTACTGTTTAAACTCTTCAATGAAATTGAAAGGGAAGCAATACTCCCAAATTCATTCCTGGAAGCAAGCATCTCCTTGATCCCCAAAGCAGAGAAAGACCCAACTGAAAAAGAGAACTATAGGCCAATCTCACTAATGAACATAGATGCAAAAATCCTCAATAAGATACTGGCAAACAGAATGCAGAAGTTCATCAAGAAGATCATACACCCTGATCAAGTGGGATTCATCCCAGGGATGCAGGGATGGTTCAATATATGAAAATCAATCAATGTAATACACTATATCAATAGAGCCAAGGATGAAAACCATATGATGATCTCCATAGACGCAGAAAAAGCATTTGACAAAATCCAACATGCATTTATGGTAAAAACCCTACAAAAAATTGGAATAGATGGTCTCTACCTCAAATTGACAAAAGCTATCTATGAAAAAACAATAGCCAATATCATACTAAATGGTCAGAAACTGAAATCCTTCACACTAAAATCAGGAACAAGACAAGGATGTCCACTATCACCACTCTTGTTCAATATAGTTGTGGAAACACTAGCCACGGCAATTAGACAAGAGAAAGGAATAAAAGGAATAAAGATAGGTAATGAAGAAGTCAAATTGTCATTATTTGCAGATGACAGGATACTCTATATAGAAGACCCCAAGAACTCCACTAAAAGTCTTCTAGACTTAATAACCAAATTCAGTAAAGTAGCTGGATACAAGGTAAACACACAGAAATCAATAGCTTTCCTCTACACGAACAACAGACTCACTGAGAGAGAAATAGGGCAAACAATTCCTTTCACAATAGCATCCAAAAAACTGAAATACCTAGGAATCAACCTAATGAAAGAAATCAAAGACCTCTTCTCTGAAAACTATGGCACTCTGAAAAGAGAGATTGAAGATGATATCAGAAAATGGACAGACACGCCCTGCCCCTGGGTAGGAAGGATTAATATAGTGAAAATGGCCATACTTCCAAAACTGCTATATAGATCTAATGCAATTCCAATTGAGATCCCAGCACCATACTTCATGGACCTCAAGAAAACAATCCAAAAATTCATTTGGAACAAGAAGAGGCCCAGAATAGCAAAAGCAATTCTAGGTAACAGAGATACAGCAGGGGGTATCACAATCCCCAACCTGCAACTCTACTACAAAGCTACTGTGATAAAAACAACATGGTACTGTCAAAGAAACAGACCTGAGGACCAGTGGAACAGATTAGAAGATGCAGAAACAATGCCAGACACACTCAGCCATCTCGTCTTTGATAAAGGAGCCAAACACCCTCACTGGAGGAAAGATAGCCTCTTTAATAAATGGTGCTGGAAAAATTGGGCTTCAACTTGCCAAAGATTAAAACTAGGCCTATATCTCTCACCATTCACTAAACTAAAATCAAAATGGATTAAAGATCTAAATATTAAAATAGAAACTCTGAACCAGTTGGAACAGAGGTTAGGTAGAACCCTTGAAGACATCAGTGTAGGAAAAGATTTTATGAACAAAACCTCAGTTGCCCGTGAACTAGCACAAACAATCAAGAAGTGGGATCTCTTCTTGTTAAAAGGCTTCTGCACAGCAAGAGAAACCACCAGCAGGGTGAAGAGACAACCCACAATGTGGGAAAAATTCTTCACCTGCTCTGCCTCAGACAAAGGTCTACTATCTCGAATCTATAAAGAACTTCAAAAGATCAGACCTCCCATATTGAAAGACCTAATCTGAAAATGGGCATTTGAAATGAGCAGACATTTCTCAGCCAAAGTAGTATAAATAGCAAATAAATACATGAAAAAATGTTCAACATCACTGGTCATTCGAGAGATGCAAATGAAAACAATGCTGAGATTCCACCTCACTCCAGAAAGAATGGCTGCTACCATGAAATCAACCAATAACAAATGATGGTGGGTCTGTGGGGAAAGGGGAACCCTGCTCCACTGCTGGTGGGAGTGTAGACTGGTGCAAGCACTGTGGAAATCAGTATGGAGATACCTCAAAGAACTAGGACTGGAAGTCCCATATGACCCCGCTATTCCCCTGCTGGGGATCTTCCCCAAAGAATTAAAAGAATCATACCACAGTGACATATGTGCACCCATGTTCATAGCAGCACAGTTTGTAGTACCTAAAACTTGGAAACAGCCCAAATGCCCATCAACTGGAGACTGGATAAAGAAAATGTGGGGTTTTTTATAAAATGGAGTACTACTCAGCCATAAAAAATGAGAAATTAGAGACATTTATAGCTAAGTGGATGCACATTGAGGTGATACTCTTAAGTGAAATAAATAGGACACACATGTATAAATACCAAATAGTTTCTCTGGTGTGAGAAACTGAAAGTGTAAATAAGGACTAAAATGTATAATAGGCAATGTGAAATAGGAAGAAAAGGGGCAAAGGGGAAGGAAGTGGGAGGGCTAGGGGAAAGGATAGAAGGGAATGGGATTAATATGAGAAAATGGAAAACTAGGAACAAAATCTTTGTAAATAGGGAGGACTGGAGGGGTTGAAGGGAGGGCTGGGCAAGGGTGAAAAATAAGAACCAAGAGAGATAATGTAAAGGTGCAAATTTCCAATGATGAATGTCATTATATTGTATACCTAAAATGTACCAATGATTAGAATGAATAATCGATAATGCAAAATAGGAAGAAAAGGTCCAAAGGGGTAGGGGTAGTGGGAAGGGCAGGAGAAAGGAAAGAAGGGAAAGGAAAAATGCTGAGAAATGGAAAAAATGGAAATAAAATCTTTGTAAATAGGGAAGGGTGAAGGGGATGAAGGGAGCGCTAGGAATGGGGAAAAAAGAAGAACCAAGATGCATTATGTAAAGGTACAATTCCCAATGAGAAATGTAATTGTGTTGTATACCTAAAATATACCAATAAAAGAGTTTAATGACAAAAAAAGACATAAAGTTATATAAACTCATAGTAATGTTAATGGGTTTTAAAGCCTATAGGTTTAATATATATGACAGTATTAGCACAAAAAGAAAGAAAAGTCAATAGAGTTATACAGTTGGATGATTAATAATTCTGTATAGTACTGAAATTATCATAAATTTGAGTATATTCTAACTTCTTTCTAATATATACATATATATATGGAAAATAATAGATGTTAAATCAATGCTGTACCATTTCAACTTCTGATACTGGTAAAAGAAGAGCAAAGTAAATCTGAAGGAAATGGAAGCAGAAGGAAGAAAATAATACTTTTTTTATTCATGGAAAGAAAATTAATGAGATAGAGAATGCTAAATAGAGAAAAGCATTGAAATTAAACATAAGTTGGTCATTTGAAAGGTTTGACAAAATTCACAATCTCTTAACTGCTGGCAAAAGACAAAGAAAAACAACAGCAAAACAAAAATCAAAACAAAAACAAAAAAATACTCAGAAGACAAAAGTTGTTAAAATGAGGAATGAAACAACAGACATGACTGCTGCTTTACAGAAATAAAAAGGATTACATCTACAAACAACTGTAGCCAAACTAATTAAATTACACGACATGGACAAATTCCTAGGACATAACCTAAAAGTGCACCCAAAGTTAAAAGGTTTTCCTCTCTTTTCTTTCCTTTCAGCTTGCTTTCTCCTTGCTCCCTGGTCTAGATTGTAATGAGTAACTGTGAAGTTAGTTAAAATGCACCAACCATTTCCCTGTGCATCCTCCATTCCTAGGTTACAGGAGAGGTCACATTTAAAAGGTAGTAAATAGTCAGGAAAATATAGAACAGACACTGTTTGTGATGACAAACCAATTGCAAGAGTTTCAATAGGATTCTGATCAGTTATGTTTTCTTAGATTTCAGGTCCAGTTGCTAGGGACTTCTGGATGAAGACCTACCACACTTCATACCCTGACCAGTTGTCAAGTTCATATCCTGGCCAGTCACTAGGGGATGCCCAGTCACCTGAATGAGAGTATAACAGGGAATGAAAGAATAATATACAAGGAACAAGAAATTATGAATAAAGAATGAACAATAGTTTATTACTTTGGGGGTGCTGGGAACTGGTCTTTAGCTCTCTCCTGGCTAAAGACCACCTGATCTTAGTTCTGTCTTGGCTAAGACCACAGGCACTGGATTAGTCAGTATTTATGATTATACAACATACCAAGGTGATGTGAAGGCAGATGTAGGGGATAGGAGAACTAATACACTTCATGAGCCAGGCTTGGAAAAAGGGCAGTGATTATGTATACTTGTGAAGGACAGGTCACAGTTAACAAGGCACCTATGCTATCTTGCAGGTCATAGCTAATGAGCCACCTCCATTATTTAGCTAACGTCTGATCTTAGAGAATGGTTACACAGTCACAATTCCTCAGCTGCAGTGTTTTCTTGCTGTAGAGATGTCACAACCTCATTGATCATTGAGACCTCAACTGTGACCATTGGCATAGGGAAGTCTATCTCTGAACACCAGACAAAAGGTCAATTAGCAATTCACACTTAGGCCTTGGAGTGACTCATAATCTTCATCAGTAGCCATACTCATAAGCCAAATTGATACTATCTAAAACCTGCTCGGTGCGGTTTCAAGCTGGTCTTCTGCAAAGATCAGATGCCCAAAAACAATATTCAAGAAGTGACCATTTTTCAAGCCTAATGGACAACACTGGCTTCCATCTGCGTGAGACAAGTAACAAGCTTGATAAGTATTTGTGCATTAAAGGAAGTAAATTGTAGAAGTAAACATGTTGATGAAAAGTTAGGGTGTTTTTAATGATTTTGGAGACATATTATGGAGTATATTTCATGAAATATTTCAGTGCCTTGCACTCTTCCCAGGGTGTATTGGGAACAAGTGGAAACATGCTTTAAACCTTAGCTCAACTGACAAATTAAATGATCCATTTTAATATGGCAAATTTTGATTCCTATTGGAAAAGAACATGTGTTTATACAATTTTCACTGTCTTTCCAACTCAACACAATAGATACCTTGAGGTAAGAAAGCCTAAGTGATTGCAGTAATAGGAAGTAAAATGGCCCTGGTGTCTACTCTATGGTAAGTGGTATGCTAAATTCTTTACAAGTGTTATTAATTTTTCTTCTGTATGTACTTCTGATTCAGTGTTATCATCTGCATTTTCCGGACCAGTAAATCCAGCTGAAAGATGCTCAGTGTGGTTTGAACAGAAGTTTGTCAGATCACAATTTCCTGGTAGCAGTTGATTTATGGTTTCCTGACAGGATCAGTCAGTGTGTTGAAAGATGTTTAGCTTAGATTCTTTAACGGCTCCATGTTTTGCAAAACGAACTAAAATTTTCTGATAATGTATGTTTCCTCCTTTATTTTTCTTATGTTTGAAGTCTGAATAGTCCTCTGGTAAAAGTCTCAGGTCTTCTCCATATTTACTCATGAATGAGAATTCTGGGGTCAATTCAGGACAAATTGCACATATCTTCATGTTGGACTTAGTCAGATGGAAAGTGAAAGCACAATACTTGGAAATAAACTTGACATTACGGTAACAGTTCATTGCCTAACACCAAGAATTAGAAGGAGGATTGTGTGTTCTGTTTGTCTGCTAGGCAACAGAAAAATTATCTAGGAGCAGTTTTTTTTTTTAAGCTGGTTATAAAGAAGCTACATTTCCTCATTTTCCTGCTGACTTAATTTGCAGTCCATGGAACCTTTTACAGTTCTAATATATGCTTGCAGATCAGATTAAATCACGATTTAATATATGTTTGCTGGTTTCAAAGATTGTCCCAAATACTGCCATGTAAATGACAGATTGAGTATGAACTTCAGGTGTGGAATGTTTTTTTATATCAAGGTGCTTGTCACAAAAAATCCTTCTGCACTGTTGGTGGGGATGTAAACTAATACAACCACTATGGAAATAAATATGTAGATTCCAAAAAAAAAATGAAACTAGAAATTCCATTTGACCTAGCTATTCCATTTATAGGTATCCTCCCAAAAGAGCTAAAGACATCGTATTATAGTGATACCTACATACCCATGTTCATAGCAGCACAATTCATAATAGCTAAATCTTAGAAGCAACCTACATGTGCAGATGTGTAGCAGACATCTCTGCCCAGTATTAGCAGGCCCTAGTGGCAAAAGCTTCTTGCCCCTCCATAATTCGGCTGTGTTACATTGGAAGTAGTCCAATCAGCTGAGTTCACTCCCTGTCAAGGTCAACTGACTCCAGCTAAATTCCTCCCTTCTAAATTAATGGTTTGTTCTCTTCAGCAAAGATATGCTTGTGCCCTCATCTACAGTCGTACCTGCTTGATACTGGTTATCACAGGTGTCCCGAGGCCTGCCCAGCTTTCCCCCTTCCCACACTTGTAATGAATAAGCACAGGATGTCCTGGGAGCTGTCTTTGCTGCCCATAACAGCTTAGATCAGCCAAGACTCAGTTTCTCTCATCTCTGTCTGTATGCTTCTTTTAATTCCCATTTTCCTATCTTGCAGACTTCGTACTGGCTTGCAGGAGACCAAGACCACTGCAGGGGTCTCTGGCAACGTCCCCTTATCCTTTCCCTATATAGATGAATAAAGAAAATGTGCTGTCTACGTACAGTGGAGTACTACTCTGCCATAAAGCAAGATAAATGAGTCATTTGTAGGAAAATGGATGCATTTTAGACCACAGTGTTACATACATGAAATAAATCAGACACACCAGCTTACATAGTGCATGGTTTCTCTTATATAAGAAACCCAAAATATAAATAAAGAGCAAATTAAAAGCAGACAATATGAAGAAGGATGGATCTTTCTCAAGTAAGAAGAGGATCATGGAGGGAGAGGGGAAAGAGGTTAAAAACGAAATTAATATGTGCTATGTATATGTACCAACTACACACAGCAATGTAAGGATTATGTACTGCACACATGTACAAAATAAAAGGAATGAGATCAACAGATGGAGAGGGGAGCGAAAGAAGAGAAAGGGAATGAAAATAAATGAAGTTAAAATGTGTCGTGTGCATGTACCAACTCCCCATGTTTGCAGTTATTTACTAATAAAATTTTTGCAAACATTTACTAATAAAAAGAATATTATCATTGTGGTGTTCAATTTAGTCATCAAGTTGACTGTATGCAGCTGTATGAAAAGAACTAATAAAGCGTTATTTTGGGTGCATCTCTGAATTTGCATCCAGAGTGACTGGCATTTGAGTCAGTGAGCTGAGTAAGGAAGGTCCACTCTCAGTTGGACATGGACCATCGAGTCAGCTGTGGCCTGGAGAGAGCAAGGCAGAGAAATTTAGGTGTCTTTCACCTGGAGCTAAGGTATACTCTTCCCCTGCCATTGGACACCAAAAATCCAAGTGTTCAGGTCTTTGGATTTGGATGGAGCCAACTCCTGGCATCCTAAGATCTGCAGCTTCCTGAAAGCCTCTCTGCAGACTTCTCAGGTTTCATGAGCACAGGAGCCATTTTCCCTAGCAAATCCCATGTCATAAATCTCTATATTTACTGAATTGGCTCTGTGTCAACGGAGAACCCCAACTCATACACTCATATAAGTGAATCATGTAATATTTGTCATTCTCTGATTGGATGATTTTGTTTGTTATAAAGTATTCAGGATTCCTCCTTCTATTATTCAGGTTTGCATTTCAAAAACAAAGTACCTGAGCCCATTAACTCATAAAGAGATAAGGTTTCTTGCCTGGTGTGGTGGCACAAGCCTGTAATCTCAGCACTTGGGAGGCTGAGGCAGGAGGATTGGTGTGAGTTCGAGGCCAGCCTGGACTACATAGTGAGTTCCAATGCAAGCTCAAACTACATAGCGAGATCCTATCTCAAAACACACACACACACACACACACACATAAACACACATACACACACACAAGATTTCTTTCGCTCAATGTTCAGAGGCTCGGATTCAACACTGTACAGCCCCATCTGTTTAGACATCATGACAGGTATGGCATCAGAGTGAGTCCTCACATCTTGAGCCAGAAAATAGAAAAAGAGATTGATTGGTGGGGACATGAAGTCCCCTTTGAAGGCCTTTCTCCAGTAACCTAAAGACATTCCATAATATTGCTACAGGTCCATAGCGCCTCCAAATAAGGTACTACTGTTTCTGATTACTTCAGCTGTTTTGGATGTCTTGTGCTAAGATCTTCATTTGAATGTGTGGCCCACCAAAAAGATGAACTTCAGAATAACCATGCTTTCTAGTTTCTGATTTATTGTTTTGAAATCTTGTGGCTTTGTTGACATCAGAGGGACTGACCTTCCCAGAGTTTATCAATTCTTAGCAATGATAAGGAATTTCCCCGAGTTTGCCTCTTATATATATATCAACCATTCCAGAGCTCACACCACAACGACATTCTGTATGATAATTTTTAAATAAGGGAAACATGGGAATTATAGGTAGACATTTGCTTTTCCTTAGCCAAATTCTAGTTGCTTGATAGAGCTCATAGAACTTATCAGTGCAAAGTCCTCCTCAAATTCTGAGGGAGTAAAAGATTCTACAGAGTTTGAGTTTCTTTCCCAGCTTCATTTGGACTGTATGGGATTTCATTCTGGAGCTGAATTTGCAAGGTCAGCCCATCACAGCAGATCCATACCTGGAGAATGCCTTAAAGCCAATTCCAAGCACCAGAGTAAAGACTGGGTGGGGAGTTTCTGTAGGGTGGATGTGCAGACTCTGGCTGGAGGTCTGTAGAAATAGTGACTGGGACACAGGTAAAAAGCTCTAAAACTTGGCTTATAACTTCACTTAACAGACGCAGAGGGCTGGGGATTTAGCTCAGTGGTTCCACCGCCTGCCTCACAAGCACATGGACCAGAGTTTAATCCTTGGTACCACAAAAACACACAAAAAAACAGATGCAGAGCATGAAATACAGTGAAATTATTCAAAACTAATTTGTTATTTACAAAATTTGAACTTCAGCATCCAGATTACAATGGACAATAAAACTTTCTAAAGATTGCACCAAGTGTACCCTGCTTTGGTGACCCTTTCCTCTCCTTAGGAGAACAATGGATCCCAGAATTGTTTTACAAGAAATTCCAATTCAAAGCTCATCTAAGTGTGTGTGGGTGTGTGTATTTCATACATTGAAATATTATCCTTTTCATGGAGGAATTTAACATTCTAATAGTGATATAAAGCTTTCTAAGAGTGAACAACTAAAAATAACTATATGTGCTGAGTAAACCCAAAGTATTTAGCTCTCTAATCATGCTTTTTCATAATTAATTATCACAATTAACATGGAATTATGGTTTGGGTCTACATGTCTCCCTAAGCCCTCATGCAGTCATATGTAGCTTTTTCAGAGGTGGCTGAATCTAGAGTGTGTGATTAAGGGCATGTGGTTACTCATGTGGTACACTGATTGGTTTGGCACCCCCTTAATCCCAGTAGTCTGGATAAGATAAAAGGGGCAGAAAAGCACTGGTAACATTCCCTTGTCGCTTTTACTACGGTGTAGACACTATGAACTGTTTCTCTTCTGTGACCCCCCTCTGCCATGTGCAACTCTGCCTTGGAGCCAGCCAATGTTGGACTGAAATGTCTACAAAATGTAAGCTAAATAAACCTTTCCCCTTTAACTTTGATTTTGGGTTTTTTGTTTCAGCAAAAAGAAAAGTAATGCACATGACATCATTCATTTTACTTTATATAGTTAGCATAACTTTCTTTTAATTCAACATATTTATTATGCTATCGTTTCAAATAAATTTATTAATAGGTACATATTATTTGTAATTATATGTGTATAAACAAAGAAACCTTGTGAAAAATATCGGTTCTGATTCACTCATCATTTG
Organism: Heterocephalus glaber; assembly: GCF_053883595.1. NCBI lineage: Eukaryota > Metazoa > Chordata > Mammalia > Rodentia > Bathyergidae > Heterocephalus > Heterocephalus glaber. The sequence continues at coordinate 24,271,146 of NW_028258296.1, read as the reverse complement.
TGTTGTTTTCTATGTCTGCTTTCTGAAAACATTCATTGAAAAATTGGCAGAAAACTGGAAAATCAAATATAGTCTTTTAGTTCAAAGATTTTCCAGACTAGTCATGATCATTTTTAAACTATATTCTGGAGGATTTTGCTAAAATTAGCCAATGATATGTAAAATTTTTTTAAATAAACTTTACTGAGTATATTTGATGATACATGATGATATGTGATACATAAAGTATGCATAGTGGCTACTGTGATTCAGGCAACAAGTCTACCAAGGGTCTTCTATCTTCAGTAAATCCCTTCAGCCACACCAGAACTATGCTAATCCAATTTAGACGATGTTTCTTACTCACGTTGACACAATCTGTTAACACACATTTGTATCATATTTTTATCTCTTAGAGACGTCTTTTACATTTGCATCAGAACAATAAAGGAAAGGCTAACAAAATGTTAATGATAATAATGATCATAGCAAGAAATACAATACAAAAAAAGAACTCCAATTCATTAATTCATATTTTGAGTATTAATTTTTCATATTTATTTTAAATATTTACAATGCAGAGAGAAAAATTTATATGCAGCCCTGAGTGAGCTCAAAGCCAGTTAATAAAAAACAGTATTATGTTTATTATGTTAAGTTATTCAATAAGTACTTACTGACCAAAGGCCATGCTGTTGGCACTGTGGAAGTGTTGTTGCACAGGGAAGGTAATAAAGAAGATATGGCGGGCCAGGGATTTAGCTCAGTGGTGCCACTGCCTGACTCGAAAGTGCAAGGTCCTGAGTTCGATCCCCGGTACAAAAAAAAAAAGATATGGCTTCATAACAATCATAGTTCCTCTGCTCATGCATGTCCCAATTCAGAAATAAAATACTAAACAAATTATACAAAAAAAATGTACTTTTGAATTTCTCATAAGCATGGTAAAAGAGATAGTACTAGGTGCCATGAGTATACAGAAGTGTAGAAAGGAAATATAGATTCCAACTGGATTAGTGTGGCATTGATCCTTCAGGAAATGACAGATAAGATTAATTTTTCCAGATATCACAATAACAAAAGCAATGAGAGAAGTTTCAGAGAGTGAAGACTTTGGTACAAGATTCCTGAGGAGAACATGATGTGTTTGGTCCAGAGTGAAATTCCATATGGTGAAGCTGAGACAGTGTGAGATGGGAGGAGGGGTGGACAAGATTCAGTACACACTATACATCATGATAACAGAATGAAGGATAAAATCACATGATATCTCAACTGACACAAAAAAGTAATTCAACAAAATCTAATTCTCTTTCTTGACAAAAACACTGAACAAATGAGGAATAGGAGGAAATTACCTCAACACTGTAAAAGCCTTTTATGAAAAGCTCACAGTAAACAGCACTTTCAATTTTGAAATATAGAAAGCTTCACCTTTAACTTCATTAAAAAGGTAAGGATTGGCTGAGGTTTTAGCTCAATAATGCTGTGCCTGTCTCGCAAGCTCAAGCTCCTGAGTTCGATCCCCGGTACCAACAAAAAGGGGAAGGATGCTATCTTTTGACACTTCTGTTAACCTTAATTCCTGAAGTACTACCCAGAGAAGTTAGACAAGAAACAGAAATAAAAGGCATTTAAATGAAAGGAAAGAAGTAAATTCATGTTTTTTTCCATATGACAAAATTTTACTAGCAGAAAATGCTAATAATTACATAAGAATATTAGAAGTAATAATAAACAATATATCCAAAGTCACAGCATATAATATAAACACTCAAAAATGAAATGCACAGATGTACATTAGCAATGTCCAAACTGGAAAGAAAACAGGAGGAATTCAATTTATAATTGCATCAAATATGAAAATATTTGGAAATTAACATGCTAAAATACTCCATAAAAAGGTAAAAGAATTGTGCAAAAAGAAACTATAACACAAAGGGATGGGTGGAGCAGGGAGAGAGGAGAGGGAAAGGGGATGAAAAAAGGAATTAAGATGTGTTATGTACAGTGCAAGGTCCTGAGTTTGGTCCCTGCTACCGCCAAAAAAAGATGTGTTATGTACATGTGCCAACTTCCCAAAAGGAATGTAAACATTATGTACTATACATGCACTAATAAACTAAAATAATAAAAAAAGAAAAATAAATAAAGTGAAGCATGAAATACAGACTATGGGAGACAATATTTGCAAATCATAAATCTATATAAGGATGTCTACCCAAAATAAAATGCTGGAAAACAAAAATGAGGCAAAATGGGTAAAGAATTAAGATTTCTCCATAAACAATATACAAATATCATTGCGAACATGAAAAGATGATCAACATCACAAATTATTAGAGAAATACAAACAAAAACTACAAATTTAAAAATAAATATGGCCTGACACTACTGAGATTAGTATCAGGAACCTATAGTAAAAAATAGTGTGGGACTGAGCATGTAGCTTGGTAATAGCAAATCGTTTCCAGTAATTAGTTTATGACCAAGAAGTCAGTAGGAACACCCTAAGACAGAGTCCACTGGATAAAAAAATAAGCACATACACCAAGTTAAAGTTAATTCAAGCCATACAGTTAGTTAAGCTTAGAAATGTAAAAGCAAACATAAGGAAAAAGATAAAAAGTTAGGATAAGAATGAGAAAATTAAGGACCCTTCTTTCTCCCAGGAAAAAGCTTCTTAGGCAGAATATGCTAAACTAGTTGAGAGCTCCTCCCTACCTCCTGGCTAGGCTTGGAAGAACATTAGAAATGTAAAATAAACAATTTTCTTTCCGCCTGTTTCCAGCTGGGTAATTGACATTTTAAAGCTTTACAAAGACCTTTGCTCTCTGCTTATCCATATTAGACCAGTACAAATAAAACATTCTGGAAGTCCACTTTCAGAAGTCCCTCCTGGAAATCCAAAAGTTTTTTTTTCTTTTTATTTCCAATAAAAAGTTTCCTGATTTCCTCCTTTTGTCCATGATTTCATTCTTCAATTTTGTGAGACATTAAGCTCAGGTTTACACAGTTTGTATGTAATTAATAGTTTTCAGTAACAGTGTGCATTTTTGTCATACTGAATGCCCTGGGTTCTCATCCCACTGCCACATACAGCTACAAAAAGAATAACATGGATGCTGGGATGCTCTCTCTCCTCTGAGACTGAAGGCACTAAGGAGAGGTTAAATTTACAACTGTTAGTATAATCTTTGTTGCCATGTAGGGTCAACCTGGTTAAAAAGGCAAAGTCAGGAAACTGGAACAGAAAAATGAAGGAGGGTGTTGGAAAGGAAAAAGGAAGAAGGAAAAAGGAAAGAAGGAAAATTCATGATGTTGTTTGAACTCTTCAATACATATATCTCTACTTGAAACTAATTTTAATATTTATTTTCGTTTAGATAAGCCATTAAATTACTGATATTTTCTAAAATTAGTTTCTAAAATTAGTGTAGTCAAAAGTGATCCCTTTGTTGTAATGAATACTGATGGTTGCAACAAAAGTCTGGTGATTTTGGTGATGGTTCATTTTAATCCCATAGCTGTGCAACTTGCCAATGCAAATGATGTTCCCATGTATGCTCATTCAATGAAACAATAAATACTAGGCAGATATAAGCCTCATCTTTGGGCCTCCATGTGTCTAATTCCTCTTGTTGTCAACGATTTTTAAAGAGGGTCTCCCATATTTTTCATAATTAATAGATAAAACTAGGGATACCTGTATTCCTTTCCTGTGCTATTAATAGCATTTTGCCTTCAGTGCTTCCATTTTCTGAAGAAAGAGATAAGCAAGGGCTCCTGCCTTGTGATATACCCCTGCTTCATTTCCTGTTTCAAAGGGTCAAAAATATCCTCAGAGTTGGGCAATGTTCTGAAGAGGCTTCCTTGTTCTGCTTACAGTTGTCTTCTAATTTCCATCTAATAGCGTCTTTAAAAATACAAAGCCCCACAGATGTTAAAAACAATTTAGTATTTCCAGAAAATATTTTTTAAAAGAATTTGTATTTTTTGTAGAAATTTAATGGGACATAAGCAAGGCTATGTCTTTCCCAAAAAACCAAGAAAATTGTGACGATAATACTATATAAAAAATAATATTCATTTTTGGATTATAAAACACCTGAAACCATAGTCTCTTATTATTTCTTCTTTAAATGTGACCTTATGACCTTCTACCCCTAGCATCATGCCCAAATTTTAAATTCAGCCTATTGTTTTACAACTTTTTTTTTTTTTTTTGCTGCTGAGGATGGAACTCAGCTCCCTGTGCTTGCGAGGCAGATAGTGGAACTGCTGAGCTAAATCCCCAGCCAACATTTTTGATATTCATGTTCATTCAAACATTCCCTTCAAAGAGAAGGAAAAGTTGAATAATTAATTGAAATTGTATCATCCTATCCTATCAATTCTAAATACATCAAATTTTAGTACATACAAATGTCAATTTTGTCTTACTAATAAAATCATAAGGTTAATACTTTGCAAATACAACTTTTCAAGGAATTAAAGAAGTCCAAAATTAGTTCTTTGATATAGCAAAAGTGACCATGTGAGAAATTCAAGATCTAAATGGTCTATTTATATATTTCTGTGTTTTTAGAGTACAAGTAATGTCATGGACACATGAGTGATTGTCTTTATTTTCTATTCCTAAGAAATTGTTTTCTTAGTTAGTCCTATTTTACCACTCAGAGTGTCATGTCTGGAGGACAAGCACTGATGCTCCACTGTGGGCAGGCAGCTCACCAGAATTTATAAACTTCATACCACTAAAGGATTAGAGACACAAAATTTAAGGAAAAGAAGACATTTTATAGGAAAGGGGTAAAAGAAGAAGGTAGATAGCTACTCTGATAAATCAGAGTAGGGGGCTCTGGAAGGATGGCAGGCCTGAGGGCCTTTGGCTTCAGCCCTTTTTGTTAGTGTGGCAGAAAGACTCACCATGGAGTTTGTTACAGCCTGATTGGCCCGAAGACCTTAATTTGAGTACCATCCTCTACATGCAAATTCCTATGTGAGCTTCCTTTGTCCTGTCAAGCCCTCCCTCTGAAATTTATGGGTTTGTTGGCAATTAAGTAAAAGGAGACACAGTGAAAATACATGTGTGTGTGCAGGTATGAGTATATGTTTTATGTCCTGAGTTTTCTGTTACATAATCCCTTCCCCTTTTTGTCTCCTTTGTACTTTACTATATGATAGGGAGGGGAAACTAACTTTAGCTGGAGCAGTCTGGCAGAGCCATGATGCTTATCAGCTCTCTGGCTTGTCCTCTTAATTGCTCTCTCTAGCAAAGGAGTCAGGATTCTTGAGACAGCTTACTGAAGCCTTCATCCTATTATTTTCCTGCCTGTCTGTCTACCCTCTTTCTCTACAATTGCAATTACTTCTATTAACTTTAAAGCCAATGAACTAGAACAACAACAAATAACAGTAACAACAATGGCAACAATAATAATCATCATAATAATAATGAAAATTACATATAATTCTTTTTCTTTCTTTCTTTTTTTTTTTTTTTTGGTACCAGGGATCAAACTCAGGACCTTGCTCTTGCGAGGCAGATCTACTACTTAAGATGTGAAGGTGTAATGGAGTTGGTGAAAGGGACCATGAAAATAGTCTTGAGTGGTTTAAGGTGGTGCACACTTATAAATCCAGGCACTCAGTAGGGTGAAGCCGGATTGCAAGTTTCAAGCCTGCACAGACCAGATAAGAAGACCCTGTCTCAAAAAGAAAAAAGAGGGAGAATGAGAAGAAAGGCAAGAAGAAGGCAAGAAGGAAGAAAAAGGAGAAGAAACAGGGTCTCTATGGCTAAATCTATTTAATAATTTTATTGCTACATTTAAGGTATACAGCATGATGACATTCATCATTGGAAACTCGCACCTTGACATAATCCATCTTGGCTCTTAATTTTTCCCCCTTCCCCTGCCCTCCCTTCAACCTCTCCACCCCTCCCTATTTACAAAGACTTTGTTTCCGTTTTTTCCTTTTCTCATATTTTTTTCTTTTCCCTTCTTTCCTTTCCACTACCCCTCCCACTTCCCCTACTCCTTTAGACCTTTTCTTCCTATTTCACATTGTCAAATTAGGAACAGAATACACAAAATATATAGTCATAATTAGAACATTGTCCTTCTAATAAGAAGGTTTTAGTTGTGGAAATAGCATTTGGTGCAAGTTACTCTGACCTCAGCATGTAGGCTTCAGCCAGACTCACTTCTCAAAAGAAGCCAATTGTGGGGTTAACTCTTTTATAGCCTGCTTTGGGCATAATCAATATTATAGTCCTCTGCAATCGGGAAAGATAAATATTTTTTATTAAGCTTATTGGTACATTTTAAGTATACAATATGATGACATTCATCATTGGGAATTTGTACCTTTGCATGATATATCTTGGTTCTTATTTTTTTTCCCCATTCCCCTGCCCTCCCTTCAACCTCTCCACTGCTACCTATTTACAAAGACTTTGTTTGTGTTTTTTCCTTTTCTCATATTTATTCCATTCCCTTCTTTCCTTTCCCCTACCCCTCCCATTTCCCCTTCCCCTTTGCCCCTTTTCTTCCTATTTCACATTGTCTATTATATATTTTGATCCTTATTTACACTTTCAGTTTCTCACACCAGAGAAACTATTTGGTATTTACATATGTCCGTCCTATTTATTTCACTTAAGAGTATGGTCTCAATGTGCATCCATTTAGCTCTAAATATCTCTAGTTTTTAATTCTTTATGGCTAAGTAGTACCTGTTTTATTTTTTTAAAAAACACACACACACATCTTCTTTATCCAGTCTCCAGTTGATGGGCAATTGGGCTGTTTCCGAGTATTAGCTATTACAAACTGTGCTGCTATGAACATGGCTATGCATATATCACTGAGGTGTGATTCTTGTAACTCTTTTGGGAAGATACCTAGCAGGGGAATAGCTGGATCAAATGCAACCTCTAATCCTAGTTTTTTGAGGTATCTCCATACTGATTTCCACAGTAGTTGCACCAATCTACACTCCCACCAACAGTGGAGAAGCATTCCTTTTCTCCCACAACCCTCCCAGCATGTTATTGGTTGATTTCTTGATAGCAACCATTCTATCTGGAGGGTGGTGGAATCTCATTGTTGTTTTCATTTGTATCTCTCTAATGACCAGTGATGTTGAACACTGTTTCATATATTTATTTGCTATTTCTACTTCTTTGTCTGTGAAATGTCTGTCCATTTCAGATGCCCATGTTTGGATTGTGTCTTTAAATTTGGGAGGCCTAATTTTAAGTTCTCTATATATTCTAGATGGTAGACCTTTATCTGAGGAACAGCTGGTAAAAATTTTTTCCCACATTGTGGGTTGTCTCTTCATTCTGTTGCTGGTGTCTCTTGCTGTGCAGAAGCTTTTTAATAAGATCTGGCAAAGAAACAGACCAGAGGATCAGTGAAACATACTAGAAGATGCAGAAACAACCCCAGACACACGCAGCCCCCTCATCTTTGACAAAGGAGCCAAACAACCTCATTGGAGGAAAGATAGCCTCTTTAATAAATGGTGCTGGAAAAATTGGGTTTGAACTTGCCAAAGATTAAAACTAGACCTATGTCTCTCACCATCCACTAAATTAAAATCAAAATGGATTAAAGATGTAAATATTAAAACAGAAACACTAAACCAGCTGGAAGAGAGGTTAGGTAGAACTCTTGAAGACATTGCCATAGGAAAAGATTTCATGAACAAAACCTCAGTCACACATGAACTACCACATAGAATCAACAATTAAATTAAATATTTTTAATTTGCTCAGGACATTGAGGCTGCCATGACAGCACAACTAGACACTGAACGAGATGTCCAGCACCAAAGTGAAAGTTACAGGAACGATGGCGTAATTTTGTTTGAAACAAAGGGGAATACGTGGAAGATGATTAATGGAGTATTTTACTTTCATACTTTTTTTTTTAATTTAAAAATTTAGCATATTTATTGATCATGTCTTGTAGAATTTGCAGAAGATAGGAGAGGGTGTCTTTTCCCCGCTATGGCTTCATTGCCTAGCTAGCACAGATTTGAAGGCATCCAAGAGATCTTCACATCACTGAAGCCAGCCATTTGCCATTTTCCTGACTCCACTCTTCCTTTCCCAATTTGATTTTCTCTTCTTGACTCATTTCTTTGATTTCAAGAACAATTACAATTTCTCTATCAAAGCAATTTAGCATCATTTTGTATTACACGGGAGTGTGACACATCTTGCTATTTTCCCTTCTTTGTCCAATAGTCCTTTCATTGAATTTTTACACACAACTTCATCTCCCTATGAAGAAGCAGAGGTTACAGGCAAGTAGTAAAACTTTCTTTTAATTTTTCATAATGTTACAATAGTCATTTTATTGTAAGAGATAAGACCCTGTGTGCAAATAACAGAATTAAACAGAGCTCAGCCATCCTTGCTTTGGAAATTCTATGGCAAAATGTAGAACAGGAGGGCAGTGACATCCAAGTGTAATTCAATAACATATTTGAAGGCCTCAGGAGCTTTGAAAGTTCCCATCCCAGACAACTGCACTTGCCAAGAAGTATTTCTGGCCTATTCAACATAGAACATGAAAGCAGCTGATTTCCTGGAAATAAGCACATTACAGAAAAACCTCTTGTTGGTTTCAGTTTCCATCTAAACTGTTTACAGGAAGTGGCATTTCAGTCAGCCTTGCATGAGCTAAGGGATTGCTTTTCTAGCCTTTGTACTAAGTCATGTTAAAACTTGAACAGGAGGGCAGTGACATCCAAGTGTAATTCAATAACATATTTGAAGGCCTCAGGAGCTTTGAAAGTTCCCATCCCAGACAACTGCACTTGCCAAGAAGTATTTCTGGCCTATTCAACATAGAACATGAAAGCAGCTGATTTCCTGGAAATAAGCACATTACAGAAAAACCTCTTGTTGGTTTCAGTTTCCATCTAAACTGTTTACAGGAAGTGGCATTTCAGTCAGCCTTGCATGAGCTAAGGGATTGCTTTTCTAGCCTTTGTACTAAGTCATGTTAAAACTTGACAGAAGATGTGTGCAATTTGAAGGAATCAACAGAAGCAATATCATATTGAATGTTCCAGCAAATCTCATGGTCATTTTTAAAAAAAAAAATTGCAGTAGACTTTTAAAGTTTCTGCAAGTAGTTTGGTCGATATAAGAAGCTGCATGTAAACAGATATATAATCGACCCCATGTCATGGGCATGAGTCATATTTTTGTCATTTCTTATTTTTTCTGTATGAAGTAGTAACAGTGAATTTAAAAAACAAAACAGCCACGGAAACAGTAATTCAGTCATGGTGCTTAAGGTTTTTTACTGCAGTTAGGGTAAAGTTCAGTCCCTGTACCATGGTGTGCAGGATCTCACTCACTCTGATTCCTCCCCGCCCCTCCTCTCACCTCACTACCTCAGCTCACAACACACAAGCTCTTCCGCAAATGAGAGCGCTATACACCAACTCTCTTTGTTCCTGGATCTCACTTCCTCCCTTCCTTCAATGACTGTGTCTTTTAAAATATCATCTTAAAAGGACCTTACATAGAAGGTTGAGTTGACAATCAATTAAAGAAAATCATAGTGAGAAAATACGTGTGTGTGTGTCCCTAGGTATGAGTAAATATCCTGAGTTTTCTGTAATGTAGCCCCCTCCCCTTTTGTCTTCTTTGTATTTTACTGGATGGTGGGGAGGGGCAATTAACTTTAGCTGGGGCCTTTGGCAGAGCCATGCTGCTTCTGAGCTCTCTGGCATCTCCTCTTAATTGGTCCCTCTAGCAAGGGCTTAACGTTTTATGGTCAGTATTTGCCAGAAAGCTTACTGAATCCTGCATCCTATTATTTTCCTGCCCCCTTTCCCTACAATAGCAATGCCTTATGTATTGCAGACCCCTGAAACCTTACTGGAAACCTCTGCCATAGGCTCCCATCTCCTGCCCAGTGTACAGCACAGGCCTGAGAAAAACTACTAAAGGAAAGACTAAGAGAGACATAAAGCAGGGTGCCGGGACGACCAATGCCAGTGCAACCAACAAAGGTGCTGGCCAGTCCAAGCCCCTGATTTTTATTAGTCGTCAACTGGGGTAAAGGCAAGCTATGTGCAAGGGCAGTACTACATGTGAGTATATGCAGTGCTGCAGTTTCTATGAAAATTAATGTAAATAAAGCTCTAAAGGACAAGACAAAGCATTCTTGAATTAGGAATACAGTAGACAAAATATATGGTTGCAATTAGAACACTGTCCTTGTAGTTAGAAGGTTTTAATTCTGGGAACCGAATTTGGGTATGAGTCACTCTGACTTTGGCATGTAGGCTTCGGCTGGACTCATTTCTATAAACAAACCAGTTGTGGGGTTAACTCTTTATAGCCTGCACTGCTTACAGCCTGCTTTGGCTGTAATCAATATTGCCATCTCCAGCAGTTTTCTTCTATTAACATAAAAGCCAATGAACTAGAACAACAACAAATAACAGTAGCAACAACAATAATAATAACCATAATCAGAATAATGATAATTATGTATAATTCTTGCAAGAAACTTTGGTCCTCATCTTTGAAAGAGTTCTTCCTGAAAGTTAAAATGGCCTCCCTCTCACAGGCTCTGTGCAGGCCCAGCAGCTCCTGGAGGGTGTCTGTGGGCAGCTGCTCCTTTTGGTCCATCTGCTCCTCATAGTGGGCCAAGGCCATTTGCATTGCAGCTGAATTTTCTCTTTGAACCAAGGCCAGGACTGCTTTCTCCATGCAGACCAGACACCCACTATTGATCTCATTGACATAGGTCTATGTCAGGATCTCTAGACCATCACAGAGGGCAAAGATGTTTCCATTATTTGTGTAGAAAGAATCTGTGATATATGATTTGTAATTATGAGAATGACAGCTTAGCAATTCATTGTCTTAAAATTTTCACCATTTTGATCAATACTCAAGTGGCCCAGATGACTTCCTTTGGGAAATTATGTGATTAAGAAACCAGGTCATTCCTTCTTTGGGAAATGAAACTATGATCAAAGAAGAAAAAGCAGAAAATCTCAAGATGTATGTGATTACATGGCATCATTCTCCTTGGAGAAAGAAGGAGGTGATTAGATAGGAGTCCTGCATAATTCATTACAATGCTCTAGGCTTTTGCCTCTGTAGTTAACCTTCCCTTTCTTTCATTCTTCAGTTTTCCATGTTTTTCAGGATTGCCTTTTCCCATTTACTTTATTCTAGTAAAGCTGGTATGAGAAATACCCTCCTCTGGTGAAAGATAATTTAATTAATTTTGGACCAGGTTTTTCTTATACTTTTTTGGAAATTCTCTGCTTTACACCTCTGTAAACATGAACTCAACTTCCCTCTGTAATCTAGCAATTATTTACAGATTTCTTAGAAAAAAGACCAAAAAGCCTTCTTTGTTATCTTTCAAGGATCTAGACAATTTGAGCCTTTGTTCACCTTTGTATCAACAGAGTTATTTCTACTGAAACATTTGTGTCTTGCCCATCTGTGCCTATCAAAGTTTGCAACACATAATAAGAATTCAATGTATTTTTTAAAACATACTGGCGATCAATGAGAATTAGTCTACTTCAACAATGAAACACATGCATAAAATTCATTTAACTTTACTTCTCTTGGTTTTGTTTCTATTGTATGTATCTGTGAAGGCATTACTAAAAATTGAACACAAGAATTATGTTCTAAATTCACTATAACTTTATAAACATGTGGCATATGATTTTCTCAGTGGTAGTTACTTACTTACACATTTGTCAACATTGGTACTACAATGAGACTCATGTGTTTCTTATACTTTCAGTTGAGTTGACGGAAATTACATAAATAGATACAAGGTCCATATGCCTTCTGGAAGAGTCTTGACCTCAGAGTGGCTGAAAATGTAGGAACAGAATTCTGCAACTTGTTGCACAAATTTAGGATGCAGCTCATCATGCAGCATTTCAAGCTGGAAAAGCTTCTTATGAGAGGGTGACTCTACAATAAAGCATTTCTTTAGTGGAAAGAACTTCTTTATACACAGATGGGGCAAATTGAAATTTTGAATTCTCTGATTTCTACTTGGAGTAGGAAAAATAGGACTTTTTCCATATAGAATATACTGGAATGGTTCTTAAGACTGGGCATCAGATTGAGCATCCTAGAATGAGGGAGTAACATGTTATTTTTTAAATCCTATGTTGTAAAATAATAGACACACTCAGAGTAGAGCTGGATTTTCTTTTTTGAGATATAGTAAATGATGGAAAGGACACATCTTGCACTTTGAAGATCACTCTATATGTGATACTTACATTTACTATATATTCTGGAGGGCATTGCCTGCTTTGTACAGATGTTTTAGGCCCAGTACTGACTGCTTCCCATACAGTGCACATCCTAAATCTCATAACAAACTTTTCCCGTTCTTTTATAGAAATTGATGCACAGGCAGGCATTATCAATTGCCTTAAATCTTAGTGCTAACATGAACACAAGCAACCTTGATCCCAAAATTTTTTGAACCACTTCACTATGTTGCGTCTGTGTTTGCAGAGTGAATGATTGTAAAAATAATTGGTTTATTTGTATATTATTTTGTAATTACTTCTTATATTATGTGTAAATGTAGTCCTGACTATAATCATGCAAATAAATTGTATTGTCTATATTTTACAATGGAAACAAGAAGTCTGGGAAAGAGGACTATGGTTTAGTTATGATTTGATCATTGCTCCTCAGGTTCATGTACTGTAGTTTGGAACTCAGTGATATTGAAATGTGCTGGGCCCTTTAAGAGTTGGGGCTAGTGGAAGTAGAGGATTTTAAGAGGGATTAATACTTGTTACAGGACAAGGTCCCAGGAGGTTCCTGAAGTTAAAATAAGGAACCTAACCCACCCAACCCATAAATAGGTTTGCAGTTTTGCTGACTCTCATCATGGAAAAAGAATTTTCAAGATATATCAGTAAGAGGCAAGGTAAAGTTTTATTAGGTAGAAGTTAAATGTAAGTACACATTTAAGAGTGGAGTATGAGTGTTCAGAAAAATGAGATGCATCATAGTTTGGAGCTGGGAATTTTCATGCTGTTTAGGTTGTAAAAAATCTGTGGAATTTTTTACTCTATAGTCTTCATCTTAATTTAAGGATGGATGGCTCATCCACTGGAAGATAATGGTCTGTTTGAAAAGTTTCACAAAATTGACATGCTCTTAACTATGCTGGCAAAAGACAAATAACAACAATAAAACCAAAATCACAAGAAAAGGAAAAAAAAAACTCAGAAGACTCAAATTACTAAAAATGGAAAATGAAAAAATGGACATTACTATCAGTGTTACAGAAATAAAAGGGGTACAAGGTCATACACAAACACCTGTATCTTATCAAATTGTCCACGAAACGAACAAATTCCTAGGCATCAATTGAAGATGTACTCACCAGTTTTTTCTCTTTTCCTACATTTGTTTGTTTTCTCCCTATACTCTACTCCAGATCTTAATGACTAAGTATGCATTTAGTTAAAATTCACTGACCTTTTCAATGTGTCTGCCCCATTCCCAGGTTTTAGAAAAGATCACAACTAAAAGGCACTTGACAGGAAAATGTAAACCAGAGACTGTGTGTGGTAAACAAATGCAATGAACAAGTCTCTGATTGATTGTAACTTCAGATTGCTGAAGGACTTTTAGACCAAGACAATGTGCTTAAAACTCATGTTCAAGAAATGACCACTTACCAAGTCTAATGCACTACACCGGCTTCCATCTGCCTGAGAAAGTAACAAGACCTGAGTAAGTATTTCTTGATTGACTGAATCAAAGTTGTGATAGTAACTGTGTTGATTGAACATTGTACACTTTTTAAAGATTTTTGAGATTATAATGAAATTTACTACAGGAAATATTTTCTGTCTTTCCCATTCCTCCCAGTGTTTATTGGGCTTTTCTACGTTGTCCCAATAGGAGGAAACATGACTTGACCCTCAGTTCACAGGACAGGGAAAAAGGACACTCTCTAATAGGCAAGTTTTAATTCTAAGAACAAATAATATGTATTTATGTAAATTATTTTCACCAAATTTACATTTCATACTGAATTAGCTAGTTTGAGGCAAGGAAGCAAAAGTAAAGGGGGTAAGAAGTAAAATGTTCTTGGTATCTACTCTGTGGCTGGCTGTGTGCTAAATATTCTTTAAAGTGGTATTAATTATCTTTTGTGTGTGATGTATCATATAAGTGATTATCTGCTTTTCCAGACCAGTAAATACAGTTTAAAGATGCTCAATATTGTTTTAACAGCAGCTTGTAAACCACTGATTTAAGATTTTCTGAAGTGATCAATCAGGCAGTGTGTTAAAATAAGTTTAATTAGGTTTCTTAAATGGCTTTATATTTTCCAAAATGAACTAAAGTTCTCTGCTAATGTGTTTCTTCCTTTATTTTCCTATGTTTGAAGTCTGCATAGTCCTCTAATACATGAAAAGTGCCAAGTCTTCACTTTTATTCACGAGTGGAAGTGTTCTGGGGTAATTCAAGAAAACCTGAAAGTATCTTACTGTTGGACACAGGCCAGATATGAGCCAAAATAAGCTCTTTTAAGTTGCAGGTGTCAGGTATTTTGTCTCAGTTATGAGAAAAGTAACTGAGATTGATACTGATACCACAGAAGTGGAGTCATGACTGTGATTACCTGACTGAGTAGCTCAGAAGGGTTCAGAACTTACTATCGGGATGATATAAATAAAATAGTCAAACAAACCCTAGAAACAAAGCAGAATGGAGGTTGTCATGAATCAGGGAGTAGGGAAATGTGCAGTTAGTCAAGAGGTAGAGAGCTTCTATGTTGTGGGAGAAAAAAAATCTAACTTCCATTGCACTAAACTGTGAAAGTACTTAACAGTATTTAAATATGCGTATAGGGTCTATATATGGTTCATACAGTTCATATATGGTGGTTATGATCGTGAATGTTATGTGGCTTTTTCACAACTTTAAAGATAGTGAAAAATTAAGGTATCAATAAACCGATCACAAAATTTGAATTTGAATGGAAATGTAGAAAACTTTTCAGAATAATGACATTAAATTTTGAAACAGCTTTGAAAGCCAGCTGTGGTGGCACACACCTGTAATCCCAGCACTCCTGACTCACGGTCTTAGGAAAAGGCCTGTTTATTACTATCCAGTCTATTTCCCAGAAACTAAGAGCTTATCCTACTTTCACTCTCCATCTGGCCTGTGTCCAACACGAAGATACTTTCAAGTTGTCCCGAATCACCCCAGAGCTCTTCCACTCATGAATTAAAGTGAAGACTTAGCACTTTTCATTTATTAACTTTCCTCGGACCTGTGGTGCTCTGGAGCAGGTATGTTCATGTTCAGTTCTTTTTTATATCATGCAAGTTATTCTTGGGCTATACTTGATTTCTCCAAGGTTTTCTATGGTAATTTCTGCTCTAAATAACTGTCATTTGATAAGTAATTGTCTAATCTGGAAAAATCTAAATAATAGAGTACTATTTGAAGTCTAGTTTATTTACTTAACAATTCAATTTGTACACATTACTAATTTTGATTAACTTGTTTTGACTTCCATATTTTTCCAGTGCTAGGGTTTGAACCCAGAATCTTGCCAATGAGCTAGATTCTTTGCTCTTTTATTAGTTTTTGTTTTGAACAAGTTCTAAGTCACTAAGTTGTCCAGGATGGCTTCTAACTTGTGATTCTCCTGCCTTAGCCTCCCAGCATGCAGGGATTACAAGCTTGCACCATCATGCCCAGATTGTATAAAATTTTAAAAAAATTTTTTCATAAGTAAAATAAATAATCACTTCTCACAGATACCACCTCTTAAAGGTTGCAGCACATCTGAATATCACCACACTGAGTTCAAGGCGCACAGAAAATGAACTTTTGGGGGACACACCATGTTATATCTAAACCATAGTACTCTCCCCATGACTTCTTGTTTCCATTGCAAAATAGAGACAATATAGTCTCTTTTAAATGGCTGAAGTCAGAACTGATTTTACACAAAACACAGGAAATTTTACAAAATAATTAACAAGGAAAAGCAACTACTTTTAGAATTATTCGGTCAGGAAATAGGCAGCATAGTAAGATGGCTTAAGGTTTGGGATAGAAGCTGCTTGGATTCAGATTACTTATAGTCCTATGATTTGAGACAATTGATACAGCCTGTCTGTGCCTCATTTTCTATAAAATCATGGGAAATGTTTGTTATGAGATTTAAGATGTGCAATCCATGTAGACCCCTGAGCCCTGCCCCTGGAGCACCAGCACAGTGAAGGGAGCCCCCCCTGACTGTAGTGAGCATCAGAACCCAGCGCTGTGTGCTCATGAGAGTATTACATGCCCTTTCTCTTACTGCATTTCTCAATAACCAATTCCACTATGAGAGGATCTGTTATTTTTGGAAATTATACTTTAAAAATAATGTGATGTTTCCTCACTCCAGTGTGCTCAAACTGACCCCCAATCTTGAGAGATATTCCATTATATTTCACACCTAAAAGACATTTTAAAAACAGCAAATGGTTTCTAAGATTTCTTCCAACAAAAAATTTGAAGATACAGGATGATAAGTCTTCTTTAACCTTCTCTCTGGCACAGCTAGAAAAATCCCTTTTATGGTTGTTGCATCTTTGTGCAAGCTAAGTACTTTCAGTTTCACATTCCTCTAAATCCATCACAAAGCTTTCTGTGTTTCATTATTTGTCCACTCAGGCAAGTACAGAAGCCTGTCAACATTGGAGGGTGAAATAAAAGCCGAACATACAGCCAGAGAACAGAGAAACCAAAGCACCTACACAGGAGAAGATCGGGTAAGAGGCTGATTTCCCTTCCAGCAGCTTCTCCAGCTCTGAAAGACCTCTGCTCAGGGACTAGAAGCTTCTAAGTCCAATGCAGGGAAGGGAAGGGGCTTATAAGGGCCAGTTATTTTTCTTAAAAACTATCAGAACTGTGAAAGGTTGCAACTGAGACTTAGTTGGGACAAGGAGTCAAATGAAATCCAGATTTTATCACGGCAGCAGGTCCCCTTGTGCCATTGCTGAGCTTGTGTTGCGTGTACTCACAGACAGGGAAATGACTGTTTGTTGATTGTATGGACTGAGAACACAGACTGCTGTGGTCCCTGATGGGCTCACCCTCAGAGCTGCTCCTGCCGTATCTATGGAAGTTACAAGTGGGCTGTTTGTTTGCAGAAGGAAAGCACAGAAATGAGACGGAGCTGAACAGCTATTTTCACTGTTGAAGGCAAAGAGAGAAAAATACTCAGAATAAAAGAGGAAGATCACAAAAGCAGCCTAAGTCCTAATCATGCATTTGAACTTTGTTTCAAGCTGAATGTCTTCCTTCAGCAGGGCTGCAGAATCAGTGATTTCTTAGGGCTCTCCCTACTCACACCAGCAGAATTCAGGCCCTGTACTTTACTAAAGTGCTTCCTCTAGAAAAATCTCACCTAGTGCAGCACTCAGGGAGGAGTTTTTGCTTCCAATAGTGACCTCAGACAAATTTTCCTGCCTTCGGGGAACTCTTCCCCTGACTTCCTTGGCAGGTGCTAGCCTCATTTCTCACCAGTTGTCTAAGGGTTTCTCTCCTCCTCAGCTACTTACCCTCTGTTCCCTCCACTCTTTCTTCCTCCCTTTGTATTCCTCCTTTTCCTCTACCAAAAGAAAACAAAAAAGCAAGTATAAGACCTAAAAGCAGATTGCAGAAAACATATCTTAGAACAACTCCCTTTCTAGTCCTCTTGATCTGTTGCCTGATTTCATAAGCCTTATTTCATAGAAATTTTTAGCAAAATCCAGTATTTGCCACTGTGTGCTCACACCTCACTGAATTCACACTCACTCACTGTGAAGCTCAGGTAGTCCCAGTGTCAGGCACTGCCCTTGCCTTATGCTCCTCCAAGTCCTGCAAGGGTCCATACTTATGTATTTTCATAAAATTTGCAGAAGTAACTTGTATTTGTTTCCTTTCTGGGAAGGCAGTGCAAGAAATTCTTTGGATCCTCATTCCAGTGAAATGTGCATAGCTGCTGGGGTGGGAAGAAGGGAGACACTTAAAAATCCCTGGAAATTGAAATTGATATGCATTCATTCCAACTTTGCCCTTGCAGACCAGAGCACACGCTGGACATGGCCTCAGAGATCCACATGTCAGGCCCACTGTGCCTCATTGAAAATGTGAAAGGGCAACTGAGGGTGAATCAGGAAGCTCTGAAGATCCTGTCTGCCATCACCCAGCCCGTTGTGGTGGTGGCTATCGTGGGCCTTTACCGCACAGGCAAATCCTACCTGATGAACAAGCTGGCTGGGAAGAAAAAGGGTGAGTGCTACCAACAAAGCTCTACTGAGCCCTCTGTCCACCCACACTGCCCAGCATCCTGCATGGGGTTGGGGAGGAGACAAAAGAGCCAGGGAAGATAATTAGCTAATCTTCTGCTCACTGGTGGGCTTTATATCTTCACTCTGTTCTAGGGGATGAGAGTCAGCTCACCAGCTTGCCCTGCTATGCCTTAGCTTCCCCTTCGAAAGTGTAAATTGGTCCTTTCCTAAAAAAGGAAGACAGTAATATGAATAATTAATTTACATGGTAATAAACTCTAAGACTCTTACTAAGATGTTAATAGAGTAAGAGCCAGTTTCCGCTGATTTTGAGGTTTAAAAGTGTTTCATTTGTATTACTTTTTCTATTCTTCAAATTTTAACATAATATACAGTTTGCCCTTTTAAGCATTAGGTGTTCATTTACTTCCCTTTCCAAAAAAAACCCTCCTCCTTCCCAGAGAAACTCTGTGTCCATTAAACAGTGACTCCCTATGCACCCATCCCCCACTACCATTCTACACTCCATCGCTATGAATTTGACTATTCTCCAAGCACTATACAAGTAGAATCAGACGAGATTTGTCCTTTCATGACTGGTTTTTTTCACTTAGTGTGATGTTTTTAAGTTTCCACAATGTCCCATTTGTCAAAATTTCCCGCCGTTTAAGGCCTAATCACTTATCAATACCGTATTCCAATTTGTTCATCCATTCATGTGTACATGGAGAGGTGGCTTTTTTCCAGTTTTTGTTAACATTTTCCTAAGAAGAATTTTATTGATCTCCAATTTTATAGCACTGTTATCTGATAATATACAGGGGATAACTTCAATTCCTTTGCACTTACTTAAACATGTTATATGAGCAAGTATATGGTCTATTTTGGAGAATGACACGTGTGCAGCTAAAAAGAATGTGTGTTCTGATTTTGTGGGGTGAAACACACTGTAAACATCTGTTAAGTCCATTTGTTCAAGAGTTTGGTTGAGTTCTAGTATTTCATTGTTGATTTTTTGTCTAGGTGATTTATGTATTTATGACAGTGGGGTTTTGAGGTCCCCACTACTATTGTATTAGTGTTTATTTGATTTTTCATGTCTGTTAATATTTGTTTTATATAGTTGGATGCACTAGTATTTGGTGCGCATATATTTATGATTGTCATCTCTTCCTCTTGGATTGTTCCTTTTACAAGGATGTAGTGTCCTTCTTTGTCTCTCTTAATCAGTGTTAGTTTGAAATCCACTTGATCTGCAAAGAAAATAGGTACTCCTGCTTTTTTTTGGGTTCCTGGTACATGGAGTACTGTTTTCTACCCTTTAATTTTCAGTCTATGAGTTTCTTTTTGAATTAAGTATGTTTCTTATATGCAGTATATTGTTGGATCTTTCTTCTTGACCCATTCTGCCAGTCTATTTCTTTCGATTGGTGAATTGAGACCATTGACATTGATGGTTATAACTGACATGAATTGACTTATCTTTGTCATGACCTTTTCTTTTTGTTGAATTCTCCCCCTTTGCATTTAATTTCTTGTTGTGCCTGATGGATTCATTCTGCTGTGCTTCCTGGGGTTGTGATCCTCCTTGTCATTTCCTAGGATATTAAAATTTTGGGGGGTGCTGATTTGGTATTCACGAAGTTCCTAAGGTGCTCTTTGTCATGAAAGTATCTTATTTCTCCTTCAATTTTGAAAGATAGTTCTGCAGGGTACATCAATATGGGTTGGAGGTTGTTTTCTTTTAGGGGTTGAAATACTTCACTCCAGGCTCTTCACGCCTTGAGGCTTTGTGTTGAGAAGTCTACTGTGATTTTGATGGGCTTTCCTTTGTATGTGATTTGTTTCTTTTCTTTAACTGCTTGTAGAATTTTGTTCTTCTTTTGGGTTTCTGGAATCTTGACTATTATATGCCTAGGTGTAGATTTGTTGTTTTTTTTATCATGACTAGTTGGAGTCCTATGTGCCTCACTTATCTGTATGTCAAATTCTTTTTCCCTGCTTGGGAAGTTTTCTGCCATTACTTCTGTGAACAGTTTTTTTATGTCATTTGAATGTTCTCCTGTTTCTTCGTTGACTCTGATCAGTGTTACGTTATTCTTCTTTGCATTATCTAGAAGCTGCTGGATTGATTTCTTGTGGTCCCTTGCTATTTTTAAGAAATTTTTCTTTTCCTGGTCACTAATCAAAATCCTGTCTTCTATATCTGAAATTCTGTCCTCACATTGGCTCATTCTGCTGCATAAACTTTCAATGGAGTTTTTAATCTTCTGGATATTTGTTTGCATCTGTTTTATGGATTCCATTTGTATCCTATGCTGGAATTCCATCATGTTTCTCAGCTCCTCATTTTTTTTTCTGTGTCTTTCACTATGGACACAATCTCTGTTGTTATCTGAGAAATTGTTTCTGATTTTATTTTTCCCAGATCTTCTTTCATTGCTAGTTCAGGGAGACCAGATGGTTGAGTTTCAGATTGTTCCATCTTGTTGTCCCTTGGAGTGGCCTTTGATGATCTGGAAGTCTGGTTTTGAGACTTGTTTAGGTGTCTTCTCATTTTAACCAATGCAGTCTGCTGTGCCTTTATTGAGCTTTTTGTTCTCCCAGTGGGCTTCTCAGCAAGCCTCATAGAGGCCTTCTCTCGGCTGCTCAGCACTGTGCCACTTCCTGGGTTCACAATGATGACCTTCTGGATCCCTGTGCTGCCCTGTTGTTTGGGTGGGGTTCTGGCAGGGGCCTAAGCACACAGGATGGCATCTGGGTATGCCTCTGGCTGGGGCCTGCCCCACTGTGTAGCTGTTGTCTGGGAGGGCCTTCGGCTGGGATGTGCACCCCAGTCCCCGGTGTCTGAGCAGGTTTCTGGCTGGGGTCTGCATGGACTTAGCAATGGTATCTGGGTGGGCCTCTGTCTGTTGCTTGTGTGCCTATGCACCTCTTTTCCAGGTGGGCCTTTGGCTGGGGCCTGTGAGTCTAAGCTGCTGGGGTTGGGGTGGGGCCCCAGCTGGGACCTATAAAAATATTGGTTCAACTCTATGCTCTAAATTTTTCTGTGTGTATACCCACAATGATATTACTGGATCATATAGTACTTCCATTTAATTTCTTGAATAATCACTATCCATTTTTCATATTGCCTGCATCATTTTATGTTCCCAGCAGAAATGCACAAGTGTACTAATTTCTCCACATTCTGCAGTTATTTATTATTTTCTGTTTGGTTTTGTTCAGTTATTTGTTTTGATAGTGGCCATTTGGGTGGTTATGAAGTAGTCTCTTGTGGTTTCAATTTACATTTCCCTAAATGACTACTAATGTTAAGCATCTTTTTGTGTGCTTATTGACCATTTCAATATCGTCTTTTTATAAATGCCTACTCAAATATTTTGTTCATTTTTTAATCTGGTTGTGTATCATTGTAGGAACTTTTGATATATTTTTGATATCAACCCTTTATTAGATACATGTCTGTCAAATATCTTCTCCAGTTCCATAGTTCCATGTATTGCTTTTTTATTCTATGAAGGTGAACTTTGATGCACAAATTTTTCAGTTTTGAAAAAGTCTAAGCTCTCTATATTTTTCATTTGCTACCTAAGCTTTTACTTTTTTCTTTCCAGTGTTAGTACCTTCTATTTCTTTATCTTGTCCAATTACATTTGATAAGACTTTCAGATCAATGTTGAACACAAGCAGCCAGACACCTCTTTTTTGTTTCTGATCCTAGAGAAGATTTCACTTTTTTGCCATTGACTGAGATGTTGCCTATGAATTTTCATATATGACCATTGTTGTGCTAAGATAATTTGCTTTTATTTCAAGTTTCTTGAATGTTTTTGCAGTACTGGGGAGAGAACCCTGCAAGAACTAAGCTACATCCCTATATCATTGGCCTTTTCTTGTGTGTATGTGGTACTGAAGATTGAACCTAGAATCTCAAGCATGCTTCAAAAGAGCTCTGCCATGGAGCTACATATCCAACCCTTTCTTACATTATATTTTGAGACAGAGCCTCACTAGGTTGACTAGGATGACCTTAAAGTGGTGAGCCTCCTCTGTAGCTGGTATTAGAGGTTGGTACCATATGCTGACATGATGAAGGGGTTTTTTTTTTATCATGAAACTCTTCGACTTTTTCTTATATCAGATAACCTAATGTTTATTATTTCTCTTATTGTAAGTAAGATCAGTACTGGCTGTGGTTTTAGTTCTGTCTCCTAACATTTATTATAATAACTTTTATCTCAGTTTCAGGAACACTTGCTATTAAAACTCCACCTGTCTCATCTCCTCTATGCTTTGCAGGCTTCTCGCTGGGCTCCACAGTGCAGTCTCACACCAAAGGAATCTGGATGTGGTGTGTGCCACATCCCAAGAAGCCAAACCAGACTCTAGTTCTGCTTGACACTGAGGGCCTGGGAGATGTTGAGAAAGTAAGGACTTAAGATACAATTTTAGATTCGCTCCCTATCTTTGAATATTCTCCACAATAACCAGTTTTACTTACATAAGATATTTACTTAAATATAATCTACTTTTTAATTTTTGCTTACATTTCAGAGACTAAGTTTAGCAAACAGAAATCAGGAAAATATTCACAGGACAGAATCCTAGCACAAAAGCAACATGGTCAGTACCATGTTCTAAGTATCAACAATCTATAAATGAATAAAGTTATCCTGTACACAAAAATAGAACACAAATTTACTTAGTGACACAGTCTTATCCTACCGTGAAATTTAAAGATTTAGGTGTTGAAGCCTCATGACTTTGTGTTTAACTTAAAACTCAAGTTCTAACTCAGTACACTGAAGCAAACAACTTGACTTCTTTTAGCCTCAGGTTTCTGATGTGTTCAACAGATGTAATAGCTTTACATAAGCCTCATAGTATTGTTTTAAATATTTAATAAGATAAATAACATTTCTGGTATATAATAATTGCTATAACGGAGCTACAAGTGTTATAAACCTATTTTATTTATTTATTTATTTATTTATTTATTTACACAGTCCCAGGGATTGAAAAGTTGGTCACTCTAACACTAACTTATGTCCATAGCCCCTATTTACTTACCATTTTTTTTTTGAGGAAGGGTCTCACTAAATTGCCTAGACTGTCTTTGAGTTAGAATCCTCCTGTCTCAGCCTCCCAAGCAGATAGGATTAAAACCATGCACCATTATACCAGGGTCTAAATCTCTTGTAAGTAAATCGTGCTATTAAAAAGGAGGAATTTTTAAATTTAAATTTTCTTTAAAGCCTAAGAAGCTAAACTGTTTTTCAGTTATCTTCCAATAATCATAAGAGGCTCTATAGAGATCAGTGTAAATCAACTACAAATCAAAAATATATTCAAATTTTAAGTCCTATAGACATTTTTATTTGGATTTAGGATCCTATGTAATTATTCTAAAAACTCTAATTAAGTGATGATACTTTTACCACTGCTGATCTGTAAATTGACACAAGAATAAAACATACCTGTGACCCAAATATGTTCTGACTTCCAGGGTGACAACCAGAATGACTCCTGGATCTTCGCCCTAGCTATACTTCTGAGCAGCACCTTTGTGTACAACAGCATGGGAACCATCAACCAGCAGGCCATGGACCAACTGCAGTATCCTTTTTGTATTCTAGTTCAGCACAAAAGTCAGAGGAGAGACCTGTGTGAGTAAACCAGCCACATGGCTCTAGACCCTGGTAGAGCCAAATCAAAGAGA
Organism: Heterocephalus glaber; assembly: GCF_053883595.1. Taxonomy (NCBI): domain Eukaryota; kingdom Metazoa; phylum Chordata; class Mammalia; order Rodentia; family Bathyergidae; genus Heterocephalus; species Heterocephalus glaber. Next base: position 24,247,100 of record NW_028258296.1, on the reverse strand, counting down.
AAACATGCACAATAATTCAAGAACAGGAAACATTCATGTACTTTCTGAAGAAATGACACTTAGGTTAAGAACAAAGATAAAATAAATGTTTGTGGATTTGTCAAATTAATATGGGATGAAGGGGCCAGTTACTTTTGCTAGTTTTCCTTAGTTAGTGCCTCAGCTATGTGACTGAACTGACAGATCGAATCAGAGCAAAATCCTCACCCAGCACGAATAAAGTTGAAGACTCAGCTGACTTCATGAGCTTCTTCCCAGACTTTGTGTGGACACTGAGAGATTTCTCCCTAGAATTAGAATTAGATGGAAATTCCATCTCTCCAGATGCCTACCTGGAGAATTCCCTGAAGCTAAAGCAAGGTAATATGGACGGATAATTAATAAATGGGAACACCAAAATACTAGAAATTATCAGTCTGTACTTTTCTATTTATACTTTTTGTACATTTACAGCTTTCTATTACTTCTACCTACTTACACCTGGAAATTAATGCTTAATATCTGAATTAACAGATTCAATTTTAAAATATTTTCTCCCTTGTTCAAAGAACAAGTTTTTTCTTTCACCTTTGCTATGCTTAGTTTAAATTTATCTTAGTGCTTATTATTTGTGATTGTGCATTTAACCAAGGAATGTAAAGTACAATGAATGTATATTTGAAGAAAATAGATTAAAGCAGTGTAGTAGCTCAAGTGTTGGAAAAGTATGGCCCACAGACAAATGAGGCTAATGAAACCCTGCCTCCTGTCTTGAAATAGATGTTTTGGGGAAAATGTTGAGCTCATTTATTTATATATTGTCTAGAGATGATGCCATGCTACAGTAAAAGAGGTAAATGCGGAGGAAAGAGGCTGTCCTGAAAATCTGAAAATATGTACTATTTGGTCCTTTACAAAAGTGTTTGCAAATTCTTTTTTGTTTGTTTGTTGTTGTTGTTGTTGTTGTTTGTACCAGGGGCCTTGTGCTTGCGAGGCAAGTGGCGGAACCACTAAGCTAAATCCCCGGCCCTGTTTGCAAATTCTTACAGTGGTTAAGTCCCTTTTTATCTTCCTACAGGTACCAGTCAGAAAGATAAAAATTTTAATCTCCCCCGACTCTGCATCCGGAAGTTCTTCCCAAGGAAGAAATGCTTTATCTTCGATAGACCAACTCATCGGAAGAAGTTGACCAAGCTCGAGACACTGCATGATGATGAGCTCGACTCTGAATTCGTGGACCAAGTTGCAGAGTTCTGTTCTTACATCTTCAGCTCTTCTAGGACTAAAACTCTTCCCGGAGGCATTGAGGTCAATGGACCTCGTGAGTATCCTTCTCATTATTTTCACTCATTCATAAGAGTAAGGAGTAAGAAACGAAATGAATCTAGTTTCAGTTTCAGGTTTGTGAATGTACCACTGGTACATTGAAATTTAGATGGCGCAACCTTTCTAATAGATTTTGTTCATCACATTCCTTGATGGGAAAAGAGAAAAAGCCAAAAGGGAAGAAAAGGTCACTGCTTAAAAATTCCTTAGGTAAAACTAGACATGCAGTCTGTAATGTGGAAGCCACTAGAAAAGTGTGGTTGCTTAAGTTTAAAGGTAAATTAATTTAAATGAAAAAAATTTTAAATAGATCTTATGGTTATATTTCAAGGGGACATAGTCCCATGTGCCTAGTGACTACTATATTAGCAATGCACAAAGATCTTTCGAATAATGATATTCATTTTAATAAACCAAATGGCAACAGCTTTTGATTGGGATAACATCTTTTGGTCTGTAAATAGTGATTAAATACCTACTGTTAACAGAGATGATGATACGGATATAAATGAAAGAGATATAATTCTAGTCCTAATGGCACCTAGAGAGTTTAAATGGATGGAACACTCTAATTAAAGTCCTGTGTAATATATATTCAGGAATCTCAATCTTTAGTGTACATACACATCATGTGGGGGTCTTCCTGAAGAGGAAGGTCAAATTCAATAGGTCTGGGCAAAGGCTGTGGTGCTGCATTTCTAGCAAATTACCAAGTACACTGGTAATTACACCAATGACAATTTGAGGCAAATAGGTGGTAATTGACATGCTCAGAATTACATACAATGGAGACTTTTTTGCACTCTCACTATAACAAGCATCATCACCTGCTGTTTATATGCAGGTCTGGAGACCCTTGTGCTGACCTACCTCAGTGCCATCAGCAGTGGGGATCTGCCCTGCATGGAGAACGCAGTCCTGGCCTTGGCCCAGATAGAGAACTCAGCTGCAGTGCAGAAGGCCTTGGCCCACTATGACCAGCAGATGGGCCAGAAGGTGCAGCTGCCCACAGAAACCCTCCAGGAGCTGCTGGAGCTGCACAGGGCCTGTGAGAAGGACGCCATTGAAATCTTCATGAAACATTCCTTCAAAGATGTTCAGCAACATTTTCAAAAGGAATTGGCGGTAATTTTTATGTCAAATGTATATTGATTTGGATTAGAAACAGCAAAGTACTACAAGGAAATGAAATAAGTATTCATTTTGAGAACTGAAATTATTCCTAGATTTCAAAATGGTGTTACCTACCTATGGAAAATCATAATACTAAGAAGAAACAATTTTATTAGTATGCAATCAAAGTTTCAAAACATTTTTTCTTGCATGATTACCTAATAATCTTCCTCCTATTAGAACTAAATGCATATAATGAGTAATCAGATCTGTTATCATATTGGTTTGATAGTCAAGACAAAAGCAAAGAGAATATTATTCTAAGTTATCTAATGAAGGCTTATGTTGAGGTATATTTATTTCCTGTGCAATTATTGGTCTAATCTGAAAAATTAGTAATGTTCTGAAGTGTGGCATAATGCTAATAATCTCTGCTCAGAAATTCACCTCCAAAGAAAAAGGAATTTTAGTAAAAAGTTGGGATCATCTTTTTGAGAAGTGTTCTCATAAACTCTGACCACATATTATTATCTCTCCCTGGCTATTCTTTATTTCTTTTTCTTTTTTACCCTGGCTATTCTTTTTATTTCTTATTTTTGCATTAAAGGCCAAGCTAGAAAAAAAGCGAGATAACTTTTGTAAACGGAATATGAAAGCATCTTCAGATCGTTGTTCAGCTTTACTTCAGGATATTTTTAGTCCCCTAGAAGAAGAGGTGAAACAAGGAATTTATTCTAAACCAGGGGGCTACCGTCTCCTTCTTCAGAAAGTACAAGACCTGAAGAAAAAGTACTATGAGACACCCAAGAAAGGATTACAGGTAAGCAACATTTACCCGTATTGTGCCAGTTTCCAACATCAGTGTGACCAAGCATAATTACTCAGAGATGTGCCTACTGTCTGCACTATATTCACACTTTTGTCCACTAACACCCACAAGAAGCCTGTTATACTAGATCTGCCCTAGGTACTCATCACAGAGAGCACATGCAATTAACAACTGAGTTGTCATCTTTTTCACTGTCTGTTACCTTCCTAACTCACATTTCCTTAATTTTCTTACTCCGTCCATTTCCTTCTCTGGTCTACTGGCTCCATGAAGGCTTCCTTCTTTAGCATGCTCTGCTTGTAGAGACTACAGTAGCATTAACTTTAAATTTAGCACCTTCCATCTTAAATGACACAGAATCTCTTTTTCCATGAAAGAACACTGATTCTTTGAGGGTCTTACCAGCCAGCCCGCATCATGTGCGCATTCTTGTTAACAGGGCATCTTGGCCACCAGCATCCCCAAGACTGAAAGAAACAGTTCCTAGAGGAAAAGTTGATGGACAAAAGACAGAAACAAATGCTTAGTCACTTCCTACTGTTAACTCTGTGTTCTTTGGTTTGGAAGGCTGAAGAGGTTCTGCAGAAATACTTGCAGTTCAAGGAGGATATGATTAATGCCATTCTACAGACAGACCAGACTCTCACAGAGAAAGAAAAGGAGATCGAAGGTGAGGAATAAGTCAAGAGGCTACATGACCTCAAAAGCTCTCAAAAGTTTAATTTGTCTAAGTAAACCTGATATTCTTAAACTAGAACAAGAAGAGCGAAGATGTATTTTATTTTCCAATGCAATCAGCAGCAACAGTAAGTAAACAGAGGAGGACAAAGGAGGTGAGGCAACATGGTAACCCACAGACATTTCTCTCATTGGTTTCAGTGGAACGTGTGAAAGCTGAATCTGCAGAGGCTGCCACCAAAATGTTGGAGGAAATGCAAAAGAAGAATCAGGAGATGCTGGAACAGAAAGAGAGGAGTTATCAGGAGCATATCAAACAGTTGACTGAGAAGATGGAGACGGACAGGAAACAGTTGATAGAAGAGCAAGAGAAGATTCTAGCTCTTAAACTCCAGGTATTCAGCTACATCATCTTGAACTTTCCTTTTTTCCTTTTTCTCTCCGTTCTCCCTGATCACAAAAATTGGCAAGTAGACCATGAAGTCTCGAAAAAGATCTTGTACATATTGACCCCTGTGTGCCTGCCTGACCCGTCTGCATTCCCTGTCTGATTATTACATTTTTTATTTCCAATGCTGTCACATCACTAAGTATATCCCTCGATTTAGCCTTCTCCGCTAAGCATCATAAAAATATTTCATCTGTACCTCTTGCATAGGAATATGAAAAAAGAACTTTGTCCCTCTTATGAAAAACACAAGTTCAGAAAAGCAGGTTCAAAAAAGATTAAATACTGGGGCTGAGGATTTAGCTCAGTGCTTCCGCCGCCTGCCCTGCAAGCACAAGGACCCCAGTTCGATCCCCAGTACCAAAAGAAAGATTAAATAGCTTTCTTTAGATCACCCAGTTGGTGAAATATCTAGCTGTCTTTACAACATGATTTTTTTTTTTTGGTCCAATCTATTTTGATTTAACTCTACAAGGATCTTTGTGAGCAAAAAAACTCTTTAACCTTCACACCACTCCTACCTATTTTTTCTACTTGGTCCCAGTTTCTGTGCATTTGGGAGTTAAGTGCAGAAATAATCTGGAACTCTGATTTGCTTACCTATATTCTGTCACTCCTGCTACCAAGTTGTGGAAGCTTAGCTCACATGTCCTAAACTAAGATCCAGACCTTCATCAGATTTTGTGAATAATTTATTTCTGTTTTATGTATATATGTTACTGGGGACCTGGCCAGAGTTTTGAATCTGAGCCTCAACTATCTGGATTCATTTCACCACTCACTGGCCCAGGGATTTAGCTATGGGCCGGGGATTTAGCTCAGTGGTGCAGCCTCCTGCCTTGCAAGCACAAGGTCCTGAGTTGGATCCCCAGTACCAAAAAAAAAAAAAGTAACATTTCACCATTCACCATTGAGAGCACAAGAACACCAATAAAACTGGGAAGATGAGTGTATTTACAATTTGGCTAAATTGACAGGAGAGCTAGCCTGCTTTTAACCAGTGTACAGAATTGCTTTATCAAAGGGATATAACAAAAGCCCAAATGCATGTTACCTACAGCTATGCCATGGGCTACCAGTGGGTACAGAAAAATGTAGAAAAATGTTAGAAGTCGGGCTCTACTGAAGCCTTCTTGGTGCCAGAACTGAGAATGAGAAAGCTGGAGAAAGAGCTTAGTTTTAAGATTCTAATTTTGAAACTCCATTTCAATATCCTCTTTCAACTTCCCCCTGGTCTGCTCTTTCCCTTAATCTTAAAAATACCATTAATGATTGTAGAATCAAACACAAGAGTGAGCCAAAGTCAGAAAATAGTCAATACCTCCACCTACTGGAAAGATTTTTGCTTTCAAGTAAGCATGACAAAGCCCTTTTACTTGTCTGTGGCTGTTTACTGTGACTCCGGTAAACATAAGTGACTCCATATTGAACTTGACAGTTTCTCCCCTTGTCACTACATGCACTTTTTTCTTTCTGAATGTGAAACTGATTAACCAAGTGTGATTGGATGCCTTGCTGTTGAGATAGAATTTTTTGCTTTCTTTGTTTCTGTCCTGCTAGTCAGTCAGGTCCCATATTGGAGAAAAAATGATAGATAATTAAAATAAATGTTTAAACCTTTTAAAAATCTGTGTGTGGTTGAGCATGCCTGTAGTCCCAGCACTCTGAGAGGTCACAAGGATTGAAAATTCAAGCCTAGCTTGGAAAGTGTAGTGACATTGTGAGGCCCACAGTGACTCCATCTTGCTAGAATTCACCATTCTCCTCGTCTCTATTGTTCTTGTAAGCTAAGGGTTAAAATGTGCTTGCTCAGGGACAAAAAGACACGATCTAAAACAAGGCCAAATTCCTAAGTTTACTACCCAGCCATCTGTGTATCCAGAGAAAGAGCATCCCAGGCACACTATCTATAAGATAAGCAGTTAATGGACTGACTATCCACACAAGATAGACGTGACCATTAGTCAGTGGGTCTGCTAACCATCAGTATGTGACAGTCGGCCATTAACCTTTGCCCCTTTCTCCCTTGCAAAAACCTATACGTAATCCCCCTCGACCCCCTATAGACCTAGCCAATCAAAAATATACACTTCATGCTTGCTAAAATGTTAACCAATCATATAGCTGCTAAGTAGAAACCCCTAACCTTGATGTAACGTCTATAAAAACCCTGCTAATTTGAAACTCAGGGCTCTCAATCTTGACCGGCTGCATCGGTGACAGTTGAGAGCCCCTGCTCGAGCTTGAATAAATGACCCTCGTGTGCTTACATCAGAATCGGCCTCCTGGTGGTCTTTGGGACTCTGCGATCTGGGCACAACAACATAGTCACTTAATGAGATCCTATCTCAAAACAAAAAATTTTAGAAAGGGCCACAGATATAGTGCAATGAGAAGGCCCAGCATTTAATCCCTAGTAATGAGAAAAAAACTGTTTAGCCAAATTTGATCTACAAAATGGTTTAGAAAGATTACTCTTTAGATTAAGTTTTATTGGAGTCCATGGTTAAGTTTATGAGGCTGTAGGTGACAACCTCATAGAATACAGACTTTTGACAAACAATAGTTACAAACTTTAGAAGGAAAATGTAAGAGGAAAGCAAATACTGCTTGTATGTTAGATTTGAATTAAGAAATGTAATATTTTTTAGTTCTACCAATTTTTTTCCTTAGGATATCAAATCAAACCATTTTGTCTGTGAAATAAATTTAGTTCTGACAGAATATTGTATGTAAGAGAATTCTTAAGAGTCTTTGTTGTACAAGCCAAGATGAATTAGCATTTGGGCAAAAAACCCATCCTTTTGCATGTTTTTCTTTGGTCTTTTTGGTTTGGTTTGGTTTGGGATTTTTTGTTGTTTTGTTTGTTTTTGTTTCTTGCTAACACATTGTAAAAACCAAGTAGAACATCATCATCATGTGTCTTATTTACTTTCTCATTGCTGGGACAAAATACCCTACACTCACAAGTTAAAGGAGGAAAAGTTTATTTCAGTTTCACAGTTTGTGGAAGTTTCCATCCATAATTATCTGGCTCCAAGGCAAGATGGCATGGCCAAGGAGCATCACAGTGATGAAACAGTCCATGGAAGGGTAGGCAGGAAGCAACAAGTAGCAGCCTTTTCCCATTTTTATTCCACTCAGGCTACAAGCCTATTGGTTGGTGCTCTTCACACTCAGGTTAGGCCTTCCCATTATCCACATCCAGAGCTATGCTAAACTAATCAGTAGACTATTCTACTTATGACACCTTTATTCTAGTATCACACACCCATGATCCAATCACCTCCCAAAAGTGTCACCTGTGAGCATATGAGGCTTTGGGAGGCATATAGATATAAGCCATATAAGCATGTTAGGAATTAGGCTCAAAAGTTCCAGTTCTTTTCTAAAATGTAGGCCTCTGGAATTTTAATCATACAAAATACCAAGAAACAGAGTTTAGTAATTAAGATGCATTTGTCTTTGTTCTATTCATAGTGACTTTATCTTTAGAATTTCTTAGATATACACAATAGAATTCCAAAAATTTTGAATACAGACTATGAGAGTTAATGTCTATTTATCAACTAAGATTCTAATTTGTCATGCTGTTGCCAGACTTTAAGGTCTGTACTGCTTGCTACTCAATGGAAAGACTCAGTGGCACCTGCTATAGAGGATAGAAAGGGTCAACCAAGCATAATTTCAAAGACACTTAACTCAAGCCCACTTTGAGGTGTTACTGTAATTTGGAGCAGGGTAAGGGGCAAAACTTTATTCAGTTTTAAATAGAGCATTCAACAAAGTTTAGCCAGTATTTTTAAAAGTAATTTGGAGTCATGCTGGGGATTTAGCTCAGTGGTTCCGGTGCCTGCTGTGGAAGCACAAGGCCCTGAGTTCAACCCCCAGTACAAAAAAAAAAAGTACTTTTGAGTCATAAAGAAAAATTTAATAAATTAGATTTCATCACAAGTGACAAATTTTACTCTATAAAAGACATCGTTAAGATAACAAAAAAGATATACCACAGACTGAAGAAAAATATTTTCAGATCACGTATCTAACAAAGGACTTACATACAGAAAACATAAAGATTCTGAAGATTTCACAGTAAGGAAACAAACAAAATCCCAATTTAGAAATGGATAAAAGAATTGAGTAGGCATTTCACCAAAGGAAATAGATGGAGGTCATATAAGTAATGGAAATATGATCAATATTACCAGCCATTTGTGAAAAGCAAAATAAAATCCTGCTGAGAAACAACTACCTGCCTACTTAGAATGAGGGTGGAGTCATTAGAATTATTTCCCCCTACAGCTACAAGATCTCCACCTCAATCTGGAATTCTTTACTCCAATGCCAACTGTTTAGGGCAATCTTCAAGGAACACTTTGATAATGTTGTTATACCTTTCCCATCAACATCATCAATCCTTGGCCCTTTATTTGCCCCCTGCCACATTAGCATATGACTGTTTAAAGCTCTATTTACCTAATTTGTATGTGTAGAGTCAGTCTCCACTTGCTGGGAAGTGAATCACATGACGGCAGGCATGTTATCCATTTGTTGGTGACTGATACACTGAGCACCCAGTAAATATTTGTTTAATATTTCATCCCTCCCCAGTGAAACTTTTGCATCATGGATCAGCCTAAAAGTCCCATAATTATTTGGTAACCTCTTATCTACTTACCTCATTTCTTCTCATACCCTGGCTAACATGACCGTCTTCACTCAGGCAAGTTTTATTGTCTATTTAAACTTAACTTTTAGATCTTAAACACTTCCTGAAAATGATTTTTCTTGGTTTCTCATCTTTGCACCAGCTCCTGAGTCTCATTACCCTGGGATTCCTTTCTAGTCTTCTCATGGGATTATCCACACATCTTCTCTGAATCAGGACTTTGTCAATGATAAGCAGAAAATATGTGCATCCAGAGAACCCCTGGCTTCCTATCTGGGTGTAAATGCACTTGGGTGATCTCCATGAACCTATCCAGTGGATGTCAAACCCAATATGTCCCACATAGTCATTTCTTTCAGCTCCTCTGGTCTGACCTCTCCCGGTGTACTCTCCTTGTGTACCCAAACAATTTTTTCCATCACTCAGAACTCACACTTTGGAATCATCTATGTTTGTAACATCTCCAGCATGCCTCACATTCACATAGCTATTGAAAGGACTACTCAGGCTCATCACCAGTGGGGTGTTCCTCAGTCCTCAAAGGGCTTCAGAATGAAGAGGGGATTTTTCAGAAAAATGTTGATTTTTAGATTCAATCCCAAATATTCTCATTTAGTTGGCCTCAGATTAGGTCCAGGCATTGGCATTTTTAAAAGTATATGTTTGCAATACATAGTACTTATATTAATTTTAGGAAGCTGGTACATGCATATATCTTGATCATTTTTGATACATCTTCCCCACTCTCCTTTACCTCTCCCTCCCCCTTGATCCCCTTTCCCATCTCCAAATGATCTGCCTTCTTGTTTCCTACTATCTCTCCTTTATTTCATTCATTCATCTATTTATATTTTAAGTTTCCCATATAAGAGAAACAATGAGATATATATTTCACTTAGTATTATGGTCTGAAGTTCCATCCATTTTCCTGCAAATGATATGACTTCATTATAGTGGAAAAATATTTCACTGTGTGTATATTGAATCAATTTTGGTAGGTCATATGTGTCTAGAAATTTGTCTATTTCTTCCAGATTCTCCAATTCACTGGAATATAAGTTTTCAAAATAGTTTCTAACAAACCTCTGGATATCAGTAGTGTTTGTTGTATCTTTCTCATTTCTCATTGTATTGATGTTGGTCTTCTTTCTTAATTTCAGCTAAGGATTTATTGATCTTATTTATCTTTTCAAAGAAAACTCTGATTCATTAATCCTTTGTATTTTCTCTGTCCCAAATTCATTTCCACTCTAATTTTCATCATTTCTTTTCTTTTACTACTTTTGGAGTTTAATTGTTTTTGTTTTCTAAGATCTTGAGATAGCCTTGGGTTATTTATTGGTAATCTCTGTTTTTCTAATGTAGGCACTCATAGCTATGAACTTCTTTTTTAAATCTGCTTCGATTGTACTTCACAGATTCTGCTATGTTAGATTTACATTATCATTTGACTAGGAATTTTTAAATTTCTTCTCTGGTTTATTTCTGTGACCCATTGATTACTCAAGTGTGTATTATTCAATTTTCTTGTGTTTGGATAGTTTCTATGATTTCTTTCGCTGTTTTCTAGTTTCATTCCATTGTAATCTGATAAGATACAGGAGATTATTACCATTCTTTTGTGTTAATGGAGACATGCTTTCAGGCCTAAAATATGGTTTATATTAAAGAAAGTTCTATGGACTTCTGAGAAGAATGTGTGTTCTGCTACCATTGGTTGAGACTTTCTATAGCTATCTGTAAATCCGTTTGTTCTGTGGTGTAGGTAGGCTCTCATAGTTCTTTATTAACTTTTTGACTGTTTTTCTTCCCTATTTGTGAAGGTGGGCTATTGACGTTTCCCAAAATATTTGTACTGCTATCTTCCTGCCCCTTTCTGTCAAGTAGTTTTTACTTTACCGATTTAGATGCACCAGTATTCGGTGTATGCATATTTACAACTGTTCTCATTTCCTGGTGAATTGTTCCATTTACCAATATGTGGTGACTTTTGTCTCTTCTGACCTGTTTTGGTTTGAAATCTACTTTGTTAAAAATTATTCACATTCCATTTGTATTTTTTAGGAACAAGCCAATCTACTAAGAGAGGGATTCCAAAATGAGAGCCGACAACTTCAGAATGAAATAAATCTTCTCAACGAAAAGTTAGAAAACACAGGTGGTGGATGTGTCATACTCTAAAGATCTAACAAAGCAAACTTTCCTATCACCCTTACTCTTTTTTGGGTTTTTTTTTATTGGTACCAGGGATCGAACTCGGGACCTTGCGCTTGCGAGGCAGACGCCGGAACCACTGAGCTAAATCCCTGGCCCCATACCCTTACTCTTTGAGGCATAGATAAAGCAATTTTAGATTTTAGAATAAGTGGTCCTTCAGTTAATGTTACTTAAGTCTTATAACCACAAAACCCTGCAAAGACATGAAGTACAATACTTGGAGTCATGTTCATCTTCCTTAAAAGATTGTAAATTTTTTGTACCAAGAATAGATTTTACCTCTGTACAATTTTACAAAATATTGAGTTTCAGTGTGATATTTGTATACATGCATATAATTTAGCCTGATCATACCTGTATCTCCATTAGTCTCCCTTATACTTCCCTCTTCTTCCCTTTTTCTTAAGGGAGTGACTATAAATGCCACATTGTTTTGCACTATCATGTGTAGCTCCTTCCTTCTGGACAGATGCTTGTCCCTGTCCTATGGCTTTAGCCTTTTTTTTTTTTTACCGGATATCCTTTTATTGGTGGCTTAACCTTGAAATCATTTTGGCCCACCAAAATATGAATAGAGCAGATGTACGTATATCCAAGCAGAAGATTTTAAGAGCTTTTTGTCTTAAAATGGACAGGATTTTTTTTTTGTACCAGGGATCGAACTCAGGACCTTGCACTTGTGAGGCAGGCGGTGGAACCACTGAGCTAAATCCCCAGCCCAAAACAGACAAGATTTAAAGTAGAAACTGTTGCAGATAGTTCTTCAAAATCCTGATTTTTAATTGTTTTAGGTAAATATAAATAAGTGCAGTAGGTAATTCATATGGTACTTCTCTGCAAAACTTTTATAAGAACCTTCATACATTTTACCAGAGAAGCTACACAATTTTACATTTTGAACAACAGTACACAAAAGTTCCAGTTTCTCCACATCCTCACGAATACTTGCATTTTAATTTTTTTAGTAATCCTTATCCAAATGAGAATACTTTGATATATCATTGTGTTATAATTTGCATTTTCTCGATGATGATTAATAAAGTTAAGCATCTTTTGATATACTTGTTTGACATTTCTGTCTTCTTTGTAGAAATATCTATTTGAGTCCTTTAAGTTTTTAATCAGATTGTGCTTTCTGGTACTGGTTGTAGGAGTTACTTATATGTTTGACTATTAACCCCTTGTCAGACAGTGTGTGTAAATATTGTCTCTGGTTTAGTTGACTCCCTATTCACTCTGTTAACTGCTTACTTTGCTGTGCTGACATTTTTAAGATTTCATATAGTCCTTTTTGTTTCTTTATGCTTTCATTGTCTGTACTATTTACCTTTTATCTTAGAAACCACAGCAAACACTAGTGCCATTGTATTAGTAAATTTTTTGTGACTGATTTAACTATAACACAGATTGTGTGAGTTATGAAGAAAGGTTTACTTAGCTTACAGTTCTGAAGGTTCAAGCACTCACATCTGGTGGTGATCTTATTGTTGGAAGAGTCCCAGGATGACACAGAGTATCGCATAACAAGAGACAGGGATTATGCATATGCATTTGTGTGTTTTTTCTCTCCCTTTTCTTGTGAAGCTATTGGGATTCAATCACTACAACTCAACTCTTAGGATCTTAGGGCCTTTCAGATTGATTATTTTCATCTATCTCTAAACAGTATAGTCAGATTATGTTTTCATTCTCTCAGTAGCTTACAATGGGGATGAAATTTCAACATATGAAGCACTGAAAGCCACTTAAATTATATCCAATCAAAATAGCAGTCACAAAGCTATTTCTTATTTTATTCTAGCTATAATACAGGCTTAGGTCTAAGGTTTAAATCTTACATCCAGTTAGAATTCATTTGGTGTAAGGTATATTATAAGTGTCTAGTTTCATTCTGTTGAGTGAAAATATCCACCTTACTAATAACCCTTAGTGAAGAAATTGTCCTTTCCTCATTATGCATCCTTGGCATGTATTTCAAATCACCATTAACTCAATATGTGACCATTTGTTTCTGAGCTTTCTCTTCTGTACCATTTGTCTTTATGTCTGTCTCTATGACAGGATCATATTGTTTAGATTACTATACCTCTAAACTATGTTTCAAAATCAACAAGTGTAATTCTGAGTTTTGTTTCCTGAAGATCACTTAGCTAATCAGAGTCCTTTGACTATAGACAGTCCTTTGACCATTTTAGGATTTTTTTTCTACTTCATAATACTATGCTTTACTTCACTTTCCAAGCCCAAAACAGAATATACATCATGATTAAAATATTATATTGTCTCTTATGATCTAATAAGAGAACTCTACTTTCAAAAGGGAAATAAAGACAATATTTTTTTCTGGCACTAGGAAAGTACTTGTCTAGCAATCTAGACAAGGGCTTACCACTGAGCTATATCCCCAGAACTTTTTTATAATTTTTATTTTAACACAGGGTCTCATTAACTTGGCCAGGTTAGCCATAAATTTGAAAATATCCTGCTTCAACTTTCAAGATAGCTGAAATGACACATATGTCCCACCACATGTGGATTAAATGGAAACAATTTTGCAAATTATTATGTGAAGACTTATTCTTGAAAAAATGGAAAATTATTAAAGTTACCCATTCACCATTCCACCAACTAAGTTTTAGCTACCATCCAAGATGACAGGCCTTAACAAAGACAAAATTGACTGAGAAAACTGATTGATAAAACTGAACATAATGAAAATTATTCATTTTTATGCTCAATGAGGCTTTTTCTCGCTCTCTCACTTGGGGAAACTCCAGTTCCCTTCTCGTCCCTGTCCCCTCCCTGAAGTCTTTCATCTGTCCAAGAACTCAAATTCTTTGGCTTTTCTGGTCAACTGAGAGAGGGAGAGAGTTGGAAGGTGGAGGACTAGCTTACTGCTTCCCCATGTGGCAAATGGAAAATAATAATGCCAGTACAACATATCCAAACATATGGGACACACAAAAAAAGCGACCCTAACAGGGAAATTTATTACTGTGAACACTCACATTAGAAAAACAGTGATCTCAAATAAATAAACTGATACTGCATCCCAAGATACTAGAAAAACAAGAACAGTCCAAACCCAAACCTAGGATGTACAACTATAAGGAGGGAAATCATGGAGATCAGAGCAGAAATTAATGAAATGGACGCTAAGAAAACAAGACAAAAAAATCAATGAATTGAAGAGTGATTCTTTAGAAGAATAAAATATACAAACCCTTAGCCAAATTTACCAGCCAAATTTCCTGAAAGAAAGATTATGCAATTAGCAATGAAAAAGCCAAAATCACAACAGAAACCACTGAAATCCAGAAGATCATTAGTAACTACCATAAGAAATTGTACTCCAACAAATGAGTAAATCTTAAAGAAATGTACAGATACCTAGAACATATGATTTGCCAAAACTGAAGCAAGAAGTTATCAAAACTAAAAAAATCCAACAACAGGCAATTAAATTGAAATGGTTATTTAAAACCTACCAATTAAGAAAAGCTTGAAACCTGATGAATTCACTGCGGAATTCTACAAGACCTTCAGGGGAAATATAACACCAACATACTTCAAACTCTTTAAAGAAATTCAAAAGGAAGAAGTACTTCCAAACTCTTTGCTGGAAGCTAGCTTTGCCTTGATTCCAAAACTAGACAAGGACTCAACTTAAAGAAGAAACATATAGGCCAATTTCTTTAATAAACATAGATGTAAAAATCCTTGACAGGATATTGGCAAACAGAATGCAACAAATCATCAAAAATATCATACATCATTACCAAATATGCTTCATCCCCAGGCATGCAGAGATGATTAAACACATGCATATCAATAACTGTAATACACCACATAAACAGAAGCCAGAACAAAAATTACGTAATCAAAACAAAGCTTTTGAAGAATCCAACTTCCTTACATGATTAAAAAAAAAACAACTCTGAAGAAAATAGGTATAGAATGACCTTCACTGAATCTGCTAAAAGCTATTAATGACAAACCAGGCAACATCATATTAAATGGGGTAAAAAATGAAAGCTTTCTATCTAAAATCAGGGACAAGAATTTCCTTTATTAGCACTCCCATTGAACATAATATTTAAATATTACCCAAAGCAATCACACAAGAGAAAGAAATAAAGCAGCGCAGAAGACGCCGAAACACCCCGCTGCAGACAGGCAGGTCTGCCCACGCCCTACCGAGGTCCTGAGTTGCACAGAACACGCCGAATCACCCCGCTGCAGACAGGCAGCCACCTGGTTCCACACTACAAAGACCCAGAGGACACCAGACCACCAGACCAAGGTACTGAGTCCCGCTGCTCCCGGCCCAGAGGTAGGGGCTTCTGAGCTGCCTTCCCACTGCTCCTGGTCTAGAGGAAGGGGCTTCCCGGTCACCATTCCTCCCGCTGTTCCCAGCCCAGAGGAAAGGGTTCTTGGGCCACCTTCTGTCCTGCTGCTCCCAGCCCAGAGGAATGGGATTTTGGGCCACCATCCCTCCCACCGCTCCCGGCCCAGAGGGAGGGGCTTCTGACCCGCCATCCCACTGCTCCTGGTCCAGAGAAAGGGGCTTCCCGGCCACCATCCCTCCCGCTGCTCCCAGCCCACAGGAAAGGGCTTTTGGGTCACCATCCCTACCGCTGCTCCCGGCCCCTGTCCCACCTCTCCCAGCTCAGAGGAGGTAATCTGTGCAGGCGCTAACAGCCCCCCGCCCCAGTCGAAATGAGAAAACACATAAGTAAGTCTCAAAACCAGACTTCCAGATCACCTACAGCAACCCCAAAGGGAAATGAGATGGAACACTCTGATACTCAACCACCTGGACCCACTGAACTGGCAACAAAAGGGGATCTGGAAAAAATGAAATCAGAAATAATTTCTCAGATAACAGGAGAAATTGTGCCCCTAGTGCAAGACATGATTAATAAATCTAGAGAGGAGCTCAGGAACATGATGGAATCCCAACATAACAAACAAATGGAATCTATAAAACAGATGCAAATAGATTTCCAGGACATGAAAAACTCCATTGAAAGTCTACACAGCAGAATGAGCCAGTGTGAGGACAGAATTTCAGACATAGAAGATAAGGTTGCAATTAGTGACCAGGAAAAGAAAAATTGCTTCAAAATTATAAGGGAACATGAGAAATCAATCGAGCAGGTGCTAGATGATGCAAAGAAGAATAATATAAGACTGATTGGGCTCAATGAAGAAACAGGAGAGTGGAGATGACATAAAAAATCTCTTCACAGAAATAATGGCAGAAAACTTCCCAAGCAGGGGGAAAGAGCTTGACATACAGATAAGTGAGGCATATAGGACTCCAAATAGCCTTGATCAAAAAAAAATCTACACATAGGCATATAATTGTTAAGATTCCAGAAACACAACAGAAGAACAAAGTTCTCCAAGCAGTCAGAGAAAAGAAACAAATCACATACAAAGGAAAGCCCATCAGAATCACAGCAGACTTCTCAACACAAACCATCAAGGCAAGGAGAGCTTGGAGTGACATATTCCAAGCCCTCAAAGAAAACAGCCTCCAACCCAGATTGATGTACCCTGCAAAACTATCTTTCAAAATGGATGGAGAAATAAGATACTTTCATGACAAAGAGCACCTTACGAACTTCGTGAATACCAAACCAGCACTCCAAAGAATTTTACACAATATCCTAGGAACGGACATTGAGGATCATAACCCCAGGAAGCAAACCAGAATGAACCCATCTGGCATGACAAGAAATTAAATGTAAAGGGGGGAGAACCCAACAAAAAGAAAAAGTCATGGCAATGACAAGTCAATGCGTTTCAGTTATAACCATCAATGTTAATGGTCTCAATTCACCAATCAAAAGAAATAGACTGGCAGAATGGGTCAAGAAGCAAAATCCAACAATATGCTGCATACAAGAAACACACTTCGTTCAAAAGGAAACTCATAGACTGAAAGTTAAAGGGTGGAAAACAATACTCCATGAGACAGGAACCGGAAAAAAAGGAGGAGTAGCTATCCTCTTTGCAGATCAAGTAGATTTCAGACCAACACTGATTAAGAGAGATGAAGAAGGACACTACATCCTTGTAAAGGGAAGAATCCAAGAGGAAGAGATGACAATCATAAATATCTATGCACCAAATGCTAGTGTGCCCAACTACATAAAACAAATACTAAGGGACATGAAAAGTCATATATGCACTAATACAATTGTAGTGGGGGACCTCAACACCCCACTGTCACAAATAGATAGATCAACTAGACTAAAAATAAGTAATGAAATACTAGAACTCAATTGAACTCTTGAACACATGAACTTCACAGATGTTTACAGAGTCTTCCACCCCACAAAATCAGAATACACATTCTTCTCAGCTGCACATGGGTCATTCTCCAAAATAGACCACATACTCACACATAGAACATGTTTAAGTAAGTGCAAAGGAATTGAAATTATCCCCTGTATATTATCAGACCACAGTGCGATGAAATTGGAGATCCACAGCAAAAGAAACTCAAAAAATGTCATAAACACATGGAAATTGAACAACACACTTCTGAATAACCAATGGGTCACAGAGGAAATTAAAGAAGAAATCAGACAGTTCCTTCAATTAAATGACAATGACAATACAACATATTGGAATCTATGGGACACAATGAAAGCAGTCCTACAAGGGAAATTCATAGCAGTGAATATGCATATTAGGAAAACAGAATGAACCCAATTAAACAACCTGATGCTGAACCTCAAGCTTCTAGAAAAAGAAGAGCAGGACAACCCCAAAGCTCATACAAGGGAGGAAATTATAAAGATCAGAGGAGAAATCAATGCAATGGAGACTAAGAGAATGATACAAAAAAATCAATGAAGCCAAGAGTTGGTTCTTCGAAAGAATCAACAAAATTGACAAACCTCTAGCCAACCTTGTCAGAAAAAGGAAAGGAAAGGCCCAAATCCATGCAATTAGGAATGAAAAGGGTGAAATGACAACAGACCCAGCAGAAATCCAGAGGATCATCAATACCTACTTCCAGAACCTATACGCCAAGAACAAGGAAAACACAGAAGAAATGGACAGATTCCTAGATACATATGAATTACCAAAGTTGAACGAAGAAGACCTAAAAATTCTGAACAACCCAATATCAACCAATGAAATTGAAAATGTAATTAAAAACTTAGCAACTAAGAAAAGCCCGGGACCTGATGGCTTCATGGCTGAATTCTACAAGACATTTAGAGAGGAACTGCTGCCACTACTGTTTAAACTCTTCAATGAAACCGAAAGGAAAGTAATACTCCCAAATTCATTCCTGGAAGCAAGCATCACCTTGATCCCCAAAGCAGAGAAAGACCCAACTGAAAAAGAGAACTATAGGCCAATCTCACTAATGAACATAGATGCAAAAATCCTTAATAAGATAATGGCAAATAGAATGCAGAAAATCATCAAGAAGATAATACACCCTGATCAAGTGGGATTCATCCCAGGGATGCAGGGATGGTTCAATATACGCAAATAAATCAATGTAATACACTATATCAATAGAGCCAAGGACAAAAACCATATGATTATCTCCATAGACCCAGAAAAAGCATTTGACAAAATCCAACATGCATTTATGATTAAAAACCCTACAAAATATTGGAATAGATGGTCTCTACCTTAAACTGATAGAAGCCATCTATGAAAAACCAACAGCCAGTGTCATACTAAATGGTTAAAAACTGAAATCCTTCACACTAAAATCAGGAACAAGACAAGGATGTCCACTATCACCACTCTTGTTCAATATAGTTCTGGAGACATTAGCCATGGCAATTAGACAAGAGAAAGAAATAAAAGGAATAAAGATAGGAAATGAAGAAGTCAAATGGTCATTATTTGCAGATGACATGATACTCTATATAGAAGACCCCAAGAACTCCATCAAAAATTTTCTAGACTTAATAACCAAATTCAGTCAAGTAGCTGGTTATAAGGTCAACCCACAAAAATCAATAGCTTTCCTCTACACCAATGACAGACTCACTGAGAGGGAAATAGGGCAAATAATTCCTTTCACAATAGCATCCAAAAAACTGAAATACCTAGGAATCAACCTAATGAAAGAAATCAAAGACCTCTTCTCTGAAAACTATGGCACTCTGAAAAGAGAGATTGAAGATGATATCAGAAAATGGACAGACATCCTCTGCTCCTGGGTAGGAAGGATTAATATAGTGAAAATGGCCATACTTCCAAAACTGCTCTATAGATTTAATGCAATTCCATTTGAGATCCCAGCAGCATACTTCATAGACCTTGAGAAAAGAATCTAAAAATTCATTTGGAACAAGAAGAGACCCAGAATAGCAAAAGCAATTCTAGGTAACAGAGACATGGCAGGGGGTATCACAATCCCCAACCTGCAACTCTACTACAAAGCTACTGTGATAAAAACAGCATGGTACTGGCAAAGAAACAGATCTGAGGACCAGTGCAACAGATTAGAAGATGCAGAAACAATGCCAGACACACTCAGCCATGTCATCTTTGATAAAGGAGCCAAACACCCTCACTGGAGGAAAGATAGCCTCTTTAATAAATGGGGCTGGAAAAATTGGGCTTCAACTTGCCAAAGATTCAAACTAAACCTGTATCTCTCACCATGCACTAAACTAAAATCAAAATGGATTAAAGATCTAAATATTAAAATAGAAACTCTGAACCAGTTGGAACAGAGGTTAGGTAGAACCCTTGAAGACATCGGTGTAGGAAAAGAGTTTATGAACAAAACCTCAGTTGCCTGTGAACTAGCACAAACAATCAACAAGTGGGATCTCTTCTTATTAAAAGGCTTCTGCACAGCAAGAGAAACCACCAGCAGGGTGAAGAGACAACCCACGATGTGGGAAAAAAATCTTCACCTGCTCTTCCTCAGACAAAGGTCTACTATCTCGAATCTATAAAGAACTTCAAAAGACCAGACCTCCCAAATTTAAAGACCCAATCCAAAAATGGGCATCTGAAATGAACAGACATTTCTCACACAAAGAAGTAGAAATAGCAAATAAGTACATGAAGAAATGTTCAACATCACTGGTCCTTTGAGAGATGCAAATGAAAACAATGCTGAGCTTCCACTTCACTCCAGAAAGAATGGCTGCTATCATGAAATCAACCACTAACAAATGCTGGCTGGGCTGTGGGGAAAGAGGAACCCTGCTCCACTGCTGGTGGGAGTGTAGACTGGTGCAAGCACTGTGGAAATCAGTATGGAGATACCTCAAAGAACTAGGACTGGAAGTCCCATTTGACCCCTCTATTCCACTGCTGGGGATCTTCCCCAAAGAATTAAAAGAATCATACCACAGTGATATATGTGCACCCATGTTCATAGCAGCACAGTTTGTAGTACCTAAAACTTGGAAACAGCCCAAATGCCCATCAACTGGAGACTGGATAAAGAAAACGTGTTTTTTTTATAAAATGGAGTACTACTCAGCCATAAAAAATGAGAAATTAGAGACATTTATAGCTAAGTGGATGCACATTGAGGTGATACTCTTAAGTGAAATAAATAGGACACACATGTATAAATACCAAATAGCTTCTCTGGTGTGAGAAACTGAAAGTGTAAATAAGGACTAAATGTATAATAGGTCATGTGAAATAGGAAGAAAAGGGGCAAAGGGGAAGGAAGTGGGAGGGCTAGAGGAAAGGATAAAAGGGAATGGGCTTAATATGAGAAAATGGAAAACTAGGAACAAAATCTTTGTAAATAGGGAGGGCTGGAGGGGTTGAAGGGAGGGCTGGGCAAGGGTGAAAAACGAGAACCAAGAGAGACTATGTAAAGGTGCAAATTTCCAATGATGAATGTCATTATATTGTATACCTAAAATGTACCAATGATTAGAATGAATAATTGATAATGTAGAATAGGAATAAAAGGTCCAAAGGGGTAGGGGTAGTGGGAGGGGCAGGGGAAAGGAAAGAAGGGAAAGGGAAAATGCTGAGAAATGGAAAAAATGGAAATAAAATCTTTGTAAATAGGGAAGGGTAGAGGGCGTGAAGGGAGGGCTAGGAATGGGAAAAAATAAGAACCAAGATGCATTATGTAAAGGTACAATTCCCAACGAGAAATGTAATTGTGTTGTATACCTACAATGTACCAATAAAAGAATTCAATAAAAAAAAAAAGAAATGTAAATCTGAGTAATACAAAGAAGAATACTTTAACTTTTTTGGTTATTTGAGACAGGGTCTCACTCTATAATTCAAACTGGCATTGAAATCACTACATAGCCCAGGCTGGCATCAAACTTGCTGCAGTCCTCCTGCTTCAGCCTCCTGAGTGCTGGGATTACAGGTGTGGGACACCATGCCCAGCCATGAATACAGTACTTTATAACAAGAGCAATAAGTCAGTCACAGAAAGACAAATAGTCCATTACTCATTTATTAGTCAGGATTCTCCATTGACAAGGAGCCAATAGAATACAGAAAGAGATTTATGACATGAGGTTTACCAGGGGAAGTGGTTCCTGTGCTTATGGAGGCTGAGAAGTCTCATGAGATGCCTTCAGCAAGCTACAGATTTTACAATGCCAGGAGCGTGGCTCTGTCCAAGTCCCAAGGCCTGACCACCAGCATTTCTGGTGTCCAAAAGCAAAGGAAAAGAATATCCCATCTCTAGGAGAAAGATGCCTAAAATCTTGTCTTCTCTGCAGGCCCCAGCTGACTTGTTGGTTCCTGACAAACGGAAGGTGGACCTTGTCTCCTGGGTTCACTAATTCAAATGCCAGTCTGAGAGACACACCCAAAGATAATACTTTACCAGTCCCCAAAGTTTCCTTAATCTAGTCAACATGATCTCTAAGTTTAATCACCACAAAGATGTAACTAAAATAGTCACACTCTTAGAAACAAGTAGGATGCTAGTTACCAGGGACAAGGGAATAGGAGAATGAGCTATTGTTCAACAGACCCAAGGTTTCCATTTTGCAAAAAGTTCTATACTAGGTTGCCCTAAAATGTGAACAATCTTAACATTACTGAAATAAGGGCCAGGGATTTAGCTCAATGGTTCTGCCGCCTGCCTCCTGAGTGGAAGGACCCAAATTCAATCCCAGGTACCCAAAAAAAAAAGAAAAAGTGGGCCAGAGATTTAGCTTAGTGGTTCTACCACCTGTCTTGCAAGTGCAAGGACCTGAGTTCGATCCCTGGTACCAAAAAAAAAAACTACTGAAATATATGCATAAGATAGGTATGATGGTAAGTGATACGTGCTTTTTGAACAATTAAAAGAAATAGATAAAAACTATTTTATCTATTATTTATCTATTAATTATTTTACCTATTTATCTATTTTATCTACTCCCCCTACACCAGTGTCAGGGCAGGGACTGTGTCTGTGAGCCCTCACACTCAGCATTAGCGCAGTGCTATGCACACAGAGCATCTGCCACACACACACACACACACACACACACACACACTGTGGTTTGTCTTTCTCACACTGAGGTCTTGCCTCCATTCTAGATGCTGATATAGGGGGACTAGATGTCACTGCCAAACCTACTACACATCTGAAACACAAGTTCATATTCTCTAAAATCAAAGAATGAATTCTAGGAACAACGGGGGTTAAGAGTAGGAAAGTTTATTGAGAGAAAGAAAGCTTCTGTCTAAGAGAGACAGAAGGGGGACTGGAAAGTGGGTTGCCCACCTACCCCACTTTTCAAAGATGTTTTATACAGCAAAGCTATGTGGTGGGGCGGTACAAAGTGGGACAAAACTATAAGACCCAATGGAAATTAACAAGGTGAGCATGAGGTGGGACAAAACCATGACCAACCAATAAGATTACAAGTACAGTTACCCAGGTAATATTGGTTAAATGGGGATCAAATGGGAAAACGAGTCACATATAAGGAATTTCCCATTTAGAATATCAATCACTGCTACCTATCTCTAGGGGAAGTAGTGCCTCTTTTTTTTTTATAATGCTAACCAGTGAATGTGCCTCTAGTGTTCTCCATGTTGGCTCCTTGCTGGGTTGGCACCTTGAGGACTGGGGCCTTGAGGGCTGACGCCCTGAGGGGCCCCTGTCTAAAGGCCTACAAGATATCTATATCTACAGTAATGGGACTCAGTGATTCCAGATAAATGAGTGGGTCCCCGCTGCTTTGTGTTCTGGAGCACCTGCATGGAATTCTTTACATGAAAACCAGATAATTCTGAAGACATCTCAAGCAGGTGTGGTGTACTGCACATCCTTAATCCCAGCACTCTGGGAAGGCCTGAAAGTTTGAGGCACAGCCTGGGCAATTTAGTGAGACCTTTTTTCAAAATAAAAAAATAGGGGCCGGGGATTTAGTTCCGTGGTTCCAGCACCTGCCTTGCAAGCTCAAGGTCCCAAGTTTGATCCCCGGTACCAGAAAAATAAATAAACAAATAAAGTGGGGGTGGGTGGAGTCTGGGGGTGTAGCTCAGTGCTGAGGCCCTAGGTTTAAAGCCCAGTACAAAAAAAGGAAAAGAAAAGAAAAGAAATCCACACAGGGAATTCATTGGAATGCTAATATTTGTAACAATCTTTGAAACCACAAAACATACTAAATAATGAATTGACTTGATTTGGGACTATCTGATGGAATGTTACAAAGATTCTATACACTACAGACTTTGTCAACAGGAAAGGGAGGAAATGTACCTTCCTCAGTCCTGCGAAGCTACCTCATCCCTACTTTGAAAAAAAAAAATCCCCAGAAAACTTTTCAGCAGCCTGAAGTACAAACAGAACCAACAAGCCTCCTGCTGATTCATTGTGGTAGGAAAGGATCTGTTACTCTAAAATCTCATAGATTTCCAAGAAATGAAGCGCTCACCATGCTTTCACTTTCTATTCAAAAGGAAGCTAGTTTCAAGCCATCCTGAACAGACACCAAAAACCCTTTATTTGGGAGTAAAAATGGAGAAGGCCTGAGATTTCTCATTTACTGGAAGACTACTCAGACTTCAAACTTAAGGAACATAAAGGGAGACATAGATTAGCAAAACAATTCAGTTCACTTTGGAAAACAGAGCCACAAAGGAACCTCACCTGAACTTGTAACACACTCACTCATCCTTCAGGAAACCTCAAATCAACTTACTGTCAGGACAAGCAGGTGACAGGCAGCTATGAAATATACACTACACATTTTTTTTTTGTATTAAATTCTTTTATTGGTACATTGTAGGTATACAACACAATTACATTTCTCATTGGGAACTGTACCTTTATATAATGCATCTTGGTTCTTATTTTTTCCTAGCCCTCCCTTCACGCCCTCTACCCTTCCCTATTTACAAAGACTTTATTTCCATTTTTTTCCATTTCCCATCATTTTTTCCTTTCCCTTCTTTCCTTTCCCCTGCCCCTCCCACTACCCCTACCCCTTTGGACCTTTTATTCCTATTCTACATTATCAATTATTCATTCTAATCATTGGTACATTTTAGGTATACAATATAATGACATTCATCATTGGAAATTTGCACCTTTACATAGTCTCTCTTGGTTCTTGTTTTTCACCTTTGCCCAGCCCTCCCTTCAACCCCTCCAGCCCTCCCTATTTACAAAAATTTTGTTTCTATTTTTCCATTTTCTCATATTAATCCCATTCCCTTCTATCCTTTCCCCTAGCCCTCCCACTTCCTTCCCCTTTGCCCCTTTTCTTCCTATTTCACATGACCTATTATACATTTAGTCCTTATTTACACTTTCAGTTTCTCACACCAGAGAAACTATTCGGTATTTACACATCTGATACACTACACATTTTTAAACTGTATATACTGTTCCAGAAAAAATGCAAATAATGACACCTACATCATAAGCACATGCAAAAGAAAAATTCATTAATAACACTTGTAATGTAATACACTGCTGCCAATAGTAGATCCCACAGGCATTTTACTTCTTATCACACACACTCTGGCTTCTTTGCCTGAAAGTAGCCAAGTATTGAGATGTAAATGTAGTGAAAATGACTGTAAATACATGAGCTTTCCCAAGAGGAATCAAAACTTGCCTTTTAATGGGTGTCACTGCTGCCCGCCTCAGTGGAGCAGTGAAGGCAGACTGAAAAGCCCGGTGAACACTGGGAGGTGGGGGAGGGACAGCAAATATTTTCTAAAGCAAATTTCATATGTCTCAAAATTCTTTCCAAAGAGCATAATCTGGGCTGGGGATTTAGCTCAGTGGTCCCACCGCCTGCCTTCGTCCAGAGTTCGATCCCCGGTACCAAAAAAAAAAAAAAAAGTATCAAACAAAAGAGCATAAACTTTAAACCATGTGTTCACTGCCACAGTTTTGATTCACTCAATCGATGAATGTTTACTGAAGGCTTGTACTTGTCTCAGGTGAGTGGGTGCCAGAATAGTTCATTAGTCCCAAGAAATGCCAGTTCTCCACCAGGGGCTATGAACATCTTACCTTGGTCAGCTAGTTCCCTAGCATCTTGGACCTTGACTCTAAAAAGATGACTCATCAGAGTCTTGTTTCTTAAAGATCTCTGTGTTATGTTTGTTTGCAATCATCCCAGTCTCTGTTTTACAGTTTCCTGACAACTGCCTTTTACAATAATTGTGACCTCTCCCCTAGTGGGAATGGTATGTGCACAGGAAAAAGGTCACCTCATTTTAATTAACTTTACACTTAGACATTAAATCCATTCAACACTTCCTGGGTATCTTCCGGAAAGACTTAAAGACATAATATTGCAGTCATTCATCCATACCCATGTGTATAGCAGGACAATTTACAATAGCTAAATCTTGGAAGAAGCCTCTATGCCCATTAACAAATGAATGGACAGGGCCGGGGATTTAGCTCAGTGGTTTCGCGGCCTGCTGCGCAAGCGCAAGGACCCGAGTTCAATTCCTGGTACCAAAAAAAAAAACAAAACAAATGAATGGACAAAGAAAATGTAGAAGAAAATAAACAGTAGGAATAAAATTATTTTTCAAAGTATAATAAAATCAGTATATTGTAATTATATTTACATGTGGTATATGTTATGTGTATGACTGAGTTAACAAATAAATACTTTACATAGAGATTTCACTAGTTTCTCTATGCTTCAAATTTTTTATATTCAAATTGGCACAAATGTGGGGTTGGTTTCATATTCAGGGTCATCTTTTACTCAGCCACATGTGGTATCCACCAAACTTCCATATTATGCCACACGGGGGGATGCATCTGTGGATACGTGAAGCTCCTGGTAGCATGAGTTTCAATTTCAGGTAGTCAAAAAGGAAATGAAAAAAAATTAAATTAAGTGGAGATTGAGAAAAAGTCATGGTAGACTTTTCTGAGAACATGCCAATTTGTGGAGACCTCAAGTACAAGAAACAGACAATCTCGCCAAGATGGAGGCAGGCAAGATTCAGAAGCAAAATTCTGTGGACGTAAAGAACCTGGTTGTGTTCCAGCAACCGAAAGGCTCAGATGAACTTAACTTTTAGAGAAAATTAAAATGCTACTTGCCCAGAAATATTTTATTTTTATTTATTTACTTTTTTCAAACAGAGGTCTCACTATGCAGCCCAGGCTGGCCTCAAACTCATAGCAATCCTCCTGCTTCACCCTCTGGAGTCCTGGCATTATAGGCAGGTGCCACCATACCAGGCTTCAGAAATATTTTAAAAGATCACAGTAATAAGGGAAATGAAAAGTGAGAATCTATCTCTATTCTTTAAATTTTAGGTCCTGGCTTCTGGGCATGGAGAAATATAGTTTGATGAGGACAATAGAGAATTTTGTAAATCTCTCCCTTCCTTTTCTCTTATTTCTTTCCTTACAGAATGAATGAGAAGAAGAAAAAATAGCACTGAGTTTAAAGTTAAAGAGCTTAAAATGTGCATCCCACTACTGTGACTTGCTTAGGAAACTTAGGCGGAATATACTTAAGCTCTGTCAGTTTTGTGCTGCTATTTTTTTTAAAAAATGAAAGAAAAAACACCTTTCCTGTATTTTACACGAAAGAAAAGACTTATTTAGTTCACACTTGTGGAAGGAGAAAGGCCATGATAGTCTGGCCCCACCTGTTCAGCCTCTGGTAAGGGACTCTTTGATATGTCACAACATAGTGGATGCCACCATGTCAAGAAGGCCTGCAGTGAGGGAGAAAGACATCACATGGTGAGATAGAAAAAGGGGTCAAGCCCATTTCTTTAAACAAGACACTCTCCTGGAACTTTCCACAAAAGCCATAACACAGTGCCTCAAGAAAAGTATTAACCCCTCTTAAATGCCAATCGCTTCCCCCAGGTCCCACTCCTTAAAGGCTGCACCACCTTTCAGTCTCACCACACTGTGGATGAAGCTCACAGCAAATGAATTCGCAAGGGACACATGCAAACCATATCTAAGCCATAGCACCATGCTATTGCTATTTCCAACTGTAAAAGAGAAATTACCACTTACTTTGCATGATTGTAGTCAGGAATGAACTTACACATAACATACGTTCTTACAAAATATTGTACAAATAAAACAATTTTTTTCTGTATTTCACTCAGCAACATATAGACAGTGTAATAAGCTCATTCAAGAAGAAGGGTTGCTGGTTTGAGCTCAGCCTGAACAACTTAGCAACTTAGCAAGAATTTTCTCCAAAAATTCACTGTGGAAATCAGTGTGGAGATTTCCTCAAAAAACTAAAACTAGAGGTTCCATTTGGCCCAGCTCTTCCCCTTCTTGGTATCTTCCCAAAAGAATTAAAAGCATGGGGGCCAGGGATGTAGCTCAGTGGCACCGTGCCTTCCCCACAAGTGCAAGGTCCTGAGTTCAACCCCAGGTACTGGAAAATAATAATAATAATAATAATAATAATAATTAAAAGCATTATAGCACAGTGATATATGCACACCCATGTTTCTAGTAGCACAGTTTGTAATAGCTAAATCTTGGAAACAGCCTAAATGTCGATCAACCAATGAATGGACAAAAAAGATGTGGTTTTTTTCTACAATGGAGTACTACTCTGCCATAAAGAAGGATAAACTTGAGACATTTGTAGGTAAATGGATGCATCTTGACACCATACTCTTAAGTGAAATTAGTTGAACATGTTTAAATATTGCATTGTTTCTCAGGTGTGAGAAACCAAAAGGTAAATAAAGACTAAAATGTATAATAAATATTGTAAAATAGGAAGAAAATGTTCACAACAGGAAAGGGAACAAGGGAGGAGGGAGGGGAAAAGGAAGAAAGGAAAAAGAAAAAAGAGAATAGAAGAAAAAATGGAAACCAAGCTTTTGTAAATAAGGAGGGGAAGAGGGCTTGAAAGGAGGGGCCGGGATTGGGGGAAAAAAGAATCAAGATCTATCATATACAGGTACAAACTCCCTATGATGAATGTGATCACTATATCTAAAATGTACCAATAAAATTAATTTTAAAAGTTAAACAGGGCCGGGGATGTGGCTCTGTACAAAAGTACTAGGTTTAATCCTCCGTACTACAGAAATAAGGAAGAGGAGGAGGAAGAGAAGGGGAGGGAGGGGAGGGGAAGGTTGCTACTTAGATTCATTTTACTCACAGTGCTATGATTTGAGACAACTGACAAAGCCTGTCTGTGCTCATGATTCTATAAAATTATGGGGAAGTGTTTACTATGAGATTTAGGGTGTACGATCCATGCAAATAGGTTGGCAGTGGGCCTGGAACTCCCGTGTGACGTAAGGAGCCCGTTCCTGGCTGTGTACTGAGCGTCAGGACTCTAAATCCTCTTACAACGGCTCTTACGGTTATCACTATTTGCTGACTCAAAAAAATCCAGGAAATCTCACAACACTGGAGGAGGCAATAAAAACTCAGCGACCAAGAGACTGAGAAGTCAGAAGCCACTCTGCCTACACCAGTGGAAGAGCAGGTAAGACGCTGGCTTCCCTCCCAGCAGCCTCTCCAGCTTTGAAGGAACTCTGGTCAGGTACAAGTGGACCCTAACCCTGGGGTGAAGGGGTTTGAAAATGCAGTGACTTTTTAAAACTCTTCTTAAAAACCACCAAAATGGTGAAAGACTGCAGCTGAACCTGAGATGGGACAGGGGATCAGATGGAATCCAGATTTTATCAGAGAAGCAGGTCCCTAGGGCCACTGCTGGGCTTGTCTGGAGTTACGCACCAGCACATAGGGGTCTGAACTGAGATTGCCTTCCTCTTTTTTGACTTTGTCTTTGTTGACTGGGGACACAATTAAATTACCAAGGTCACAGATGGGCTTGCTCAGAACTGCTCCCGCTGCAGCTAAGGAAGCGACAGGGCTGCCCGTGGGCTCCGACTGTCTGCAGGAGAGGAAAACACAGGAATGAGAAGCAGGTGGAAAAGTGAAGATGATGAAAGCAACTTACTTCCTAATTATACATCTGGACTTGATTTCAAACTGGATTTCTTCCATCAGAAAAGATGTAGACTCACCAATTTCTTTCTTTTTTTCTTTTTTTTTTTGTACCAGGGATCATTGAATTTAGGACATTGTACTGACGAGGCAGGTGGCGGCACCACTGAGCTAAATCCCCCGCCGGACTCACTGATTTCTTAGGGCAAACTCACTGCTTACTTCTCACCAGCAGAATCGGAGCCCTGTACTTTACCTCAGAGCTTCCTCTAATAGAATCTCCTGTAGTGCCGAGCCAAGGGTGGCTTCCTGGCCTGCCTAGGCATTCCCATGACCCCAGACAAATATTCCTGCCTTCAGGAAACTCCTCCCCTCAATGCCTGGGTGGACTCTGGCCTCATTCATCACCTCTTGTCTAAATTTTCTCTCCTGTTGACAGCTCCATTTCATCCACCTCCTCCACTCCTTCTGTTCCTCCTCTTCCTAGTTCTCCTTCTTCTTCTCTACTACATAGGGGGCAAAAAAGCAGAAACCTAAATGTATATTACAGGAAATATATTTTCTTTGAAGAACTCCTTACCTAGCTAACTCTATCAGCTTCCTGCCTTCCTAATCCTTATTTCGTTGTCATTTTTAGCATCTTCCAGAGCTTTGGATTGTGCACTCACACCTCACTGAGTTCACGCTCACTCAATGAGAAGCTCAGGTAGTCCTAGTGTCAGGACTGACCTTGCCTATGGCCCTCCAAGTCCTGCAAGGGTCCCTATTTGTGTGCACCCATGGTCAGGTATTTTCATAAACTTTGCAGAAGTAACTCGTATTTGTTTCCCTTCTGGGAAGGCAGTGTAAGAAATTCTGTGGATCCTCATTCCAGTGAAACGTGCATAGCTGCTGGGGTGGGAAGAAGGAACACATTTAAAATCCCTGGAAACTGTCCAAAGGGTACACATCAAGCAGTGAACCATTTATTCATGAGGATCTTTATTCATTATAAGAATTAACTAATGAGTAAATGTTTGCTCAATTTTTTACATATACTCAGGATGAAAAAGAAATTCTCGAAATCCTATTCTGTCTTCCATTTCATGTCTTGTGTAAATTTTTAATCAGAATCCAAAAGGAAATTTTTTCACAATAAATTAAGTGGAAGATCTGGGTTTTGAGAGCAGTGGAATATTGATGTCGTATCTGTTATAACAACTTTAAAAAAATGAACTACTTTAGTAATATTTTCAAAAATTCCCAACATCATATGAGTTTTCCCTCATCTATTTTGTTGATGAACGCAAAATGTTTTGTTCATGACCGGCGATTTTATGAATCCACCTTGAGTGCAAGAGACTTGATATGCTGACTCACTCCACCTCTGCCCTTGCAAACAGGGCACACGCTGGACATGGCCTCAGAGACCCACATGCCAGGCCCAGTGTGCCTCGTTGAGAATGTGAAAGAGCAACTGACAGTGAATCAGGAAGCTCTGAAGATCCTGTCTGCCATCACCCAGCCCGTCGTGGTGGTGGCTATTGTGGGTCTTTACCGAACAGGCAAATCCTACCTGATGAACAAGCTGGCTGGGAAGGAAAAAGGTGAGTGCTACCAGCAAAGATCTGCTGAGCCCTCTGTCCACCCACACTGCCCAGCATCCTGCATGGGGTTGGGGAGGAAACAAAAGAGCCAGGGAGGAATACTGAATGCTAATCTGCCACTCTCTGTCCAGGGGATAAAAGTCAACTCATCAGCTCTCCCCACTGTGCCCTAAATTCCTTTTAGAAATCATAATCCTTTTCCAGAAGGAGGAAGGTAGTAATATGAATAATTAATTTACACAGTAATATACTATGAGACTGTTATTAAAATGTTTGTGTAGTAAGTTCAAGTTTCCATGGACTTTTAAGGTTAAAAAATGTTTTGGGGCTGGGATGTAGCTCAGTGGCAGAGTGCTTGCCTTGTATGCTTTGAAGCCTTAGGTTCAGTCCGCAGCACCACCACCACCAAAAGCAAAAAAGCCCAATTTGTATTACATATTCATATTTATGATTTAAAATTTACCTAATGTACAATTTACCCTTTTAAACATTTTAAGAGTATGTTTCTGTATCATGACGTAAATTCACATTTTTGTGTAGCTATCACCTCCATCTATCTCTAGAATGTTCTTCTCCAAGAAAAGCTCTGTATCTATTAAACAACAACTCCTTATACCCTTGTCCCTCACCACCATTCTACTCTCCATCTCTACGAATTTAACTATTCTACAAATAGCATATAAGTGGGATCATCCAAAATTTGTCATTTCATGACTGACTTCTTTCACTTAACAAGTTCATCAATGTTGTGGCATGTGTCAAAATGTCCTTTGTTTTTAAAACTCAGTAACTGTGTATCAATTTGCTTATCTACTCATTCATAGATGGACACGTGACTTTCTTCTACCTTTTGGCTGTTGGAATAATGCTGATATTCACATGGGAATAAAAATATAGGTTCAAGTCTGTGCTTTAGATTTGGGGGAATTATGTTATGTTTGGGGTGGTATTGATGGCTCAAATGGTAATTGTATTTAAGTTTTTGAGGAATCACTATCCCATTTTTCTTATTGCTTGTATCATTTTATGTTCCTACCAGAAATGCACAGATGTTCTAATTTCTCCACATCCTGCAAATATTTGTTATTTCCTGTTTGGTTTTGTTTGCTCATTTGTTTGTTGGTATAGTGGCCATTCTGATGTAGGTGAAGCAGTATCTTGTGGTTTCAATTTCTACTTCTCTAAATGACTACTGATGTTCAGCATCTTTTCATGTGCTTATTGACCATTTGTGTATCTTCTCTGTAGGAATGTCTTCTCAAGTACTTTGTTCATTTTTTAAGCTGGTTGTTTGTGTTTCATTGTAGGAATTCTTGATATGCTCTGGATATCAACCCTTTATCAGATATGTGTCTGGCAAATATTGTCTCCAGTTCCATAGGTTGTCTTTCTACTCCATAATGTATTTTGATGCACAAAAGTTTCCAAATTGATGAAGTCCAGTCTCCCTGTTTTTTCATTTGTTTTGTATCTTTTTCATGTTACACTATGAAGTCACTGCCAAATCCAATGTCATGAAGATTCTTCCCCTTTAGGTTTTCTAGTTTGTGCTCTAACATTTATTATCTTTCATCTATTTTGAATTAATTTCTGTATGGTGTATAGCAACAGCCCAACATTTTTTCTGTCTTCCTCCTTCTTCCCTCACCCTTGGTCTTGTTCTTCCCCTACCTATTTTTCCCCTTCTTGCTCTCGCTACTGTTCTTCCTCCTCCTCCTTCACCTTCTTCTCCAGCCCGTGAATATCCAGTTTCCTCAGTATCTTTTGCTGCCAAGACTACGCTTTCTTCATTGAATGATCGTGTTACTAAAGATCATTTGCCCCAATGTAAAAGCTAATTCCTGGGCTCTTCATGGTATTTTACTGGTCTGTATGTCAGTCTTCGTGCTGGTTCCACACTGTTTGATCACCAGTTTTGCAGTAATGAGAATAATGAAAGTGCAAATCCTCCAAATTTGTAGTTCCTTTTAAAGATTTTTTTTGCTACTTTGGAGTATCTAGAGATGTTGTGCAAAAATTAGGTTGAATTTTTTCTACTTCTACAAAAGTTCCTTGGGACTTCTGATAGGGATTCATTAAATCTATATATCACTTTGGATAGTAATAACATATTAAAAATATTAAATCAGAGCTGCACATGGTGGTACACACCTCTAATCCCAGCACAGGGAGGCTGAAGCAGGAAAATTGTTGTGAATTCAAGCCCAGCTCAGGCTACAAGAGAGTTCAAGGCCAGCCTGACCCTGACTCAAGAAAGTTCTTCTTTTCCATTAACATGGGATGTTTTTCTAATTATTTGTGTCTTCTTCAGTTTGTCCATCAATGTTCTGTATTTTTCAGTATCTAAGTTTTAAGGTTATAATTGGTATTCTTTATTCTGAAGTGGTTTATTCTTTAGATGTGCTCATAAATGGGACTGTTTTCTTAATTTCCTACTCAGATTGTTCACTTTTAGTGTACAGAAACATAAATGATTTCTGAATGTTGATGTTTATATTAACAGGATTTGGAATAATTAATGTTTTTTATATATGAAACCATGTCATCCGTTTACAAAGATAATTTTACTTATTCTTTCAAAATTTTGGTGGTTTCTACTTCTTTTTCTCGCCTATTTTGAATAGGCCTTCCAGAACAATGTTAAACACAAATGGCCAAAGTAGACACCATTTTCTTGTTTTTGATCTTAGAGGAAAAGCTTTCAGTCTTTTACCATTGAGTATAACAATGGCTGGGGATTTTCATACATGGACTTCATTGAATTAAGGTAGTTTCCTTCTACTTCTGGTTTGTTGAATATTTTTACAATACTAGGTACTCAACCCTGGAAGGACTGAGCTATCTCCAACCTGTGTTTGTGTGTGTGTGTTTATCTGTGATTACTTGTGTTTGTTTTTGTGGTACTGGGAACTGAACCTAGAGCTTCAAATATGTTAGAAAACACCCTAGTACTGAGCTATATTCCTGGGCCTTTTTAAATTTTTGTTTTGAGACAAGGTGTTGATTATGCTGAGTTTGAAGTGGCGATCCTCCTGCCTCAGTCTCATATATAGCTGGGATCACAGGGGCAAAGCCCCATCATACTGGGCTGATGAGTGCTTTCTATCATAAATGTATTGGAGTTTTTCCTTCTAATGAGTAATCTATTGTTATAATTTCTGATTTTAATTGAGATCAATACTTGCAGTAATTTCAGTACTCACTCCTAACATTGATTATACTAACTTTCATCTCAATTTCAGATACACCTGCTATTAAAACTCAGACATCTTATTTCATCTGTGTTTTACAGGCTTCTCTCTGGGCTCCACAGTGCAGGCTCACACCAAAGGAATCTGGATGTGGTGTGTGCCTCATCCCAAGAAGCCAAACCAGACTCTAGTTCTGCTTGACACTGAAGGCCTGGGAGATGTTGAGAAAGTAAGGATTGCGGATTCTACTTTGGAGTAGCTCCTTATCTTTGAACAGTCTCTGAAATATGCAATTTTCACTTAAGAATTTGCACTTACCCATAGCATATATTTTCATTTTTTTCTTACATGAGATGAAGTTTAGCATCCTGAGGTCAGTACTGGGAATTTAAATGTTGGGCACTCTATCACTGACTTATGTCCCTAGGCCACTGCCTTTTTCTCTTTTTTTTTTAGGTAGGGTCTCTATAAATTGTGCAGGCTGGCCTTGAACTTGCAAATCCTCCTGCCTTGGCATCTTATGTGGATGTAATTACAAGCATAGACCATGACACCCAGCTCTAAATCTCTTCTAAGTAAATTTTACTGTTGAGAGAGAGAGAGAGAGAGAGGGAATTTTTTAAATTCAAATTTTCTTTAAGACCTTAAAATTTTCACAACCTTGACTGTTTTTTCAGTTATTTGTCAATAATCATAAGAGGGCCCAGTGAGAATCAGTGTAAACCAAACACTAACCAAAAAAATACTTAATGTTCACGTCACACAGACAAGATTTTTTTTTTTGGAACTGGGTTCCTTTTCTATATAATTAGTCTAGAAATCTATCAATAAATGAGCATAATTTTACCACTGCTGATTTTTAAAGTGACATAGGAATAAAAACTACTCGTGACCCAAATGTGTCCTGGCTTCCAGAGTGACCTCCAGAACGACTCCTGGATCTTTGCCCTGGCCATACTTCTAAGTAGCACCTTTGTGTACAACAGCACGGGAATCATTGATAAAGAGGCAATGGACCGACTGCAGTATCCTTTTTGTGGTCCACAACACCAGGAAAAGCAGACAAGAGACTTGTGTTAGCAAACCAGCCACCCAACTCTGGATCCTCAAAAGCAGAACACATAAATAGTACCTTAAGTATAGGAAAGAATCACTTATATACAAAAGAAGTGCCATTTATGTTAAGAACAAAGGTAAATGAAGGTTTGGGAATTTGCGGAATAAATATGGCATGGGGGCGTAGTCCTGTTATTTTTGCCAGTTTTCCTTAGCTCCTCAGCTATGTCACAGAGCTGACAGATCTGATCAGAGCCAAATCCTCACCCGACACAAATGAGGATGAAGACTCAGCTGATTTTGTGAGCTTCTTTCCAGACTTTGTGTGGACGCTGAGAGATTTCTGCCTGGAACTGGAGCTGGATGGACAAACCATCTCTGCAGATGCCTACCTGGAGAACTCCCTGAAGCTGAAGCAAGGTAGCAGGGATGTATAATTGGTGAAAAGAGATATCAAAACACTAGAAATTATCATCTTTTAATTTTCTATTTATACTTTTTTACGTCAATAATTTTCTATTGCTTCCACCTAGCTGCTCTCAGAAATTAATGTTTAATATCTGAATTAATAGATTTCATTTAAAAATATTTTCTTCCTTGTTTGAGGAATAGGTTTTGTTTTTTGTGGGTTTTTTTCGGTACCGGGGATCGAACTTGGGCCCTTGAGCTTGCGAGGCAGGCGGCGGAAGCACTGAGCTAAATCCCCGGCCCTGGTTTATTTTTTATTGGTATGTTGGTTGTATGTTTTATTTACATTGGGGAGATATATATACACACATATATATCTCTCATCTTTTTCATTTTAGATCTTCCCCCCCACACACACACGGCCCTTTCAACTCTTCTCTTGATCTTTGCCCACCCCCAAGTCTTTCTCCCTATTTCCTATCATCTCTCTTTTATCTTATTCTCTTTTCTCATTTCATTTAAAATAAATTTTATTTTATCCCATTTCCCCCCCTCCCAAGCTATTTTATTCTTTAATTTATTATATTTTGGATTTCTTATATAAGAGAAACCATGCAATATTGAGCTTTCTGTTTCTGGCTTATTTCATTTAATATTAGAGTCTCAAGAGCCATCCATTTCTCTGCAAATGATACAAATTCATTCTTCCTTATGGCTAAACAAAATTCTATTGTGTATATATGCCACATTTTCTTCACCCATCCATCTGCAGATGGTCATATCAGCTATGCCTCTTCATGGTATATTCCTGAAAGAGTTAAAGTCATCATATTATAGTATATACTCATGTTTTCAGGAGTACAATTCACAATAGCTAAGCTCTGGAAAAAACCTAGATGCTCATCAGCAGATGAAGAACATGTTTCTATTTTCTTTCACCTTTCCTTTTGCTATGATTAGGTTAATTTTATCTTCCTGCTTAAGATATGTGCCTCTGTATTCAATCAGACTATGAAATGCAATAGATACATATTTGTAGGAAATAGATTAAAGTGTGGTAAGCTGGGCCTGGTGGTACATGTCTGTTATCACAGCACTCAGGAAGCTGAGGTAGGAAGATTGCCACAAATTTGAGGCCAGCCTGGACTGCATAGCAAGATCCCATCTCAAAAAAAAAAGGGGGTGGGGGGAAGCATGAATAGTCTTCTAGTCCAAGTGTTGGAAAAGTATAGTTCACAGACACATGATGGCCAGTGAAGCCCTGCCTCCTGCTGAAATAAATGCTATTGGAAGAATGTTGGCCTCGTTGATTTATTGTCTACAGATTCTGTCATTCTACAGTAACTGAATTGAGCACATGGGAAAGAGGCTACCTGGCCTAAAAAGCTAAAAATATATGCTATTTGGCATTTTATCAAAATGTTCAAATCCTTACAGTAGGCAAATCTCTTTTTTATCATCCTGCAGGTACCAGTCAGAAAGAGAAAAATTTTAATCTGCCTCGACTCTGTATCCGGAAGTTCTTCCCAGAGAAGAAATGTTTTGTCTTCAATAGACCCTCTCATCAAAAGAAGCTGGCCAAGCTGGAGATGCTGCATGATGATGAGCTGGACTCTGAATTCGTGCAACAAGTTACAGAATTCTGTTCTTACATTTTTAGCTCTTCCAAGATTAAAACTCTTCCAGGAGGCATCGAGGTCAATGGGCCTCGTAAGTACCTTTCCCAAGATTTTCACTTATTAATAAGACAAAAAATAAGAAATAAAATGAACCTAGATTCAGCTTTGAAAACTGCCAACTATTGCTCCTGTTGTGTTAAATTTTAGATGGTACCAAATTTTATAATAAATTTCATTAATCATATTTCTTAATGGAAAAAGATAGGAAAGGTCAAAAGGGAAAAAAGGCTTTATTTCTAAAAATCACCTCATTAAACTGGACCTCATTCTGCAATATGTTAGCCACTAGGCAACTGTGGCTATTTAAATTTAAAGGTAAATCAATCTAACTGAAAGAAAATTTAAAATGGAGATCATATGGCTATATTTCAAGGGCTCATATGCCCATGTGGCTAGTCACTATTGCTTCAGCACACAAAGAGAGTTCTCTTGGATAATGTTGTTTATTCTAATCAACCAAATGGTGGTTCCTTTTAATTGGAATCGCATCTGTTCTTCCATAAATAGTGACCAAAGGCTTACTGTGGACAGGGATGATGACACAGGCACAAATGGAGGAGTTATGCTTTTAGTTCTAATGGTACTTGTGTTTAAAATACATGAAAACATTTAATAAACAGAAATCTACGTGATTTAGAACCAGGATTCTTGATCCTTGGCATGCATACATATCACCTGGGGATCCTGCCAAAGACGAAGTTCTAATTCTATAAATCTGGCACAGAGGTTGAAATGTTTCATTTCTAGCAAATTGCGGGGTGATGCTGAGAACACTGATTCTTCAGCAGAACAAGATAACTGACATGCTGAATCACACAGAATAAGAGGCTTTTCTTCACTCATGTTATAACAAGCATCATCACCTGCTGTTTATATGCAGGTCTGGAGACCCTTGTGCTGACCTACCTCAGTGCCATCAGCAGTGGGGATCTGCCCTGCATGGAGAACGCAGTCCTGGCCCTGGCCCAGATAGAGAACTCAGCTGCAGTGCAGAAGGCCTTGGCCCACTATGACCAGCAGATGGGCCAGAAGGTGCAGCTGCCCACAGACAACCTCCAGGAGCTGCTGGAGCTGCACAGGGCCTGTGAGAGGGAAGCCATTGAGATCTTCATCAAACATTCCTTCAAAGATGTTGACCAAATATTTCAAAAGGAATTAGCGGTAGTTTTTTCTTATGTTTCTATGGATTTGGATTTCTGAAGGCAAAGATCTATGAGGAAATGAGTGTGTACATTGCGAGAATTAAGTATTACTTGATTTCAAAATTGTGACAAGTACCTATGAATAATCATAATAAGAAAAAACACTTTTATTATTATGGACTCAAAGTTTTGAAATACTTTCGTCTCATGATTACATTAATAATCTCCCCCTTAATTTAATTAATGCATATAATTTCTGATCCGTGCTTCTGATCAAATTATATGCCCATGGTGTCAAATTGATTTGATATTGAACCCAAAAGCAAAGAAACAGGTTTATTTGAGCCAAATTTGTTCCACATGCAATCATCAGTCCAGTCTGAAAAGGTGAAAGTTTACATCTGAGATGTGGCATAATGCTAGCAATTTGGGCTAGAGATATAGCTCAGTGGTAGAGCCCAGTATGTGCAAGGCGATGGTTCAGTCATCAGAACCACCAGAAAATAAAAAATAAAAATCTAGCAACCTCTACTCTGAACTTCTACTCCAAGGAGACACAGACAGCTGTAGAAAGGAGGGTCAGTAGGAAGGATAGTCCTGTTGAGGTCCCCTGTCAGTTTTTCTAGGGGGTCATAGACTCTTTTTCAAAAACCATTTCCAGAAATTCTGAGATAAGCTAACATCTTTTCCCATTACTCTTTCTCTATCTTTATATTAAAGGCCCAGCTAGAAAAAAAAAGAGATGACTTCTACAAACAGAATATGAAAGCATCTTCAGATCGTTGTTCAGCTTTACTTCAAGACATTTTCAGTCCTCTAGAAGAAGAGGTGAAACAAGGTGTTTATTCTAAACCAGGGGGCTACCGTCTCCTTATTCAGAAGGTAGAAGATCTGAAGAAAAAGTACCAAGAGGAACCCAGGAAGGGGATACAGGTAACTAACATTTATCTGTGCATTCCGGGAAGCTGCTGAGGCTGTTTTAAACACCAGTGTGACCAAAGTAATTGCTCAGGTATGTGCCTTGATGTCATCATAACAGTCACACTTTCATTCAACAACATTTACATGGAGTCCATTACACTAAGCATGTCCTAGATACTCATCAGAATGCACTCAATTAACAATCCAGTTATAAATTAAATTATCAGAATAACCACAGAATGTTACTATTATCCATTATTACAGCTGGACGTTTTTCCACTATAGGGGACAGAAAATAACTGTGCCTTAAACAAAAATGATAATTTATCAGATTCAAACTACTTTTAAATGACAACTGGATGCAAGATTTCAAATGATGTCATCATCTGTCAGTCTTTCCATTGCTCTCATAAGCCCATACTTCCCTGCCTTTCTTTCTCTCTCCACTTCTTGCTCTGATCTGCTTTCTCCAGGACAGCTTCCACTCTTCAGGATGCTCAGCCCATACAGAGAACATCATCCTTACCTCTCAATTTTGAGACCTCAAAGGAATCTCTTTCCCCAACTAACCCCCTGTAAGGAACATTGCTTAGTGGGAGCTCTGTCTGGCCAGCCTGAAGAATGTGCCCATTCCTGTGATGAGGAATCTTGGCCACCAGCAACATTAGAGCCAAGAGGGGCAATTCCTAGAGGATAAAGTGGTGGGAGACAGACAGAAACAAATTCTCACAGTCACTCCCTACTGTTAACTCTACATTCTCTGGTCTCTAAGGCTGAAGAGGTTCTGCAGAAATACTTGCAATCCAAGGAAGATGTGACTAATGCCATTCTACAGACAGACCAGACTCTCACAGAAAAGGAAAGGCAGATTGAAGGTGAGAAGTGAGTCAAGAGGCTAATTGGTCTCAAAAACTCTTAAAAGTTTACATAATTTGACTAAGTAAATCTGGGATCCTAAAATTAGAACAAGACAAAGAAAGATGTGCCTCGGTTCCCAACAGCACATTTGAGTAGAGCCTACACCATCAGCAGTAACAAGTACGAGTAGGAAGAAAAATGAGGTAACATGGTAACCCCATTTACATTTTTCTTCTTTCTGTCTCTCTTCAGTGGAACGTGTGAAAGCTGAATCTGCACGGGCTACTGCAAAAATGTTGGAGGACATGAACAGGGAAAAGGAGCAGATGATGCAAGAGAAAGAGAAGAGTTATCAGGAACATATCAAACAGTTGACTGAGAAGATGGACACAGATAGGGTCAAGATGATGCAAGAGAATGAGAGGATTATAGCTCTTAAACTCCAGGTATTCCACTGCACTACCCTGAGGTTTCTGTTTTCTTTTCCATTCCCCCGATCCCAAAAATTTAGTGTGGCAAGCAAAACATGAAGCCCCAAAAATGACCTTGCCTGCTATTTGTAGTTTTTGATTCCTATGTATCTGCCTGACTAGTCTACTGCCCATGTCTGGTCATTAAGTCTTTGCTTGCAATTGAGTTACATTCAGTCTTTTGTCAGTAGTATATCTTTCAATTAGCAGCCACTATAGATAGATAGATAGATAGATAGATAGATAGATAGATAGATAGATAGATATTGGGGATTGAAATCAGGATCTTGCGCCTGCAAGGCAGGCGGCGGAAGCACTGAACTAAATCACCAGCTCTCAAGCAGCTACTATATTTTAAGCAGCATGAAATATGTCTTATCTATATCTCTTGCTTAAAACTATGTGAAGCAAGAATTACATCCATATTTCTTAAGAGAAAAACATAGGCTCAGAAAAGATTAAATAACTTTTATATAGTCATACAGAGGTAAAATAGCTGAGCTGTCTTTACCACACAGTGGAATCTACAATGATTTTTTGTTTTAAATCACGCCTGGTATGATCTCAGCTCTAAGGGACCTAAATGGGCAGAAGGATCCCTCAACCCTCACATTTGTGATAATTGCTCCATTTGCTTTCTGTACTTGGGCCCAATTTGTGTTTAGTTGTGAGCTGTGTGCCACATTCAGTATGGTCAGTCTGCAACTCTAATTTTCTAACATACCTTCTGCCACCCCTGCTAATAATATCTAGTGCCCTTAGATCAAATATCCTAACCTAAGTTGCAGACATTCTATCAGATTTCGAGAATACTTTGACTGATAATTTAGGGTCATTATTTTAGGAAATATAATTGAAACTACTTCTTAGCTAAAAAACATGCTGAAGAAGTAACTATAGAGCTCAACTGCCCAAGAATAAGTATGATGAAAATTAGGGGTAGAAAAAAGAAAAGAAAGAAAATTAGGGGTAGAGAAATTTTCACTGGGAAATTGAATACTAAATAATCAATGGATATGCAAACTAGACAGAATATAGGAATTTACTCAGTGCTATGGTTTATTGGGTTTCTGTCTCTTTTTTTAGGAACAGGAGCAACTACTAAGGGAGGGATTCCAGAATGAGAGCAGAAGACTTCAGAATGAGATACAGAATCTCAGGACAAGTGCAAATAGGCGAAAGAAAAGATGTGTCATAAACTAAGGACCTGAAGAAGAGCAAAATAAGAGATTAATAAAAGGAAACAGGGAAATAGACCTTTTGCAAGTGGGAAAAGACCAAGAAAAGGAGCACTGGAGGGAAGGAGGGGAAGAGGATATAGAAAGATCTAAGATGTGTCACGTACATGTACCAACTACCCATGATCATTATGTGTCACAAATGGGAATTTTAAAAATTAAAATGAGAGAAGGAAATCTAGAAATGGAAGGAGGGAGGAGGGAGGGGAGAGGAAGGGAAGTAAAAAGAATCAAGATACAT
Source organism: Heterocephalus glaber (assembly GCF_053883595.1). Classification (NCBI taxonomy): domain Eukaryota; kingdom Metazoa; phylum Chordata; class Mammalia; order Rodentia; family Bathyergidae; genus Heterocephalus; species Heterocephalus glaber. The sequence goes on along the minus strand of NW_028258296.1, from coordinate 24,204,678 downwards.
TCAATATATGTACCCATTCCCTAAGATAAAGGTAAACATTAGGTACTGCAAACATGTACTAATAAAAAACTTTAAAAAATTTAAAGAAAGAATAGACCTTCCTTTCCTATCATTCTTCCTCAAGGCATAACTCAAGCAATTTTAGAAGACAAAGCAAGTGTCACTTCACTTAGTAATAATTAGGTTTTGCATGACAATACCAAAAATCTTCTAAGACATTCAGTACAATTGAAATCATGGCCTAGGGTCGCAGCTAAGTGGTAGACCACTTGCCTAGCTTGTGAGGCTCTGGGTTCAACCTTATTTCCCACCAAAAAAAAAAAAAACAACCTTCTTAAAAGATTGTAAATTGTGCACCAAGGATGCGTCTTACCACTGTACCACTAAAGAAGATAACACTTCCGTCATTCAAGTGTTTCTTCTTCCAGCTGACCACCAGTATATAAATGGACACCGAACACAGTCTTAGGTCAAAATCTCACCACACAGTTGGGCACCAACTGGCCAAGTGTACAATGCACTCTAATGTCAGGGACAGACATCCTAGTTTCTTACTGGAGATAATGTATAGTTCATTATATCAAAGCTTCCCAATCAATGAGCAATAATGGGATTTCTGGATGCTCATGGGTCCAAGGTGAAGCATGCTTCCTTGTATAGAGATCTACAGTCTCCATATAATTTCCACAAGGAGATGGATGAAGCCACCATTATGAAAAGGAGTCTGAGTCATAAACAAACGGGCTAACGGACTAAATTTTCCTTCTTGCTAAATTCATCCAGACACAACTTTAAAGAGACATTTTATAACTTTAGAGAGTTAAAAATGGATTACACAGTAACATAAAAATTACACATTGTGACTATGTAGTAGCAATGTATAATTTGCAAAGATGGGCATTAAATGAAATGGATAATGTGTTAAAAAGCACAATTGACTTAGTGATTTGTTCATAATACTAAAGCATAAAATAGTCAAACAAAATTGAAGTAGGTTCTTCTTTCATGTGAATGCAGATGGTTGCTATAGGGCTGGAATAAGGGCTCCATGATGTCAGAACTCGGACTCCTCTCTCACTGTATTGTTCTGTAAAACTTCAACTTGCAGATTCCACACAGTAATTCGAGGGCTGTAGCCATCAAGACTGCACTCAACTCAGGCATGGGAACCAGGCCTGTAATCCTAGCAGAGCACAACCTGGGTAACTTAGCAACTTAAGGAGACCCTATCTCAAAATAAAAAATATTTTTAATAAGAGGTGGGGGTTTAGCTCAGTGCAAAGGCCCTACGTTCAATCCCCTGTTATGATTTATATCTAGTTGTCCCCCAAGAGTCTTATGTGTTCATAGGTGGGACTTTTGGAAGGTGACTGGACAGGGGCTTACAGCTGACTTGCTGTTAGAAGGTGGGGCCTTGTCCAAAGAGGTGACTCACTAGGGGCTGACCAGAAGGACACAACTCCTTTCCCAGCTCCTCCTGGTCCATCTCTGCTCCTGGCTGTCATGAGGTGACCAACTCTTCACCCTCTGTCATGCTGTTTCTTCCTTGGAGCTGGCCAAACATGGAGTGAAACATGAGCCAAAATGTTTAAGTCATGGGTGTCAGGTACTGTCTCAGCAACAAAGAAAGTAACTAAGACACCCAGTACAATCAATCAATAAGTCAATCAAATCAATAACTGGATTTAAACTGGCAGGGAAACCACAAACCATGGGAAGAAGGGCCTGGTATTCTTCCAAGACATCACATAAAAGCTGCACATACAGCTTCCGTTTATAGCCCCATTGGGCAGAATATGGTCCTGTGGCTGACCTAGTCATAAGAGATTAAAGATACAGTCTTCATGTACTATATCCTTAGCAAAACTTAGTGGTCTGTATTAGTCAGCTTTCCCATCACTGGAACGCGACAACCACAACTTAAAGGAGGAGAGGCTGAATTTAGTTCACATTGTCAGGGAATTTAGTCCATGATCCCATAGCTCCAAGGCAAGAACATCATGCTGGAAAGGCACAGCCAAGCAAAGCTGCTTAGTTCACAGCATCTGGGAAGCAGAACAGAGATGCCAGAGAGGAACAGGGCAGGGACCATATATAGTACCCAAGGCCACCCCTTATGACCCACCAAGACACCCCGGGAAGTGTGCTTTACTGATCCCCTGGGTATTTCTTTCTTGAGTCAAGTTGACACGATTAACAGTGACAGGGGCTTTATTCCTTCTTGAGAGAGGAAAGGAATACTAACCAGTGGAGAATAACCAGCAGCTCATCCTAATGATTCTCTTTCCCTTTTTTTAAAGGAATGTTTCTATACTTACTAAAACTTGAGCACCATTCTAAGTCGTAGAGCTGGGATAAATAATCTGGCTTATAAACTACCCTTACTAAAAATCAATCAATTAATCAAATAAACTACAGTTACTGCCTTCTGTGTGCTATGTTTCAGGATATATTTTGTCCTGGGTTGTGTTCGATCTGTGGCCTGCCTAGTTAGATGTTGCTGTTGACATTTTCTGTCTTTCTTTGGCTTCTTTTTGCTTTTTAGTGAAAAATGTTTAAAGTGAAGGAAGTTGTGTCACTTAAGGCAGGGAAGCAGGCCACATGTTGGACACACCTGTATGATGAGTCGGACTAGGATTTATCTACATAAGGCACATATTTTTTATTCAGAAAACAAAGAAGCCAAAGGGATAAAAGTAATACACCTATTAACTTTTACTTTAGAGAGTTGCTTGTAGTACACTGCCCACACTCAGGGCTTTTTCAGCTGCCGCTTTCCTTTCCAGAATCATTTTTTGGAAAGGTTGCCACCTTATCATTCACTTCGGAGTTCAAATCCCTCTCTTAAAAGAGCATTTCCCCACCACGCTGTTTACAGTCTCTACTATTGTCACCATCCCTTGCTTCTTTCATTGCACTTCCCCTCTTAGGTGAGGGATGGAGCTCAGTGGAAGGGGGAAGAGCATGTTTCTAGCATGGGAAAGTTTCTGGGTTCCATTTTCAGAAAACCCAAAATTAATTATACAAGGAAAGAAAGCTGAGGAAGGAAGGAAGGGAGGGAGGGAAAGAGGGAGGGATAGAAGGGCTGCTTATTACAGCACTTACCCTGTGAAGTCATTTTTCTTATTTACCTGTTTATTGCCTCTCTTTCTCCCTACAAGTATGTAAGATTTAAAACACTTCCAGCACGCCGGGGATTTAGCTCAGCGATTTCGCCACCTGCTGCGCAAGCACAAGAACCCGAGTTCGATCCCTGTTACCAAATAAATAAATAAATAAAACACTTCCAGCAAAGCATGATGCCTCAGTATCATGCTCAGTACATAATTCAGATTTATTTTTGGTTTTGGCTTGTTTTGGTTTTTGAGGCAAGTTCTCACTATGTTACCCAGTGTGCCCTTAAACTTGCAAATGCTCCTGCGTGGGCTTCTGTATTAGTCACTTTCCATCTCTGGGACAAAATACCTGACACCCACAGCTTAAAGGGAGAGTAGTTTATTTGGCACACATTTCCCAGTAGGTTCAGTCCGAAACTGGCTGGTTCCAAAGCAGAAATGAAATGGTGGAAAGGACTGGCTGAGAACATCTGTTCATCCTTTGGCACCCAGGAAGCCGACAGAGAAGGGGGTAGGGATGCACCTTCCCAGGCCAACGCCCCAGTCACCCATATTCAGCTTCTGAGTCAATGGATGAGTCCACTGAGGAGTACAGAGCCCTCATGATCCAATCACCTCTAAACCATAACAGCTTCCCAAGTGCATAGGATGACAACTGTTTGGCCACGACTGGCTTTCACTTTGTGTAAAGTGAGATGAAGAAAAGCAGCCCCCGGCACTGGGAACTGTACAGGACACTTCACCTTCTGTTGTCAAGAACTGGCCGTGATGTTCCCCCATTAAAACTTTTCACAATCAGCCCAGCATGGTGGTTCGCGACTGTAATCCCAGCTACTAAGGAGTTTGAGGCGGAAGAAAGGCAAGTTCAAGGCCACCATGGGCAACTCAGGGAGACCCTGTCTTAGAATAAAATAGAAAAAGGGCTGAGGATTTAGCTCAGTGCTGCCTGCTTTCAATCTGCACTATCACAAAATAAAATAAAACATAGCAATGTCAAATAAAGTCATTCTTAAGCATGATGAAGCGACAAAATCATTTAATAATCTTGCATAAAGACAGAAAAAAAGGTCACTGTGTCAACTACAGTATGTTCCTTCAAAATTTGGTTTTGCTCTTTCCTGTAGGTCTGAATAACAATGTTAATACTGCTCTCATAAAATGTCTTTATCCTCTCATCTCCGTAAAATACAAGTGAATCAACACGAATTCTTATCAGAAACTTGCCATTCACTAACACCGCCCTCCCCAAAGGAGTGAAGCACGGTGTTCTTTTTCCTCCATTTTCTGTCCTTACTTTTGTTTTTTGTTGTTGTTGTTGAAGTATCGCATATCTTCCTCCTTCAGTCTCGCATCCCGCTTTCATTCACGGTTCTCTGATCAAATTCACTACTGTTCAGGGAGGGAAAGTTTCTGTCCGCTTTTTTTCCCCCGTCACAGGTGACAAATACTTGCACAAGCCTCTTTCACACTCACTTCAGGCGTGTCCTCTTCCTGGCACCTAAATTATCCCAACGTCAACCCACGTTTTTTCCAAGGCCGTGACTGGAGAGAGCGTCCTCCACCCTAACCCAGCCTTGTCGAATAACCCACCCCGATCATTCACACACATCCAATCCGAGCCTCAGGTTAAAATTCCATAGCCAATCGTCATGCACCTCCATGTCCACGCCCCTCTCCCGCCCCTATCTCAGGTTCGGAACTTCCACCCTCTCCTCTTCGCTTGCGATCGCACTCCGTACCTTTAGCCCAGACCCCAGAGCCAATCCCCGGCCACATCCAGGCCCGCCTCCTTACTCCCTGCGGCCCCGCTCGCCCCTTTACCGTCAGCCAGCCGTATCCAATCCGCGAACCCTACCTAACCTGCCAGCCAATCAGCATCTAGAACTCAGAGTCAATCTCATCCAGGCTACTCCCCCAGGACAAGATCACGCCCACCAGCCCCCCAACCCGGATAGGGACCGGAGCCCCTGGAGACCAGGTGGGTGTTTGTGGGATCCTGCTCATCCGGGTGCACGAGGATTGCGGTCCTCCGCGTGCGGAGTTGGCTGGGTTTGTGGGACGGAGCACGAGGCGGAGGCCACCGAAAACCTTGCGAGACTGGGAAAAAGGCCGATCTGCACGTGCATCGACCTAGGTGTCCTGAGCTGAGAAACCAGCTGGCTGATGGAGCCCGGGGACTGATACCTGGCAGATCTATAGGGCGGGTGCAGGGGATCTACCTTGGGCTTAAAAGTTTCGGCGCCCAGATCACTGGCCTCCCAGGACGCAATCCTTGCATGCCAGTCTGTCTTGCCGGTTTGCTTTTGCGCTTTTAGAAAGCAGTCTGTGAAGGGATTGCTGACTCCAGTTCATTTCTTAGCCGAGCTCTTAATTTTGCAAAAGGAAGCAAAGACTGTTAACCAGCCGAGCGAGAGCTGGCGGTGTAGCTGTGGTTTAGTGGTAGAGCGCTTACCTAGCAAGTTAAGTCCCTGGGTTCAAAATCCGGCACCGCGGGGAGACAGGTCCAATTTTACCTAGCAACATTTCAGCAGTTTCTGGTTGGTGCCCTTTAATTTTGTGCCGACTAACTTTGGCTAATTTTTTTCTACTTCTGCTCTGATGACATGGCTTTGAAGTTTGTCCTTCCCAGTGTACTTCCCTCAACCTGCACCTAGTTCTTCTCCTAGGTACCCTCTGTTGTGATCAGTGAACCTTATAAGCATTCTGGGAGTGAACTAACAGGTAAAGCAAGAAGGAAAAATAATCTACTTAGCCAGACCTTTCTGACAGTCTGAGCTGTCCACTAGCACTAGCCCTTTTTGCAACCGCTTCGGTTAATCTTCCTTGAGCTTGTAGTTAACCTATGTTCTTGACTTGAGCAAATTAACCAAATCTCGTCCTATCTACCTCATATGCATATTTACTGCATATGGAAAATGTTTATAACTTGATAACTTGAAAGCAAGTCGACAGCGTTAATCTTTGACTTTTTAAATTTAAAAAAGTCATTTTGACTCCTTCCTCTACATTTGAGTTTTGAATTCTGCTTCCAACAGTTGACCAGCCTTCTCAGGTTCAGGTCACCCCAAAATCTGCCAAGCACACCTTCTGAATTTTTGTCTTAAAGGGTCTACTCCAGTGATGGGGACAACTCAGTTTAATTTTCCATTGATTGTATGCCTTTGAACATGAAGTCTATTGCCATCCCATGATTAGATTGACTGGAACACCCCGATTCACATTTGCCTCGTTGCCTTAACCAAGCATTCTTTTGGGGAGAAATTAGAAAAATGCAATGAAAATACAGCTTAGAGTTAAAAGCTAGATACCTTTTGATTTTTTTCCAATTTTCCATGACACCCAAATTTATCAATTTATTTACTTTGTTGATGAATATATATACAAACAAGTTATACATGCAATATTAATTGCATTAGAAAATACTGTTCAGGGGCCGGGGATTTAGCTCAGTGGTTTCGCCACCTGCTGCGCAAGCGCAAGGACCCAAGTTCGATCCCTGGTACCAAAAAAAAAAAAAAGAAAATACTGTTCAAAGCATTTTTCTTTAAAATGCAGAAGAAAAAGCTTACTTCAAATTCCTTATGATGAATGATATCATTATGTATGTCTAAAATGTACCAATAAATGTTTTTCTTTTAAAAAAAAGAAAAAAAAAAAATATATATATATGGTACCAGGGATCGAACTGGATCCTTGCGCTTGTGCAGCAGGCGGCGAAACCACTGAGCTAAATCCCCAGCATAAAAATATTTTATAAAGAAAACTTGTTTTAAAGGCTCCCAATGCTGTGGATTTGCCCCTTGATGAGGGCAAAGCTCAAAAACACAACCAGGAGATAAAGAAGTGAAGGAAGGCTTGTTACTTCCAGGAAGGAGCACACTGGAGTTCACTCTCAAAGTAGTGTCTCCCCAAAGGGGGCTTTTATTGGCGGCATTTGGAGGTGTTCATATATGAAAGGTTCTTCCTGACTTGTGCAAGCGGGCCCTTTGCTGAGCACCTGAGGCAGAGGGAACGGAAGCTTCAGGGCCGGATGTCAGTATTCTGAGCGGTTTAGTGGAGGTCACCTAAAGAGTAAATCAGAGCAACTCAGTGATGTTTGCTGTTACTTGCAGTTTTCTCTGGAGGATTTTATTTCAAACAAACCAGCTTTTCTCCTCTTGCTGCTAAAAACCTCCAAACACCTAAAAAATCTGTTTAATCAGTCTGCTTAGAGTTCATTTTTGTTTTAGTGGTTGTGTGTTTTTGTTTTCGGTGCCGGAGACTGAACCCAGGACCTTCACACTGACCTACATTCCCAGCCTTTTTTTTATTTTTTATTTTGAGACAGGGTCTCACTAAATCACCAGGCAGGGCTCAAACTCTCCATCCCCTGGAGCGCTGAGATTCCAGGCTTGCACCATCAGGCCCAGCTAGCCTGCTTAGATTTCTTGAGGCAATTTCCATCAAAGTGCCCAGAGTTCCTTCCACAAGATTACCTGCTGAGGGAGTGACACATGACAGGTAAAGAGCCTGATTCTGGGTTTGAAGAATTCTATCATTTAATTGTGTATGGGAGAAAGGCAAGAGGAAAATGAGGGCTATATTTAATGTCAAAGCCAGGGGAATAAGGGTGTATCTGGGAGGAGTCAGGGATTGATCAGCAATATTTTAGGCTTTGTGGGATCAAAACTGACTTAGCCAGCACACTTCCTCTGGAAGTAATGGGTACAAAAATAGATTGCACCAGCTTGAGCAAAAGGAGACAGCTAGTAACATGAGGTACAGTACAAGGACAAGAAGCTCTGTTGCTTGCCTTTTTTGTTATCTTGGGATCAGACCAGTTTGGGATAATGGCAAGGTATGAGGTGTGATTATGGGAAAGAGGGACCGAAGCCAAATGGAGGATGAGAGCAGTGGATGAGGGAGTAACAGCTGTTTGATGGGTCTGGCTGAAGGCATCACAATGACCTAGAATGATCACAGTACTTGGGGTTGAGAAGAAAACTTTCCTAAGAGTTCCTTAATCCCTAATAGGGAGTCAGTGCAGGTCAGGAGATAGTGAGTGGAGCACAGGAGAGAAGTAATGGTTGAGCAATAGCAAATTAGACAGCAGGAAAAAGTTTGCTGATAACAATGGTGTCAGGTAAAAGGGCCGAAGACCAAGACCAGACCAGGCCTTAACAAGCCTTTATTAGGGGAACAGATCTGCTGGGCTGTCTCTGAACAAAGGAGAGACAAAAGCAATATGGCCGGGGCAAGGAGAGTCTTTTATAGAGACTGGGGTGGGGTTTGTAGGGCCAGAGGTGGGGTTGAGTGAGGTAGTGACTAGGGAATGGAGGAGCCCATGATGTCATTAGGTGGTAGGAGGTGAGCGAGTATTAGGTTACTTTCTAGGCGGGAACAGGGGCATGCTGGGAAGAAGGGTTTATTGTTTGGTGGGAGCAACCATCTTGGCATGATGTCACACAGGGGAGGGGACAAGGCACCATAAGAAGAGGGCAGCTACTATACATAATAGCTGCTGAGGTGGTGGGAGACCTATCAAATGGCAACTATGGTTAGCAATAATGTAAATTTGAAAATTGCCGAGAAAGCTGGTTTCAGGTATTTTTGCCACAAATAACTGAAAAGTATTTCAGATAGTGTAAAAACAATATATGTGGAGCTTATAAGAACGCAAGCCAACACTGAGGAAGTCAGAAGTGGCAGATTCCGGGAACAATGAGAATTGAGGTAGAAGCAACTCTGAAAACAAAGATAAAATGGAATTGGCGGACAGTGGTGAGCCTATGCCAGAGGACACAGTGGAAGGTTGGGAAAGTGGATGAGAAATGAAGTCAGGTGAGTTACTAGCAAGAACAGTGTGTTTTGGAGGTGAAATGTTGTAGAAGACAGATACTGGAGGGCACTGAACTTAGCTTTGGGGATTTCCAGAAGGCAATGAGCAGCTTCCCTGGCAACTCTGCCAAAGCCTGGTGGCTAAGGGCAGGGCTCAGGCAGAGTGGGGTGAAACCTCCCCACACCCCGACACCACAGTGTAAGCTCACAAGTGCCAGGCCAGTGACTCAGCAGTGATTGAGATTATCTTCAAGCCAGGAATTCATTGACCGAGCATCAAGTGCAGGAAGTTAGTGGCTTTGTCCAAAGATAGAAACCTTTTTTACAGATGAAGACTAGAAGCCAGGCCTTCTGACTCATCGTTTTTTTCCCTAGTTTATTTCAAGAAGTTAAAAGATATTTCTCTCACTTGATTACTTGAAAGAAAGCACTTTTCTTATCCTGTGTTTAAATTATGCTGAATTTAAATGGGCATAAGGGGCAACTATTTACAAAAAGTCACTCTCTCACAAAAGGATTCTTCTTAAATATAGCCCACTTAAAACATTTTAATGTGATTTTATGTATTCATTTAGTCATTCAACATTTATGTAATTGAATACCTACTATGTGCCAGAGAAACTTAATACACAAGGTTTCTCCTAATGGAATTTATGTTATAAATTAACCAATGAGGAACCAGCCAAGTAAACAAACCGCAAAAAAATACTCTCCAAGAGGGGAGGTGCGGCATCTGTAATCTCAGAACTCAGGATCATAAATTCAAGGTCATGGGGTCATGGTGAGTTCCAGCCTGGAATATATAGCGAAACTCTGTCTTTGGAGGAAAAAGAAAAAGAGTGCTTAGCAGAGGTTGGTGTCACATGGAGTAGCTGAGAGGCTATTATAGCTTCCATGATCAGGGCAGGACTTTTCAGGAGCAGTCACTTGAGCTGAGATTTTATTGACAGGATCAGTATGTTATATTTTGCTCTTTTTTTTTTTTTTGGTGCTGGGGATGGAGCCCACCATTTTGCCCATGCTAAGCAGAGGCTCTCCCAGGGTGTAATACTCCCAGCCTGCTACATTTTTTTTTTTTAGTACCAGGGATCGAACTCGGGTCCTTCCGCTTGTGAGGCAGGCGGTGGAACCACTGAGCTAAATCCCTGGCCCCAGCCTGCTACATTTTAAGAAACATCCTCTGTATTATTTTTCACAGCTAAAGTTTCCTGCAGCCTTAACATTTTGACAAATTAGGGGGTTCATAGGTACTAGTATCAGTAGACTCTTTGAGTCCATTGAGTGAATTTCCTGTCTAGGGTTTGATTATAATTGTTAGAGTGGTAGTATCTGTCTCTACTGGTACAGTAACCTTTCATACTTTCAACTTTTCATAGTATAAAATCATAAGTGAAATTTCTCTTTGCCTGAATGTTTTTAGAAAGCTGGATTTTTATCATTCACTTTTTCATTTTTGGTGTTTTTATTTGTTACTTAGTTTGTTTTTAGACAGGGTCTTGCTGTTAGGGTCTTGCTCTGTAGCCCAGGCTGGCCTGGGGTGGTCCTCCTGCCTCACCTCTCAAGTGCTGGGATTACAGGTGTGCACCACCACACCCAGGTTAGAAGTGCCTTTTGTTTGTTAGGGTTGACACAATTGACTCCATTTTGATTCTGATAATTTCTACATTTCTTCCACACTATAAATAAACGAAGTACTAAGTTTGTTATAAGAATGATAGAGAGCATCATAAAAAGAATATTGTTGTCAGAGAGTGATGCAATTATTGTATATTTACTCCCTTTTCCAATTTTTCTTCTCTCCTATAGCATGTTTTTGGCCCAGAGGAGATTCTGCTTCCTTGGTAATAAAACAGAATTTCTAAAGACAATTTGTTCTTCAAAAATCCTTGGATTCTCTACTTACAGTGTAGGTATTGCTTATGACATACAGACAAATTATGGTACATTTTCTGCAACATCAAAGTAAAAATGTAATTTTTCAGGTACTTTTTATAAGCATATTTTTGGAGTGTTTCTTTGTAAAAGTTGAAGATATTTCTATCTCTGACCAGAACTGACATTCACTGAGCAGCTGCTTCCTGTCTGCGGATCAGACAGTGTGATGGTCATTATATATATTCATTATCTCATTTTCTTTTTGTTGTTTGTTTTTGTTTTTGTTTTTGTTTTGGAGGTTCCACCACAGGAGCGCAGCTACTCATATACCCTCGACAGAGGACATGGTCCTTCTCTAGCCTCCTGTATTGGGGGTGGGCGTCCTTTTGGACCTAGCGTGCAGCTTCGGGAGGGACGCACCTGGAGTGGTGAGGAGGAGGAGGACCTGCCTAGCCAGCCAGATCAGCCGAATCAACCCTGGTGATCAATGGGTGACAGATATCGCAGCCAGATGGCCCTCATATCCTGTTTTTGTGAGTTGTTTGGGGGGGCTTTTTTTTTTGTTTGAGACAAGGTCTCACTCTGCAAATCAGTCTGACCTTAAACTCATTATGTAGTCCAGGCTGGCCTAGGACTTGTGGCCATCCTCCTGCCCCGGCCTCCTGAGTACTAGGATCATAGCCGTGCACTACCACACCCGGCTATCTCATTCTCATAAACCCCTTTAATGTGAATTATTATATTCATACTTTCCAAATAAGAGAATGGAGGCTGAGGTAGTTTCAGTAATTTGCCCAAGGTCATAGTGTGAAATGTATAACCAAAATACCACAGTCACCCTGTTTTGCTCTGGTGCACTAAAGAGCACCATCTTCCTACTCACCAAAGGCTATTATAGTGGCTAAAAATATTGGTTCTATGTCCTCTATTCAGTTTATAGAAAATACGGCTGATTAAGGAGCAGGTGAGGTGTTGTCATGGAAAGGCAAACAAATCAAGAATGTGGGTTAGAACACAGGGTAGATACATGACCCAGTTTTTTCTGTTATCAGTGGCAAGAAATCAAGGAGGAGGGGCATTGTCAAGAGACTGCACTGGAAAGACAAGAGGTTTAAGAGCTATAACCACCAAGTATAATGCATGGCCCAAAGCACTTGCCCCTGTTTGCCCAGTTACTGTCAAACTGCAAGTGTTGTGTTGAACTGAGAAAAGGATTTTTCCCCCTAAGACAGGGCCTCCCTACATTTCCCAGGCTGGTTTCAAACTTGTGGTGCTTCTCCTTCACCCTCCCATAGCTGAGATTATAGTTGTGCACCACCAGGCCAGGCTGGAGGTTATTTTACAGACAGAAAAAGGCAAAAGAAAGCAGACACAAGAAACCAAAGCAGGATGGTCATTGCAAAGCTACTTTCCTGGGATAGGAGCAGAGAGACAGAACAACTGGAAAATAAGTATTCAGTTAACGTTCAGACGGCTTTTTGCATGAAATAATTGGACAGAGGGAATTTCATCATCATGCCAGTCAAAATTGGGACATCTGGCTACTGACTGACCCTGATTTCTTGAAGGTCAGATAACTGCTGATGTAGGAGTTTAGGATGAGTGATTCCATTTTGAGTTTTGGGGGGTTTTTTTGGTACCAGGGATCGAACTCGGGACCTTATGCTTCAAGGCAGGCGCTGGAACCACTGAGCTAAAACCCGGCCCTCCATTTTGATTTTTTAGCCTTCTCTGTTGAGAGCTTTAATCCAAAACAATGACTTCCTATAATTTTTATTTAACAATGTAAAAGGACAAATATGCTTGTCAACCTGGTATGAGATAATCCCAAAGAATTAGTGACTGGGTATGGTAATGCCATTGCAATTATACAAGGAAAGGGCAATCATTTTTAGAGATATTTGTCACATATGTAGGGATCCAATGAGTTAAGGTATAGGCCTTGCTTTAAAATTAAAGAAAAGAAAAAGGAAAAGAGAGATAAGCAAGTAAAGCAAAAACTTAAAAATTACTGAATCTAGGTGTATGTAGCTGAGTGTTTTATGAGTTTAAATCATTTCAAACTGACATTTTCATGAGTCAAAAACCATAGAATATTAGCAATCCCATGTTGTTCAACATAATTCTAATCTCTCGGCTATTATTTAGGTATAAGATTTTCACTTTCTAGGGTCGCCTTCAAGGCCCACCCAGTGACCTGCTGCCCCTACCTGAGTCCCACGTCCTACAGGTTACCCACCTGCCATAGCACCAGACATTCTGGGGGACATTAGAGATTCAAACCATAACAGATAGGCTATGCTTTTCTGTCTTATTTTCTTATTTTCCAAAAACATTTATTACTTTTGTAATGTCAAGTAAATAATGTTTTGAATGCTGAAGAAAAAAATATTGCCATATAGCAAGAAGAGAAAACAAGAGGAACCTAGGTGAAAGTTACTCTCAGTTGGGTATGGTGGCACACCCCTATAATCCCACCCCACAGAAGGCTGAGGCAGGAGGATTACTGAGAGTTCGAGGCCTGCTTGGGCCACGTAGTGAGTTCAAGGCAACTAGTGAGGTCCAGTCTCAAAACACCAAAAAAGAAAGAAAAGAAAAAAGCAAAACACTCTCAAACCTCTATTTCAACACCTAGATATTAAAGGCCTAAAATAGGAAAATAGAAGTGAGGATGAGTTGAAAGGAAAAGTCAAAAAGTATATGAAGTAAAGGAATTGAATCACAAAGGCAAAAACGGGTTTCCCCACAGCATGGAGGGAAGTCAGTCAAACCTCTAGAATGACAGTTTGTAGGACTGCTTACCTTTGATTTACAAATGTACAAAATAACTCCACAACAGCCTCCAGTCCTGTAAGGGGTGCTACAGGCAGTGCATAGTTCTTATATAATAAAGCAACTTAAATATTGAGTGAAATAAGTGCTCCTCTGAGTTTATTATAATTAATTTTTTCTTTGTGTGCCTTCACGTCATCTTTCCCCATCATGCATTTCCAATCCTGAGTTTTACCTTCAGTTCGTCCACTGTCACAGGAACATTCTGTTATTTTGCTGTGCCATCTAGTGGCCAAACAAAGTTATTTGTCTGGGTTTTAATGGAATAGTCAGACCCTAGCAAACATCTAAAATCCATGAGATATTCTTGTTTCTTGAGCAGCATTTTGATCAGAGGAAGAATGAGAGCACAATTTCAGAATCTCCTAGCAGCTTTTAAAAATCATCTTTATCAAGGCACAATAAACTGCATCCATTTAGAATTTAACTCAGTGATCATATGCCAGATGTGTAGACCCTGAAATCCCTGCCACAGTCAACAGGCAGGGCATCTGGCACTAAAGAGTCCTTGTGTTCCTAATGTCTGTCCCTCACTCTACTGATTGGCTCTTTATCGCTGCTGTAGATTAGCTTGCACCTTTTTTTGTGTTTTGTATAAATGGGATAGTGTAATATGCTCTTTTATGTTTTCCACATATAATGATTTTGAAATTCATCTGTATGGTACTGTACCAGTAGCTTTTTTTCCTTTTATTAGTATTATCTCTTTATTGCTTTTCTGTTTAGCTGTTGATTGACTTTTGGATTATGTCCAGGTATGAGCATTTGATATAGGCCATTGTACAGACATAGGTTCTCACTGTCTTGGGTAAATACCAACAGTGGAATGCCTGCATTGTGTGGTTGATTTATGTTTAATTTTTAAATGCCTGCCAAATCATTTTCTAAAGAGGTTGTACTATTTTCCATTCCCATCAGAGTTATATAGAATTCTGTGTGCCCTTTATCTTTGCCAAGATTTGCTATCTACCGCCGTTCTGATGAGTGTCTTGTGCTATCTCACTGTGGTTTCAATTTCCATTTTCCCAGTAACTAATGATTTTGAACATCTTTCAATGTGCTTTTTTAGCTAGTTACATCATCCACAAAGAGGCTGCCTAATCTTTTGCCCATTTCAAGTTGAATTATCTTCTTACTGAGCTGTCGAAATTGTTTATATTTTTACAAGTTTACATATTCTTTATAAAAGTCCTGTGTAAGCTATGTTTGTTAGTATTTTCTCTCCTGTGGCTCAACAGGAAACTTAAGGTATATTTGAGTTCACTGAATATGTCAGCAGTAATAATTATTAACATTTTTAAGTGTTCAACTCTCAGTCCCTGTGTGATGGTGAAGTTGGGAGCTGTGACTGTTAAGAAGCCTACGGTGACAGACAGACAGACGGAGTGGGTAGAAATGGAGCTGTAGGAAAACTGTAGGAGGTTCAAGTTCCTGATGTCAGTTACCTTTTGGCCTGGCTGCACCTCTACCCTTGCCATGGCAACATGAGCTTTCTAATAAATTCCCCTTTTTACTCGAGCTATTTCCAGTTGAGTTTCTGTCTTGTTCAGCTAAGAGATGCAATGAATGTGGCTTTGAAACTTCAAAGGCAGCCCTTACATGCTTGTCTCTTCCCCAGTGTCCAACTGGGGTGCACCTGTGCCTCAGCAAAGTCACAGTGCTGAGAAGTCACCTGCTGTCCTGCATACACGAGCTGCAAACAGAGTCCTGCTCCACCACAGAAACAACGCAGAGCAGGAAGGGCAGAACCAAGTTTCTTTTCAAACTAAATCTACATTTGAAACAAAAGAGACATTTAGGAAATGCTAAAGAATGAAGGAATACTACTTATCACAATGGTTGTTGAAACATCAAAATACATACACACACACACTCACACACACGCACGCACACACATGGACACACACACACTCTGTGTATAGTTTTCCTGATTCCACCTCTGGCCCTTTCTTGCTGTGTATTATTACAGTTATCTTTTTCGGCTATGATCTTGGTTTCATTGGTAAAGACTTGATTGATAGTCATAATATATAGATACAAATATCTTTGATTTCCCTAGCTTGACCACACCATTAAGGAAAATTTTTTCAACATCTGTCCCACCCCACCTACCTGCATCAGGTGTTATACACAGCTTCCTTAAAACAGATACAATTTAGCTGGGTGTGTTGGCACTCTGGAGACTGAGGCAGGAGGACCACCACAAGTTAGAGGCCAGCCTGAGCTACATAGTTCAATGCCAGTCTGAACTGCATGCCGAGACCCTGTCTCAAAATACCAAAGAAAAAGAGAGAGATACGGTTTAAATTTTGGCATTCTAGATCCTTAGAATCATGATGTTCTTTTTTCAAATTTCCAAACTTGTTTTAGCACGTTTGCTGCAAACATTGTAAAGCTTTAATAGGATTTTTCTTATCTGTCGTGTGTGCCATCTTGTGGTGGATCTTTAGAACTGCATCCTTCCTCTTCAAGCTAACAAAGGATGAAGCTGCTTATGATTTCACTAGTTATATGTTGATAATACAGCAGGACATTATATGCCGTGTCAGGCCTGTAGCCTATAGCAAAAGTCACCTCTTACAGTTAGCTGGGTCCAAAAAATTATACAAACCTTACAGATGTTTCTTTATATACCTGGGACTAGTGCCCAGGTCTCAATAGAATTCCAGGTGTGTTTGATTTCCTGGTCTATGCTGGGAAGTAGTTTTTATACAGTAAGCATTTACACCTACTGCTGAATCTGGGTCTCTTTGGACTTTGTAAGGTGTCTTGTAACTTTCAGCAGTGAATTAGTTTGCCTGGGTTTCTTTAACAAAATATCACAAACTAAATTGCTTAAACAACAAACATTTATTGTCTCACAGTTTTAGAGGCTAAAATCCTGAGATCAAAGTGAAAGCAGAGTCAGTTCCTACTGAGAGCTGCCAGAAAGACTGTCTGCTCCCTGTGCCCTGTCTTCTGGTGATGTCCTGGCAATCCTGGGCATTCCTTGGCTTGTGAAAGCATCACACCAATGTCTGTCTTTCCTTCGTGTAATGTTCTGTGTGTCCTGGTGCCAAGACTTCCCCTTCAGATAAGGACACGAGTTATAATGGCTGAGGCCACTCTAATGACCTCATCTTAACTCATTCCATCTCCAGCGACACCAATTCCAAACAAGGCCACATTCTGAGGCACTGAGAATTAGGACTTCAGTGTATGGAATTGGGTGATACAGTTCAACCCATAACGACCACCCATCTGATTACACATTCAGGCTTTGCTTCTCCCTGCTGGATGGTTACATATGCCTGTCCCATGGCTTAGCCTTGAAATCACTTTCATCAGTAAAATATTAGTAGAAATGATGTGGGTATCTCCAAGCAGAAACTTTTTAAGAGCTTTTCTCCTTAATATAGGCTGAATTATAGACAGGCTGTTTCATCAGCCTGTGTCTCAGAATGACAGTGGCATGAACAGAGCAGAGCCAAGCTTTGGTGGCTATGTACTATGAGCAAAGAGTAAGCCTTTATGATTTGAAGCTCTCAGGGTATCATTGTTTTGGCAGCATAGAGCTGCCAAACATATAACATAACATAACAAAACATAACATAAGCTAACTGACGCAAAAACTACCGGATTTAAATTGGATGATATCAAAACTTCCCTACTAATAGGAAGGGTTTTTGTTAACTCATTCATCAAATATTCATTGAAAGCTCACCATGTGCTAGGCATAGAACCCATATGTTGGGCACTGTGGTGTACTGGCCAGGCCGCCGTACCTAGATATTTAGTCACTCACCAGTCTAGGAGTTGCTGTGAAGGTATTTTTAGGTGAGATTAACATTTAAATCAGTAGACTCTGAGGAAAATAGATTATCTATCATACTATAGTTGGACCGTGTTCATTTGAAGACCTGGGAGGGAGGTGGCTCTGCCTGCCCACCCCCACCCTATCCCAGGTAGAGGATTCTCCCTGAGACTCAAGCTACAACAGTTCTTTCCCAAGTCTCCAGTCTGTAGCCTGCTCTGCAGATTTCACACTTGCCAGTCCCTACAATTGCATGAGCCAATTCCTTAAAATAAATCTCTCACTCATCCTATTGATTCTGTTTCTCTGGAGAACCCTACTAGTGACACATGTCAATAAAGTAAGCTATTTTCACATTTTCAGGGCAGAGAGAAATAAACAGAAACTTCCACTATGTATGGAACTTTAGAAAGTACTATGTTTACTTTGATTTGGGGAGTCAAGGACGATTGCAGGAAATGACATCTAACTCGAGAATTGAAGGTGGCAAGTGAAACCAGCTTTAGCCAAGTGCAGGGCCAGGGTGATGGTTGAATAGAAAATACACATTCTCAGCCTGGTGTGGTAACACACACCTGTGATCCCAGCACTCGGGAGGCTGAGGCAGGAGGATCACCGAAAGTTCAAGGCCAGCTTGGACTACACAGCGAGACCCTGTCTCAAAACAACAACAACAAAAAATCTCAACAGATGCATTATCACCCCCAAGGAAGAGAAAATGAGTGCTTAGCAGGGGAAATAAATATTAGCCCTTACAATATTTTATGACCATTTGAAGCTCAAACCTATTATTTGAAGCTAAAACCTTACAAAACTTGATAATTCGGGGAAAAAACGTGTGAAGATGCCCCTTACAGAAGCAATGATGAAAAGGAGGTTGAGAAATGTGCAGAGATAGGCTATTTGGGCAGAGGACAAATCACACAGAAGTGAGAGGCCAGAAAGACTATTTGAAAAAGTCGAGGGGTTGAGACAAGGAATTGGGATGAACGGGGAGGCAGGGGCAGCAGAAACAAGAGGCTGGTCTGGAGACAAACTTTACAGAAAGTAAATCTGAAACTGCGTTTTGACCTTATCCATCTGAATGTTAAGTGAAACTGTACTTGTCTGATTATCTGGCTTTTTTTTTAATGAGTCCATACTTTGCGTTTGCAATCCACACTGAATCATTAACTGCTAAGTATTGTTTTAGAGATAGTAAACAGCCTTTGTTAAAATATCTTTTTCTCTCTGTCTTGCTGGAACTCTGTAGTTTTTGACTGTCTCTGGATAGTATTGTATTCAGGAGGGACTTAATCGTGATGCTATTCTAGAAGGCACTTTAACCCCTAGAGAGTATGTGTGTGATTCACTTCACTGGCATTTTGAAGATTAAAAATAGGAAACTGAAAAGGCAATTTTTTGTCCTAGTATTGGGACTAGAATGACAACAGTAGTCTATTTAATAACTATTAGCATTATATTCCTCCCAGATTGCATTAAAGTTGCTTTAATATTCTATTATAAAATTCCTTGTAAAAATGCTGTTCATCATTTTCTTATTTTCACCAGCTTGTTAGTAATGAACTCAAAACTAATTCAATACTTCTGAAAGAGAGTACATTCTTAATTTTAGAATCTGAAGAATTAAAGGTTGTATGCTGGGGCCGGGGATTTAGCTCAGTGGTTCCGCTGCCTGTCTCACAAGCACAAGGTCCCGAGTTCGATCCCTGGTACCAAAAAAAAAAAAAAAAGTTGTATGCTGTATGATAATTATAACTTCTAATATTTTTCTACCACAGTCTTAGCTTGCTTGGTGTGAGTAGACCTGACCTAAATTCCTACTCTACTTTTAAGAGGCAATCTTCTGGTCAGGTTTTTAGAAGATCTTGTTTTGTAAGAGAGCAGATAACAGTAGTTACGTGCATGGGTTCTATGGTCAGTCCGAGGATTCAAATCCTGGATAAAACTGTTTGGATTTTAATGTTACCACTTTTAAGAACTTGGGAAGATATGAAAAGTTGTGTGGTCTCGTCCTCCCTGTGTCTCACTTTGTTAATGTGTCAAAGTGGCTCATAGCAGAGCTACAGTATAGGGTTGACAAGAAGGAGATTAACTGAGTAAATTATGTGAAGCACAGAGAACAGTGTCTGGTATGTAATTACTATGCTATTATATTAGCTACTATTACTTGGAACCCCTTAGTCAGTCATTTTTAAACCATTTGTTGCCAGGCATGGTGGTACACGCCTGTAATGCCAGCACTCGGGAGGCTGAGACAGAAGGATTGCCCGAAAGCTCAAGGCCAGTCTATATAGTGAGTTCAAGGCCAGCCTGAACTTGATACCAAGACCCTGTCTCAAAAAACCAAAATTTTAAATAAAATGAAAATTA
The DNA here is from genome assembly GCF_053883595.1 of Heterocephalus glaber. NCBI lineage: Eukaryota > Metazoa > Chordata > Mammalia > Rodentia > Bathyergidae > Heterocephalus > Heterocephalus glaber. The sequence continues at coordinate 24,184,872 of NW_028258296.1, read as the reverse complement.
AAACCATTTGTTGAGTGATTCCTGTATGCCATGAAAGGAACTTTCATGTGAAACTCTCAGTATATCTTAACTTTCTTCAGAGCAGAGCTCAAGATATTTTTTAAACTGACTTTTTAAAAGTATTATACCTGTTCTCTTTAGTACATTTCAAGCCTCTGAAATGATTACCTCTTTATGCTAAGACATTTTTGTCCTTTGGTGAGAACATGAGCAAAAATCATTCCTTAGAACAGCTGCTGGGAGGTGGACTCTTCCTCAGGTTTCTGTGCTGGACTCTAGGACTTACTTCCGTGGTGCTCCTATCATTATGGTGTCGATAGGGAAAGGAAGAATGACCCATGACTTACTGATCTTTCAGATTTTGATTAAAGAATTTCTAAAACTCTTTCAATATTTACATTTTTCAGAAAATGTCTTCGAAATTAAAAAATGCAAAACGCATCGAAGGACTTGACAGCAATGTCTGGTGAGTATCTTAAAACAATAACATGGTGAAATTTTCCTATATATTTTTGTTTCCTTAGTTGGGAATTTGTAGCCTCATTCATAGTCTAAAACTAAAGCCATTTATCTAATTCCTCCATTAAATGCTAACGAAAGGAAGACAGCTGCCCAGATACTGATTTATTCAATTCCCAAGTATGCCATGCCCTGTGCTCCAGCTGGATATGTAGCAGAGAAAAAACAAGTTTGGTTTGGAACTTACCTCATAATCCATGGACTTTTCTCATTAGTTTTGCTCTCTAACAGTTGACAAGAGAACATAGCAGCAGATAGGAAATGGTTAAGTGGGGCATGTGGTTAAATATGGGTATCATGAAATTGAGGTGTGTAAAGGATCATTAGGTTCATTAATTCAGCCATCATTCTATTAGATAAATTTATTTTATTGATGGTGATTCTTTTTCTTCAGAATGGGGATCGAACCCAGTGCCTTTGCACTAAGCTATATTCATCCCTTTATCATTTTTTATTTTTAGACAGGGTCTTGCCTAGTTGCCCATGCTGGGCTTGAACTCACAGTCCTCCTGCCTCAGCCTCCCAGAGTGCTGGGATCACAGGCGTGGATAGTATGACTTTTTATTGGGAACTCTTTTAATCTAAAACCAAACTAAGTTTCTATTTTTTAAATTTTGTGGTAAGACTGTGTGACATAAACACCAAACTTTGTAAGTGTAGTACTTATCAATACCAGCTTTTTGAGTTTTTTTGGTTTTGTCTCTGTTTTTCTTAATATTAGGGTTGAATTTACCAAGTTGGCTGCAGATCCCTCTGTGGTGAATCTTGGCCAAGGCCTTCCAGATATATCGCCTCCAACATATGTAAAAGAAGAATTATCAAAGATTGCATTAGTTGATAACCTGAATCAGTACACGCGGGGCTTTGTAAGTGTATCCAGAACATAAGGGTCATGAGCTTAGAGTTTATGTTGTGTTGTGTGCATGCATGTTACTATTCCTTACATGGAATCAAGAGTCCCAGCCTGATGACTACAGAACTATCCCCCCTGCCCTGTCTCTAGGACGAGTCTTCCCCAACCTTCAACCCCTCCATAGATCTGTTTTCATTCTTACTTTACTATTGTTCAAAGTGTGATCTTAGGGCAGCAAGGAAGGAGAAATACTCTCTTGAAAGATGTCTTTTCTATCTCATTAATGATCAGGCAGCCTCAGCACTGACCTCTTCATATGCTTTCCAACAAGTTACTTTTTTCTTCTCTCACCCACCTCAGCCCCCTTCTTCATCCTTCTGTGATGAGATGCCTCATTTCTTAGAAGGAGATATACTTTTTAACTGCAGCATTGTATCTGTTATGCCTAAAAGCCATACATTTGTCATATGGCTCAGTGTTTGTCTTTCCTTTCGTGATAGCTTGGGAAATGGAAAGAAGGAAGGAGGGAGTCTTATTTTTTGTCCTTGCTAGTCTAAGTGCAAAAATCCATAGGCAGCCTTAACATTGGGAATGAGAGAATTGGAAAAAGCAGTGAGACTCACCATATCCCAGGGCTTAACAGGGTGGGAATCCCTGCTTCCCATGGAATCTCACTCCTTCATCTACCCTCTAGACCCCCATCTCAGGGCTGGGAGGGTAGCTCAATGGTAGCACACATGTCTAGAATGTGTGAGGTCCTAGGTTTGGACCCCAGCACCACCAAAAACAAGGTTCATATCCAGACCCCCATCTCGGACCTACTCCACCTACTTCCCTCCCAGCCATGTTCAACTCCATGATAAAAATCCAAAAGTGAACAAACAGTAGAGAAAATAGAACCAGAATCTGGTTCATTGAAATCAATAAGTAAAACTTTAGCTAGATTTATCAGTAGAAAATGAAAAAAAGTACAACATGAGAAATGGAAAAAAATTAATTACAGATCATACAGACAGTAAAACAGTAATAACAACATGATAAATAATTTTCTGTTAAGCATTTAAAGAATAAGTAATACCAATCCTACACAAATTCATTCAGAAAATACAGCAGGATGAAAAACTTGCCAATGCATTTTATGAGGCCAGCATTACTCTGATACAAAATAAGATAAGAAAAAGATAATGCAGTCCAATCTCCTTCATGAATATAAGAATGAAAATTCTAAAACTTTAGCAAATCAAATTCAGAAATGTATATGCATGTATATATGTATGTATATTTGTGAGTATGATGTAAAAAGTAACACATACTGATCAAGTATCATTTACCACAGGGATGCAGGTTTAATATCCAAAAATCAATGATTGCAATTCAGCATATTAATGTAATGAAAAAGAAAAACTACATGATCTCCTTAGCATACACAAAAAGTACACTTGACAAAATTCATCCCTCCTTTTTTTTTATTAGTACATGTTTGCAGTACATCATGATTACATTCCTTGTGGGAAGTTGGTCCATGTATGTAATGCATCTTAATTCCATTTTCAACACCTTTTCCTCCCTCCCTCATCTCTCCTTTATAATAAAAACCTTCAACTACTCAGGAATACTGTAGAATGGAACTTTGCCAATCAGTTAAAGCAAATCTGTGAGAAACCTACAGATAATATCTACAGACCACATAATGTAAAAAAAAAAGAGAGGGGGACAAAAGAAGCTCACCATTGTTATTCAGAATTGTCTAGAAGTCCTAAAGAAAGAAAGATGTGTGAATAGAATGAAGAAAACTGAAACCTATATGCTGAAAACATCATGTATAGTACATAAAATATCTTAAGGATTCTACAAAATTAGTATAACTACTCAATGAATTGTGCAGGATACAAGACCTATATACAAAAACCAATTATATTTCCATGTACTGAAAATGAATAGTCGGAAAGTAAAATTTTTAAAATACCATTTATAAGAGCATCTAAATATTTAGGACTAAGTTTTTAAAATATGTATGTTCAAGGTAGGTACACTGAAACCACAAAACATTACTGAGAGAAAGTAACCAACTAAGAATACAATCCAATTTAAAAATAGTCTGAATAGACATTTCTTTTTCTTTTTTTGAGAGAAGGTCTCACTATGTAGTCCAGGCTGGCCTTGAACTCACGGCAATCAATCCTCCTATCTCCCAGCCTCCCAAATGTGGGGATTCCAGGCCTGTGCCACCACTCCTGGCTCAACAGACATTTCTAAGAAAAAGAAATGGTCAATAAGTACGTGTACATATATGGCAAAATGCTCAGTGTCATCAGAAAAATGGCAAACAAAACCATAATGAGAAATCACCTCACCACAGTCATAATGGCTATTACCAGAAAAGCAAAAATAACAAATGCTGGCAAGGATGAGGAGAAAAAAATAACTCTTAGATGCTGTTAATGGTAATGTAAATTAGTGCAGCACTTAGAAAAACAGTAGGGGTCTCAAAAAATGAAATAAAAATGAACCTAGTGTAATGTACACCTGGAACCCCAGCACTGAGGAGACTGACACAGAAGGACTACATGAGTTCAAGGCCAGCCTGGCTACATAGTGAGTTCAAGGCCAGCCTGAACTACATAGTGAGAAATAAAATAAAATAATAAAATTAAAATTAGACCTAACATGATCCAACTATCTCACTCCTGGATATATATCTAAAGGAAATTAAATCAGCATATCAACGAGGTACAAGCACACCTATGTTTACTGCAACCCTCTTCACCATAGTCAAGACATCCATCAACAGATGAATGGGTAAGGAAAATGTGTTATATTTCTCAAGTAGAATATTATTCAGCCATAAAGAAAGAATAAAATTTTGTAGGTTTTGTTTTTGTTTGTCTTGTTTTCCTTTTGGTTATTTGTTTGTTTGGCTGTTTTTGTGTGTGTTTTGTTTTATTTTGTTTGGCTTGGCTTGGTTTGGTTTGGTTTGTTGTTCTTATTTTGCAGTATTGGATATTGAATCCAAGGAGTGCTGGGCTACATCCCCAGCACTTTTTATTTTTATTTTGAAACAAGGCCTTGCTAAGTTGCTCCGCCTGGCCTTGAACTTGAGGTGCTCCTGCCTCAGCCTCCCTGGTAGTTGGAGTTAAAGGCACGTGCCACCATGCTCAGCTGAAATCTTGACACTTTCACCAAATTGGACGGAACTGATGAACATTATATTAAGTAAAGTAAGACAGACATAGAAAGACAAATAGTATTTGTTCTGCCCCATGTGGAAGCTAAAAAAGTTGATCTCAAAGTAGAAGAAAGCATAATAGTAACTATTAAAGGGCAAGGAAGGGGAGGGTGAAGGGAGGCACATACCAAAGTACAAATAGGAGGAATAAATGTGAGTGTTGTGCAGCACAGCATGGGGAGTACAGTTCACAATAAACTCGCATATTTTATGAAGAACTGGAAGAAGGAACTTGAAACCTCAAAAGAAAGGATAATGAGATGGAAATGAGAATTACCCTGATTTTTTCAGTACACATTGTATACAGGTATTGAGATATCACTTTCTATCCCACAAGTATGTCCAATTATTACATACTGATTAAAAGGAGAAAGCTTTATTTATTGTGGAAGATTGAACCACAGCCTTGCACATGCTGGGCAAGCACTCTGCCACTGAGTTATATCCGCAGCCCAAAGAGAATATTTTGCATAAGAGAATCCCCACTCTGATTTTGCACATTTATGTAATCCTTTCTCTCTCTCTTTTTTTTTTTTTTTTGGTACCAGGGATCGGACTTGGGTCCTTGCCCTTGCGCAGCAGACGGCAAAACCACTGAGCTAAATCCCCGGCCCTGTCCTTTCTCTCTTGAAAGTAGCTGTCTCTCCTCTGTAACTACTGCTGTCTTAACCGTCAGTGTGAGTAATGTTCCGCTTCCTCCTGTCGTTGCTGTCGCATCAACAGTAGCGCATCTTTGGCGAATTTGTTTCCCTCTTTCTTAGTCTGTTGATTGGCGTGACCTCTACAGCAATTGGGAGGATCAGATTCAGGACACTATAGTTAGCACTTTTTTTTTTTTTACTTATTTTAGCTGAGGAACAAACTTACTGTTAAAAATATACTAGATATAAAAAAAATTTAAAAATAAAAATATGCTAGAAGTTCATTTCTATTCAAATCAAATATTTTATAATTATGTATTCTCAGACCCTTTGTTTTGAAGTAAGTTTTCATCATTAGCAAGTCTTCATAACTTCATATAGGGAGTTAGGAAAAGCATTTTTTGATTGATTTCCACTTAAAAATACAAATTTTCTGCTGGATATGGTAACACACACCTGTAATCTAGAGGGTGAGGCAGGAAGATCGAGTTTTGAGAGCAGCCTGGAAAAAATATAAAGAAGACATCTCAAAAAAGTTGTTTTTAAAAATTAATTTTATTGGTACATTTTAGGTATACAGTATAATGGCATTCATCATTGGAAATTTGCACCTTTACATAATCTCTCTTGGTAAAAAAAAAAAAACTTTTTCTTTGAATAATTACAAATATCAAATACAAATTTTTAAAATTATTAAATTTTAGATCCATATTACCTGCAAGAAACCAGTTCCATAATCAGATCCAAGGGGCTTATTTCTTATTTTTTAATCCAACAGGGGCATCCATCACTTGTCAAAGCTCTGTCCTGCCTATATGAAAAATTTTATCAAAACCAAATTGACCCAAATAAAGAAATCCTTGTGACAGTAGGAGCATATGGATCTCTTTTTAATGCCATTCAAGGATTAATTGATGAAGGAGATGAAGTAAGTACATTAACATTATTATTATCTATGTTAATCATTATCATTCATGCTGCCTTTGAATCTTCTTTTGTATTTTTTTTTTATTTCAAAGTATCTTAGGATTCTGATGCATATTCTATAAAGTTAACAAATCCTAAATGGACAGCTGGGTAAAATCCCATGTAACTATAACCCGGATAAAGATATTGTACATTTTCGGCATCCAGAGAGGCTCCTTTTGCTTCCCGTCTTAGCCTGTGTTCACCCAGAGGTATCCACTCTTCTGTCTCCTATCACCACAGCTTTGTTCTTACTGCTCTGTTATTTGACATAAATAGAATCATACAGTATATACTTTTGAATCTGGCTTCTTTCATTTATCATTATACTACCTATTAGTGTCAACCATTTTATTGCATTAGTTTGTTCTTATTTTTATAGCCTACTTAGATAAGAGTAGGTGGAAGTAGGCTAGCAAGGTCCTTTGTCTTCATTGCTAAAGTAACCTTTAATCTGAACTCAGGCAGCAAGTACTGGGTCTTCTGGCATCTTTTCGTGCCAGTATCATGTTAGCAGTGCAGATGTAACTGAAAGGCCAAGCCATTCCTGCCACACAGCACTGTGATGCAGGACCAACACTGGCACTCATCTCACACATCTACCCCTTCTAATACCCCTGCTTTAATATTTCCTGGTCTCTTTCATTTACCCAGAATTTACTAAGGATCTCCGGTATACAAGGCACTGTGAGAGAGAAGGTTTTTAAAAAATAGTTTCTATGTGGAAGGGGTTCCTTATCTCATAGAGAAGATAGATTTGCAAAGAGGCATTGGTTAAGCTGTGTGTGAAGTGAGACTATTTATCTTGATCTATACTGTTAACTTACTTTGAACTCTTATAATTCTTTATCATGTTATTCTTATAAAAGCTACCACCACCTACTTTACGTTGTTACTCCTTTGCATCTGTAATTCCTTCCACTGTACCAGACAAAAAGCTTTTTTCAGGAAACATCTGAAGGACTGCAGTTGCACTTTCATATACATAATCTTTTTTAATCCTGTAACATAGTTGAAAGCTCCTCATATTTTCCTGTTAATCTTTTTTTTTTTTCGGTACTGGGGATTGAACTTGGCACCTTGCGCTTGGAGACAGGCGCCAGAACCACTGAGCTAAATCTCCAGCCCTTTTCCTGTTAATCTTGTGCTTCTTCTCCACTGTGCTCTGTTGAAATGTCCCAAGGTTCAGCTCTTGCCTTCTTTTCTCTAGTCTTTCTTCCCTGAGCACTTTAACATTTTGAAACTGCTTGCATGTCATTTTTTTTTTTACACCGTCCTGTTTTATTTTCTTCATAGCACATTACTATCTGAAATCTGCTTTACTGACTTGTTTTCTCATTCACCATAAATCTTTAAGATATAAGATCCAGGAGAATTTTGGCTTTTTTGTTTTGGGGAGTTTTTTGCTTTGGTGGTACTGGAAATTGAACCCAGGACCTTCGCACTGAACTATATCCCTGGCTCTTTTTAAATTTGGAAACAGGGTCTCACTAAGTTGTTGAGCTTGAACTTGCAATCATCCTGCTGCAGCCTCTCAGACTGTTGGGATTACAGGTGAGCACCATCACACCTGGCTGAGAACTTGTTTAGTGCTATCCTGCCAGCACCTAAATAATAAGTGTTCAAAAAGCACTCTTCAAAAAAAAGAGGGGAATTATTCCCACAACAAAAGTAAAGGGTTTAAGGTGAAGGGCATCAGCTGGGTTCTTTCTACTGTTTTTCCAGGTTATTTTCCTGTACTGAGCTCTTACTTTATCTGGGCTCTGTGTCTCCAGCAAGTTAAACAGGCAGGTCCTCTTAGTCCCTAAGAACCTCACAGATGAAGACCTTCCTGTCTGCTTGAGGTGAGGACCCATTTCTGGTTCATTGTTTTATCCTCCACGTTCCTGACTCTAAACTTGAAATATTGTACTTCGGCCTCAGTCTGAGTGGAACGCTTAGTACAAAGGGACTTTTAGGATGAATGCCTCCCAGGAGAAAGACACTGACCAGGTATTTTACATGTAAGAAGCACAAACAGTAGCAAGTGACATTTAAAGCAGCAAATGTTTACTAATAAACTGAATCAACAGTGGCACATACCTGTAATCCTAGCACTTGGGAGGCTGAGGCAGGAGGATTGCCTCCAAGTTCAAGGCCAGCCTGGGCTATATAGTGAGTTCAAGGCCAGCCTGAACTTCATAGTGAGACCCTATGTTTATATCCTATAATTTAGAGATAGCAATCTTGTGAATTTATTTAACAAGTTATTTTAAAAATAGAGAACTACATGCTCACACACAAACACAACACTGTTATTTATATAAGTGAACTATAAGAAAAGTATTCTAAAATTCAGTAGACTCTCCTGGCCAATAAAGTAATAAATATGGGGGTGATTTTTTATTTTGGTACCGGGGATCGAACTCGGACCTTGTGCTTCCAAGGCAGGCACAGTGCCACTGAGCTAAATCTCCAGCCTCTAAAGTAATAAATATGAAAATATAATAGCCTGGAAATGTCATGGGTTATTAGGTTTTTAAAAAGTAGAAAGAAAAATTGAATGTATATGATGGCTGTAAATTATGTGTTCAAATTCCCCCTATAAAAAAGCAAAATCAGGGGTACTAGATGAGGTTGGTGGGTTGGGAGTGGTAGTGGCTGGGCCAGTTGGACAGGTCCTCACCTGAAGGCCTGCCAGCAGGTGCTGGAAGAGAGCGTGCAGGGCCAGAGGGACATGGAGTATACCCAGAACACTAGGGGAAACGACAGGCTCCAGATGATGGGCAGGTGGAAGGCAGTCATGGGTATTAGGCAAGAACAAAGGCATTCCAACCTGTCTTCCTACATCCACTCTTCGCTATGAGGTGTTTTGAGGAGAAACATCTTTACTCTCAGGATAATGCTTGTAAATTAGTGCTCTGTGTCAGAGCACTGCAACATTCTCTTTCCATACAGTGCCGCTCCTGTCACTGTCTAATATACCATGTATTGTACATTATGTCTTCTAACTTGAAATAAAAATAAATTATGATTCTGGTTAAACATCCCTTTGAAAATATAATGAAAGGTATAGCCCCTCTCCCCAAATACATCTACCTATGCACAGGTAAAATTTTATCACTTCAAGCACACCCACTGCAAGCTCATCCATAGATCTCTAAAAAGCCCAGGAATTTCCAACTTAAACTCTGGACAAGTTTGATTCGAGGGTCTCTTACATTCATACATGAAAAAGAGGGCTGCTTTCTCACCGTGGCACCTCAACTTAGAGACATCCTTGCACATAGGAAGTACACAATATTTGTGAAATAAATTAATGATTTATGTGCTGTGTCCTTAATTGCTTTTATTTTAGGTTATAATAATAGTGCCTTTTTACGACTGCTATGAGCCCATGATGAGAATGGCCGGAGCAACACCTGTTTTTATCCCCCTAAGATCTGTAAGTTTGTCAGTCAATTCATACACTGTAAGAATCTTTAAAAATACAAATTGCTTTGTCACCAATAAAGGTTCTAAATCTTTTCAAAATAATTAACATACTAAGGTGAATCACAGAATCTTCTATTCGCCTTCTTCTAACCATACTTAGAGCAGGGTCCTGGGAGGGAAGACAGGCACTTTAACAGCTGTCCCTGTGGACAGGGTTCATTTTCCCTTTAACAGTGTGAGTAGAGCAATTGGCATTACGGCACTCAAGGCCTAGTCATTTCTGTTCAAGTACTTTGTTAGTCATTTATTCAGTGACCCCTGCCATGCCTTTATTTTATTCTTGTCATTTATTTGTAAGCTAACAAACACGAATTAATTTCTTTAAATCCCATCTTCATTCTTCATGCTTAGAAAGCTGTTTGTGGAAAAAAATGGTCAAGTTCTGACTGGACGTTAGATCCTCAGGAACTCGAAAGCAAATTTAATTCTAAAACCAAAGCCATCATACTAAATACACCACACAACCCCCTTGGCAAGGTAAGCGAGTCTCTTTATGCAGGTTTTGGCCTGTTGTCTGCTCACATGTTGAATAGTAACTGGCTGTGTTCTTTCCTTCCATCTGTGTAGGTGTATACGAAAGAAGAGCTCCAACTCATTGCTCACCTTTGCATCAAATATGACACACTCTGTATCAGTGACGAGGTTTATGAGTGGCTTGTATACACCGGAAATAAGCATTTAAAAATAGGTACTGAGTCACAAATCTAAGTGTGTTTGGGCACATGTGGAACAACTGATTAGAAATGATCCCAGACTAGCTTTAAAATAGTCTTTATAATCGGTATGTGCGTGAGCACTTAATAATATTTGAATGAATGATGCTTGCATTGGGATTGATGAACAGCTTGAAAGACAAATATTACAAACTTAGGGAGAGAGATTTCAGCTCACACTCTGAAACTGTGAAACCAGGGGAATTCTACATTTGCCTGTCTCTTTGGACTCTTAGTAAGAATCCTGGTATTTCTTGGTACATGAAATACAGATAGTGTAATTGTTCCCGAAGAGGTTCTGGACTAGACAGTGCTGAACAGATACTGCCACTCAGTCCTTGTCTGGGATTTTGTCATTACTAGTGGGCCATCGGACAAATGCCAGCATCTTCTGGGGTGGCCTGAACTTGTATTGACTAGCAGAATTATCATCTGGGCTGGAAACTTTGAGCCTTTGCACCTGTCGTTCCTTTGTCTAGAAACACTTTTTCCCCAAGTACTCACCTGGCCTGGTCCCTCACCTCCTTTAGGCCTTGTTCCTGTGTCATTTTTCATGACCACCACTTTAAAATAGTTACACCTCTTCCTCCAGGCACTATTTGCTTGGTCTTTTTTTCTGTTTGTTTTGTTTTCCCCTTTATAGTAAATATTAGAATCTATGCATTTCACTTTTAAACTACAAAAAGTAGAAATCATTTTTTTCTGGTCTCCTCCGAATCCTCATTTTCCAGAATAGGGTCAGAAAACCAGTTGTTGAATAAATGAGTCAGAAATATGAAATAGACAGGGAAGGATGGTAAAGAATTGTGGCAGAGGAGATAAAATTAAAAATTAGTGCATGTATACATATACTTGCTGCATGAACCATAATTGTTCTTGTAGTACATTACAAATGCCTGTAGAAATAGGAGGAGAAAGCAACTGGTTGAGGGCATCAGAAAAGCAGTAGGCAAAAGATGGAATGATAGGCAGAGAAATGCAAACTACATTCCTATCAAATAAGCTAGCAAGTACTTAGGTATGGAGGCACTTACCTAAGAAAGATAAGTGGTTTGCTTTGGAAGAGTGTGTTGGAGTAACCGATACCAATGAGGATGAGAAAGCAGGGGGGTTCTGAAGGACTTTGTATATGAGAACAAAGGATATATACTTTGTTGCAGTGGTCAGTGGTTCTGAAACTTGCTGAATAGAGCATCTTGAATCCACAATATTCTCCATCATGAAATAGTGACGTAATGAAACTAGAAGCAGTTCTATCCCAAAATTAGAAGCAGTTTTTCCTGAGATATCTGACAGTTCAAAATCAGTGTAAAAATCATAATTCTATTCATACTTGTCTGTAACAAAGAGCAATCGAAAGAAACACATTTGAATTTTTCTGATTTCCATTAATATTCATTTAGTCATGACTCATTTGTTTCACAGTGCATAGCATTCACTGGCAGATAAGTGGCAGCAATTGCCAGAAGCTTCAGAAAATTGTGTGGAAAAAAACTCAGAATTGATTTTTTTTTAAATTCTGTATGTGAATTTGGTCACTGGAGTGCCAGTGCTACACTTTGGGAACTACTGCAAAGAAGAGACAAGGCAGGAGAGTTGTCTCCATGATTGATTTTTTTTTTTTTTTTTTTTTTTTTTATGAAGAGCCAGGTGCAGATCCTCATCTTTAGCAGATCATGTGCCCTGGCAGGGGAACTGATATGTGGAGTGCTTTAGAATTAGGAGCTGTAGGGCATCTAGCACAGCATCTGTGGGTGGGAAGGAGACAAGTAATTCTGATTGTGGGATCTGTGGCCTGGATTGCTGGGCAGTGATAAAACTCTTACCCAGGGGCAATAGGGAAAGGAGGAGCAGGTCTGCGGGCAGGAGTTCAGCCAAGGCCACTCCTACTTCTCATGGTGTAAACTCTTCTTAAGTTTGAGTGTCACTGAGCCATAGAGGAGGTGATACCTGGAGGTAAGTAGACTTATTAGGCCTAAGGATCAGGATCAGAGTACAAAGGCATATTTTTTTGGCAGTCATCAAAATCTTGGTGGAAGGTGGACCATAGTAAAGAATAAATTTTCTCAAGGAGAATATTATGTGTCCACATTACATCAGAGTCCATCATTGCCCATTTTGTTGATGACCTGGGTCTCAGATCATTTGGACTATTCCCCACTCAAAAAGTCAGTCCAACATGAACAATGAATTGTTTGGCAGTTAACTCAGTGTAATAATATTCCTGATCACTTTAAATGATCTTGAAATGTATCATTTAGACTTAAGAATTACAAGCTCACCACGGTAAAGTGTAGTAGCACTATTTGCTAAAGATATGCAGGATACATATTTTAAACTGAGATTTTATTTTTCACTTGTAACTGCCTATGTAGTTTAAAAAGAACAAAATAAGTTTACTAATTACTTAGAAAGCACAATTTCATTACTGAAACATAGGAAGTCTATTAACTGTCATAATCTGTTCATGAAACATGCAAAATAGCTCTCACATCAGTTTGCAAAGTGCTGCAGTTGTTTCCTGCATAACACACTGAGGCCCTTTAGCGACACATCATGACATGAGCAGCATCTGCGTGTTGCTATGGAGGCAGTTTTCCCTGATACAGCTTCTTTGTTGCTTCTCTAATCTTTATCTGACTTCCGTTAAAGTCTAAATCATCTACGAATAACAGAGCCACTTTGGCTAAATTAAGCATTATTTGTCAATGATGGAAGTACAAAGACTAGTTTCCTTTCAGCTATAACTTCAATCTGAACTTAAACTATAATTTACTTTTCCAAAATCATCAGACCTGGAAAGTTTTAGAGTTTTTTGGTTTGAAGATTTTATGTTTGTTTGTTTTGTTTTGTTTTGTCTTTGAATTACCACATTCATCTGCCAAACTGTGTTCATCTCTTTTGCCTGTATATCTACATGTACTTCCATGTCCCCAAATCTCTTGAGGTGGAGGGAACATGAGCTTCTAGATATTTTAACGTTACTTAAGGTTCTTTTTTTATAAAATGGTAAAATTTGCTCTTTTTGGATCAGATTCTTGATTCAAATGATATTTCCTGACTGGGAAAGTGACATTTCAGTCAACATCAGAAAACTTCTTCCCTTGCCTCAACTTATATAAAGACACTGATATTTGCAAAATTAATTAAAAATCCTTCATAAGCTATTCAGCTGATCAGCTTACTGTCTTAAAAGGGGAGGAAGAAATCCACTTTTTATATGGCTAAAATAGTCATCGATAATATAGCTCTGCTTCTAAATACTATGACTAGATTTGATATTTTGTGAATGAAATTTATGTCTGATATTAAAGTAGTAGTTTTGGTTTCCCTTATATATAATGTATAGTAAAAGCATGTAAGAGTTCTATTAATTTCTCTGGATAGTTCTTATTTCAAAGAATTTTTCTACATAGTGTTCTTATTCATAGGCTTTCCTGATTTGAGATATACTTGTACATTATTATATTAAAGGAAGTAATCCTCTGCATTATACATAGGTTAGACTTAACCTCTAGTAAAATAAGAGTGGAGCATGTGTCATAGTTTTCTTCCAGAATACTTTGGAAAGAAAAGAATATCTCAGAGGATATAGTTTTATCAAATATTAGAATAATCCTTCTTCAAACAGACCTTCTAAATATTTTCCTCATTTATCTTTTTGGATTTTGTTATATTCCACAAAGGCTATAATTATAACATGATTTATATAGTTTTCCTACTGTTAAAATATTGGCAGATATTTCACAATAGATTGAAATTGCTTATGCATCATTTTGAAAACTTCTCTAGCTGCCTTACATTTCAGTAAGAAGATACTTGCTTATGAGCAAATTACTTTAAAAAATCAGATGTTCAGGCCCCCAGAAATGAATATTTTCCCTTTGTGTGTGCTACCACTCTTAAAGCAGTATAAAAGTCCCCCTTCTAAAAACAAGTGGAAGAACTTGTGAGGTTGCATGATAAGAAACTAACAGCTAAAATACTTGAAGAATCCAGCCTCGGTGTTACAGTGGTGTCCTCAGCAGGTTCACAGGTCAGTCATTTTCTCATTATACCGGTCTCCCATCAGAATTCATAAACTCTTCAGTTTCACACCTCCAGACCTTTGCCACCTTCATTCCCTGAGCAGCAAACACCTTTCCTCCCCTTGTCTGCCTGGCTAAGGCTAAAAGATCTTCCATATCATCCCAGCTTCAGGCCCACAAGAAGCTATCCGCAACCCCCTCTTCCATCCTTCCAAACTGTCCATGACTATAGCTATTCCAGCGCTCATCACACTGGGTTACAGTTCTTTGGATCTCATCCCCCATGCTAGAATTAAGTTCTTTGGAGGCAGAAACTATTTCTTACACACCTCTATTTCTTCTAGATCTAATTTAGTCCCTGGCCCTTGGTTGTTGCTAATAAGTATTTGATGGATGAGTGAATGAATGAAATGAATGACTTTTAAAGATGCCAATCAACTTGACAACCTTTGTACAGTTGATTTTCACTTCTTATAGATTCCACATCTGCAAATGCATCAGGTCCCTAAAATATGATTGTGACCTCAAAATCAGTGCTCATGGTACCTGAAAGAGGAGCAGAAACTCTGGCTGACCCTACACATGCACCCAGTTGAGGGTGAACACACTCCACTTCGTTTGTTTGTTTGTTTTGGTACCAGAGATCAACTTCAGGACTTTGTGCTTGCAAGGCAGGCACAATGCCGCCGAACTAAGTCCCCAGCCCAACACTCCACTTCTTTAGCTCCAACTGTAAGGCTGTGATTCCTGGTGATTTGGCCATTTAGAACAGCCCCAGGCCCAGTGCTGAAGTGTGCTTGTGCTCCTGAGCACAGGAAGGCTACCACATGTCCCTCAGAGAATGTGTCTGTGTTTCAGCTTCATGCAGCTACAGCTTACTAGGGGATGTTAGGAGATGAAGCCTACAGTACAGGGCTCCTTTTAGGGTGGATAAGATGATCCAAAATTGTAGTAATGGTCCCAAAACTCTGTGGGTATACTAAAAACCACTGCATTTAATGGGTGAATTACAAGATTTGGGATATATATCAATAAAGTTGTAGCAAAACATCACACATATAAATTAGTAGGCCTGCCACCAAGGTTCTGATTCAGTAGGTCTGGGATGAGGCCCAACTCTTCCCTTTCTTACATGTTCCTAAGTGTTGCTGATGTTGCTGACATATTAAAAACCACTGCTCTAGGAAGGAAGCTTGGAGAAACAGATTCACAAAGGGGGCAGGATAAAGGGGTGGGGTGCTTCGCAGTCATCAGGACCACAACCAAAACCCTGCCACGGGATCATTGTCTGTACCGACACCACGGCGCTGAACACTGGAAGCACAGCGAGCGTGACTCCTACCACTGGAACCAGCCTGGAATGCTGCCTGCCGATACCACGGCCAGTCCTGACCTTGCAGACAATTTTTTCACTTAGAATTATTAAATCTATTCATATATTGTTTTGGTAAAACATTGCAGTGTTTTAAAACATTGCAGCATTTTCAGCTAAGTTTGGGCTTACAGTTATATTGTTTTTTTAAAAAAAACCTATTGAAGCCAGGTGTGGTGGAGCAAATCTATAATTGCAGCACTCTGAGAGGCTAAGGCAGGAAAATCGCAACTTCAAACCCAGCCTGGGCAACTTAGTGAGACCCTGTCTCAAAATTTAAAAAAAAAAAAAAAAATTTAAAGGCTGGGTATATAGCTCAGTATGAAGGCCTTGGCTAACTATTGAAATATTCATACTAAATGTACTATGATTAATATATTTATTTTCATTGCATTCATATAACATTTGTTATGGTTTTAGATTATACTAATATAGATTGATTGGAAAACAATTACTTAACACCCTCCCCCCCTTTTCAGCCACTTTCCCAGGTATGTGGGAGAGAACAGTAACCATAGGAAGTGCCGGGAAGACTTTCAGTGTGACTGGCTGGAAGGTAAGAGGACTAGGAATTCAGTCGTGGCTGGGTGTAGCTCAGTGGTAGGGAGTGGAGAGACCCTGTGCTTAGCACAGATAAGGCCTGGGTGTAATCAAAAAGGAAGAAAAAGTTTGCTTAAAAATAGGATGGTGTTTTTGTTTGTTTTTGTAGAATGTTTTGTGTTTTAAATGTGTATATACTCAGCACAAGTCCAAGGGCAACCTAGACTAGATAATGGGACTGTTGCAAAAGATAGATAGATAGATAGATAAAAATAAATGCATACATACTTAGTTTACACAGATCTGCATCTTTTAATTATTGACTTATACAGCTTTCATGTTGAGCTTCATCTTTTTTGAGATTTAATTATTTCTTGAAAAGTAAGGAAAGTTAGCCAGGTGTGGTAGTGCACACCTGTAGTCCCAGCACTTGGTTGGCTGAGGCAGGATCACCACAAGTTTGAGAATAGCCTGGGCTACATAGTGAGTTGAAAACCAACCTGGAATAGCAAGACTCTGTCTCAAAAAACAAAAAAGGAAGAAAGGCTAGGTAATTTTTTCATTTTGTTTACTTTTTGTTTGTTTTGTTTGTTTGTTTGTTTTGGTTTTCTGAGATGGGGTCTCACTATGTAGCCCAGTCTGTTCTTGAATTCATGGTGATCCTCCTGCCCCAGCCTCTCAAGTGCTGAGATTACAAACATGCACCACCATGTCTGGTGATTTGTTTTGTTTTTCTGAGACAGGATCTTGCTATGTAATTCATGCTACCATGAGCTCACTATGTAGCCCAGGCTGGCCTCAAACTCACAATGGTCCTTCTGCCTCAGCCTCCCAACTGCTGGGATCACAGGTGTGCATCACCACACCCAGCTAATGTTTTCATTTTATAAGTGATTGACTAATTGTCCTTTTATTTTACAAAGGTTCAGATTACTGCATAATAGTATAAAAAGAAAAATAATAATAGCTAATATTTTGGCCCTTAACTATTTGCCATTCTCGAAATGTTTTACATATACTGCTAACTCTTTTCATTCTCATTACCATATCATCATGTGGGTACAATTATTATCCCTGTTTGCAGATGATAAAACTAAAACAGAAGGGGCCAGGGATTTAGCTCAGTGGTTCCGGTGCCTGCCGTGCAAGTGCAAGGTCCCAAGTTCGATCCACAGTACCAAAAAAAAACTAAAACAGAAAAATTGAGTGTTTTGCCTGAGTGTACACTGCTATTAAATTCAAGCCAGAATAGTAGCGTGGGTTCAGAATCCACGCACTTGGTCACTGTACTGTTTATTACAGTAACAATCTGCTCAGTGGAAACTGAATCCTATTCCAGCCTCACCTCTACTGAACATGGCTAACGTGAGGGAGCATCAGAAGGTGGCCTGCGGAATCCAAGTCTAGATGTTTTAATTTCTGAAGAGTTCTACGGTGCGCCTTCATTCAGAGTCACCTCTGTCTGCAACTGAAACCAGCTTTGCTACTGGCTCTTCTTCCTCCAGAATAGGAGAACTAGAAAATTAGGAGGGAGGAAAGGCTTATAATGATTGCAGATTTTGTTCACCTTCCAGAGACAGAGCTTAGTGATAAAGGCTGAGTTAGTGGACTCCACTTCTCCACGAAAGAGAATAGCATTGAGATTCTAACACTAACATCGCACCGCTTTCATAAAGTGAGCATTTCTGAACTGCCTATATTTAACAATTATATTAACTACTCCCTCAGATCTGCTATACTATTACATTTAGGTTTTTTTATTACATTTAGTTTTGAAATGTGTTTTTATCTCTTTCTTTCCCAGCTCGGCTGGAGCATTGGTCCTCACCATTTGATAAAACATTTACAGACCGTTCAACAAAACACTATTTATACTTGTGCAACTCCCTTACAGGTAGGTGATCTAGTGACTTGAGATGGGAGCATGATGTGTTGGTAACGGTGTCACTTTTTTTTTTTTTTTGGTACTGGGGATCAAACATGGGTCCTTGCGCTTGCGCAGTAGGCAGCGAAACCACTGAGCTAAATCCCCAGCCCAGCAGTGTCACTTTTATATCATGGATTTGAATTTAGTTCCTCCCTTCATGTCTTTCTTGAGAAAGGCCTTCTAAAACAACTGGGAATTTAGGAGCAGACACATGTTCACTGTATCTAGAAGTCTTGTTTAGTTTTAATACGTGCAGTGTAAGAAGTTACTTATGTATGTGGCCATTTGCTGCAGACTACTGAGTATGGCCTGCTACCCATCTCTAGACAGTTGGTTAAATAAACCATGATCTAGCCAAGTACTGAAATATTATGATTGTATTGGTTGCCTACTGCTCTGTAACAGATTCCCACAAATCTAATGCCTTAAAGCAACACAAACTTACCTTACAGAGCTGCATGTTGGAAGTCCAGAACTGGTCCCTGAGGCTTCCTGCACTGCTTCCAGAGGCTCCTTGCCTTTACTAGCTGCTGGAGGTTGCCAACATCCCTTGGCTGATAGTCAAATCATTCCAACCTCTGCTTTCTAAATATAGCTCCTCTCGGTGACTCCAAGTCAGCTGTCTCCCTTTTTTGCTTACACGGACCCTTGTGATTATATTGGGCCCACTGGATAACCTCCGGAAATCAAGATCTTTAATTTAAATCACATCTGCAAATTTCTTTTACCATGCAAGCTAATGTGTTTACAGGTTATGAGTTTTAAGATATTCTACCACAGGGGCTGTTTAAAAGGAAAGAAAATAGAAAAGGAATAAGAAAATTCTATAATTACTGATATGAAGAGACAAATTGTTTCTATTCATGTATGTATTTATAGAAGCAGGATCTATTTATCACCATTCTGTGAATAACCAAAATACTGAAAAGGCAGTTAATAGGATAAAAGAGTAAAGTGTATTGGCTACACTGAACTTGATTTTTCGTTTCCTATTAAGAATACTTACCTAGAGCTAGGCATGGTGATGCATGACTCAAGAGGCTTGAGAGGGTATGTAGCCCAGGCTACAAAGCAAGACCCTGTCTCAAAAAACAAAAACAAAAAAAGAATACCTACCTAATAGGATAAAAATTTCTACTCTAAAGTAATACCGTGATAAAGGCTAGTTCTGACACTTGATTTTTTTAATGTATTTTATTACATATTAAATTCATTTTGTCCTCTCCAAATAAATTCATTTATTTATTTCACAATACTGAGTGTTGGAGATACAGCATACAGAAATGCCTGCACTTGGTTGGGTAGCTTAGCACCTCATTGCAGGACACAAATAATATTTTAAAATATAATATATCAGATGTTAATAGATATAAAGAAGAAAAATAGAAGGATATAAAGTGCCGAGGGGAGAATATGTGATGTTACATAGGATAACCTTCGGAAGCCTCACTGAGACTGTCGCTTCTGAGCAGCAAGCTGAACATTGCTATAGTGAGTGAACAAGTTGGTAAAATAATAATAATAATACAACTGGAAAGCTAGAAGATCTTTTCTGAACCATCTTACTCTCTGTTTCAGCAAGATGCCCTGTTTTGACCTCAGACAACCACATTTGGAAATTGGCCCTTGGTTTCCTAGAATGGGAAACTATTAATTCTGGTTTATTGCAGAATTTTTCTGCCATGAAGTCTTCTGTGTTGTGTTGCCCCTTTGGCCTCTGTCTCATCTCTTGACACGCTGTGTCTCTCGCTCCTCATCAGCCACTCTGGACTCCTCTCATTTCTTCCAGCAGAATAAATTATATCCGGCCCTTCGCATTTGTCTTTCTCTCTTTCACCGCCCCCTTCAATAAGCTCCACGAAGGTTTCTTTTTTTTGCGGTACCGGGGATCGAACTCAGGACCTTGTGCTTGTGAGGCAGGCACAGTGCCACTGAGCTAAATCCCTAGCCCACATCTGCCTTTTAATTGTTTTATTTCTGGCTCTTCTTCTGAAGGGCAGGCTTAACATGGGTACTCAGTGTGGACTTACTGAGTAAATCAGTTTTTCCTTCACTTCTTGACATCTCTCACTTCTCATCAATTTCTTTAAGTCTGACCAGTCTGCCCTTTCCCTCTGTCTCTCATTCCAAGTTCTCAGTTATTTGCCTGGGTCTCTCCTACTTTGCCCTGCTACCATTGTTTCAGGTCATCCCTGTGTCCACTGCCTGCCCAGCTTCTGCCCCCATGCTTGTGCAGATCTCTGTTCTCTGTGCTCGCCCTGATTCTGATCTTTCACCTTCCCAGGCACCTCCCTGATTCTTAATGTTTTTGTCTGCCCAGGCTCTGCTAAGGAATCCTAGATGATGTGGCCTGTGAACAAGAGCAATACATTTCTCACAGTTCTGCAGGCTGGGAATCCCAGATGAAGCACTGGCAGATTCCATGTCAGGATGGCCTGCTTCCTTTGCACCTTTTCACTATGTCCTCCTATTTCTCCGTCCACCTTCCTGGGATATGAACGATTATAGCAAGGATTTGTGCCCTCGGGCGAGGGAGGGAGGTGCATTTGCTTCTCATTCTATCCACCAAGGCAGTGGGGAAGGCTGACTATTCATGATTCCTCTGGTCACTTTCTACAGTTAGCTTTAGCGAGTCATTCTACAGCTTACCTCAGTAAAAACCAACTTAGTGTTTTTTTGTTACCAAGTAAGTCATCTTTATATAATTCCTCTTTTGCATTTGGATTTTCATGACTCATTTTCAGCTCATCACATTAGATTTAATCGTGTATGTGTGACTGGTCCCTCCATTAATCTGTGAGGTTTGATATAGGTTTACAGGAATGCAGCTGTAATTTCTTGAGCGACCTTTTTGCCCAAAATTTAACTGAAATGATCTTTATTTATTATACCAATAAACTAAGCAATGACTGATATTACCACATTTCTTTTCCACATTTTCAATCTTAATATACAGGAAGCCTTGGCTCAAGCTCTCTGGATTGACATCAAGCGCATGGATGACCCAGAGTGTTACTTTAATTCTTTGCCAAAAGAATTGGAAGTAAAAAGAGATCGGATAGTACATTTACTTGAAAGTGTTGGCCTGAAACCCATAGTTCCTGATGGAGGATACTTCATCATTGCTGATGTGTCTTCAATAGGTTTGTAAAGGTTTTGTTTTATATATAATATATATATGTGTGTGTGTGTGTGTGTGTGTGTGTGTGTGTAAATGGATTCTTATGAAAAGAAGAAATGTACAGAGCTCCCAAATTACCAATGAGGTGGACCTTTACCCTTCTTTTCTGCAGTGGGAAAAGAGTACAGAGAATGGGAAAAATGATTCCATTCCATTCTTTCTTTTCTTTGGTACCGGGGATCAAACTCAGGTCCTTGCGCTTTCAAGGCAGGTGGCGGAAACCACTGAGCTGAGTCCCGGGCCTGCTTCCATTCCATTCTTTTTTTTTTTTCCATTCCATTCTTAACTGTTTCCACCTATGCAGCCAGTTTTTCAAGTAGAGTTTCTATTCCTTTTCTGATGTTTTTATTTTTTCCAATGTGGGAATCAAACTCTTCAGTCCAGCTTTGACTTTATTTGCAACTTCTTGGTCAGTACTTTGTAGAAGGCTCGAAAGAATAATAGCACCCCAATTCACACTAGCCCAGGACTTCAGATTTTTCATACCAACATGCTCTATGAGTGTTTTTGCAAAACAAGGGTTTTTAATTATTTCAAATATACACAAACTTGTGTAAAGTTATAACAGAATTATGCAGGAAAGGTTAGTATCACAGCCATCACAGCCTTTTTCTGTAAAAAAGGGTAGATTTCAACAATCAACATTTTCTACAATTATTACTCTCAGGATTTCTACCTGAAATGTGGCTGTTGTTAAATTATTGTGGAGTCGATGCTGTGTAGCTGTTCTCTTAAACACTGAATTGCAGTCATTCTGTTCTGGCATATATTTTAAAAATGAAATAATACATATGCCCTGTGTTCATTTGGTAAAATTTTAATTTCCTTTTTGCTTAACAAAAAAAATTACATTGTTTTGTTACAAGATTTCTAGAAATGTTGAACCCATCAAGAAATGATGCCCTTTGGGAACACACTGAAATGAAATAAACAAGATAGATGACAGGTATTGAAAGTCTACTATATACCAAACACTCAAATTCTCTTTTGAAAAAGCTGTGTTAGCACCATCTTCTCAGACAAGAAGACTTAGAAGTGTTAAATAGCCTACCCAAGGCCGGGGATTTAGCTCAGTGGTTCCGCTGCCTGCCTCACAAGCGCAAGGACCCGAGTTTGATCCCCGGTACCAAAAAAAAAATAGCCTACCCAAAGTCACACAGCTAGATTCTAAATAGTTCTGTCTCCAAAAAGCCATGGTCTTATCTTACTTAAAGCTGATGGATGTAATTCATTGGCTTTTTTTTTTTTTGTACCGGGGACCAAACTCAGGTCCTTGAGCTTTCAAGGCAGGCGGCAGAACCACTGAGCTAAATCCCTGGCCCTGATGGATGTAATTCTGACATGCCACCAACAATCTAGAAGTTAGAAGTGTGATAATGGTTTATATATATGTGTGTGTGTGTATGTGTACTATTTATAATAATAAACTTTACAGCATATTTATTGACAAGTAACAGCCATTCTAAATATAGTTTTAAAATTTGATTTACTATAAATCAAATATGTCACTGGAAAAGCTAGAGTTTTTTATTTATACCAAACTTTCTATAACTGGGAAGAGTTAAAAAAAAAAATCAATTGTTATAACAAAACAGTGGATATGTTTTTACTTTTCTAATACACAAGCATTTGACATAACAGTTTCTACTTCTTACAGTATTTTACGACCCCCCTCACAGATCTCGGGAAAGGAAATGTCCTGACTTGCATGTCCTTTTGTCCTGAAGTCTCTCTGGAGAGGCTCTAGAGTCTTAACAGGCTGCAGGGGAGGTGGCTGTAGTGTTCACTGTGTGCCTTCCCATAATTCTTCCTTACCCCAGTGACCAGCTTGCTGCCCATGACCAGGCGTCCCTCTCCCGGGAAACATTTGCACTGTCACTCCCTGGTGGTTCTCGTCTCTGCCCAGGAGTGCCGGGTTCGGCTGTATTGGTCAGGTGAGGCACAGCAGAGCCAGGACAACAAAACACCGGGATGAGAGCATTGTGTTACTGGCAGATCCCAGAGAGAAGAGGGCAGCAGGCCTGATAGGGCTAACAGGAAGGAAGGAGTCCTCTGGGTAATGACACCTAACCAGGGCCTGGGGAACGAGAGAGACAGAGAGAGAGAGAGAGAGAGAGAGAGAGAGAGAGAACAAGGGAGCCAAAGCCTTATGAGGTTCCAGGGCATCACCCACACAGGTGTCCATAGACAGACCTGACGGGTGGGTTTGGAGCAAGCAGGTGCAAGCTCTGTGGAGAAGGGTTTTTATAAGAGGTGGTCAGTGTGGCATGTCTCTGCAGCCCCTGAGGCATGTGGGGTCACTGGAGCAAATTAAGTAAGTGTATCCGGCTGTCCCATAGGAAGGTGGTCACCACGAGATGGTCGATTGAAAAATACATCTAAGGGGAACCAAGGAGGCAAAGAGCTAGAAACTGTCCAGGGTGTCGCAGCCTGGGGATGAGTGCCACTGTTCCACTGAGGTGAGCAGCTCGCCATGATTCTAAACTCAGTACCAGTAAGGAATTAAAGATGCAAAATTTAGAAAGGAAGAGACTTTATTGGAAAGGAAGATAAAGGAGAAGCTAAATAGCTACCCTGGTAAGAATCAGGGTAGGAGGCTCCAGAAAGATTCAGGACCTGTCAAGGACCCTTTGCTCCTGGTCTGTGTCCCCCACATGGAACTTGCCATGACCTGATTGGTTTCCTGGGCTCTTTGGATTAGAGTGGGACCACTTGGCCATGTCATTTCTCCTGGTGGTCTAGGTGTAACTTCTTTCTGTGTTTGTTTATTTGTCCTTGGCGGGGACTTCTCTCCAGGGTGGGCAGCTGGTTGGCGAGGGGCTGCCTAGTGAGGGGCTGTGTGGATATCTGTTGTGGTAACATACCCTAGAGCAGATGATATAGTGACCCTAGAGTGAATACATGTGTATATGTATATGTGTTAGTGCATAAGTGTGAGTACATACTGAATAAGAGCTGTCCCCAACGTTAGTAGGTCCCCCCGCCTCTGCTTCCCCTGGATTCTGTTGGAGATGGGGAGGGACGACTGCCTCAACTTGGCTTCATGCATTTGGCTCTCTCTGTACTCTGCCTGTGAGCTCTTTCTCTGGTCTTTTGGTGCAAGTCCCAAGGCCATTTGATGTCTTTCTTTATCTCATTTTCTCTTTTTCTACCCGCCTCCTTGACATTGTTCCGAGGGGAATTTCTCTAGTAAAATTTTAACTTCTAGTCAGGGTTAGCTAGAAAAACTAATGAGGCCCTTATCCTATTTTTCTCTCTGCCTACAGACCTCTTTCTCCTACAAGGGTGACTAATCCCTGTAAAGACACTGAAGCAGCATAAAATTACAAGAGTTTATTACGTAAAGTTTGATTTAAACTGAAGCCAGCTTCTCTCTTACATTTCTTAATTTGTTATGAGAGAACAGGCTACAGGAAGTGGCTGTTCTTCCAGTCCTACTGCCCAAGTATTGTATTTGCCAAAATCCCAAGTCCAACTCTTTTGTTTGTTTTTGGGTTTTTTTGTTTGTTTGTTTGTTTGGTTTTTTTTTTTTTTGGTACCAGGGATCGAACTCAGGTCCTTGCGCTTGCGCAGCAGGTGGCGAAACCACTGAGCTAAATCCCTGGCCCTGTTTGGTTTTGTTTTGAAGCAAGGTCTCAATGCATAGCCCAGACTGGCCTCAAACTCCCTGTGATTCTCCTGCCTCAGCCCCCTGAAAGCTAGGATTTCAAGAGCATTGCGCCACCACACCAGGCCCAAGTTTCACGCATGTAAAATCCCTTAAAACACTCTACACCATCAAAAAACAAAAAAGAAGCAAGGTATTCTATACCCTGAGGTTTGAAAAGCATTTTCTCTACATCTGATCTAAACGTGCCCCTCATTTTATGAGATGATAAGGCACAGTGTTGTGGTTTAGATCTGGGATGTCACCCTAAACGCTCATGTGCAGGGCTTTGGAAGGTGATGGGGAGGGTCATGGGCCCTGCACCCATCAGTGGATTTAGCAGCTAACCAGTTCAGCAGCTGAGCATGCTGTTAGCAGGGGCCCTGCTTAGAGACTGGTCGCGGGGGGGGGGGGGGGAGCCCTAGAAGGGTGCATCTCTCTGGCCCCTCCCTTCCCTCCTGGCTTCCGAGCCACCATGAGCAGAGCATCTTTTTATCCGCCATCCCTTCTGACATCCTGTTTTTGCCTCGGAGCCAGTCAGCCGTGGCTGAAACTGAACTAAAATAAACCACTCCTCCTCTGAGTTGTGATTGTTGGGTATTGTGTCCCCGTGACAGGAAAGTGACTGAGACAGTTTTCGTCACTGATATTTTGCCTTTGAATCACAAGTCCACAAGATTTTCCACATGAATCATTTTAAAGTTCTTTTTTTAAATTTTTTGTTTTTATCAGAACATATGTGCAGTATATAATGGTTACATTCACGATAGGAGTTGGCACATGTACACAACACGTTAATTCTTTTTACATACCCCTCCTCTCCCCCCATCTCTTGGTCTCTTTGAATCATTTGAAAAGAAAATGATTTACTCTTCATATGTTTCCAAAAAAATCTAATCCTCTATGAGCCAAACGTCTTGTTGCATACCTATAAGTCCAGCACTCTGGGAGGTTGAGGCAGGAGAATGGCAAATTTGAGTCTAACCTAGGCAACATAGAGACTTAGCAAGATCCTGTCTCAAATTTAAAAAAATAAAATAAAAAGACCTAGGAATGTAGTTCAATCCAAAGTTCCTGGATTCAGTCCCTAGTGGCGGGGGTGGGGTGGGGTGGTCTTCTATGCTATAATATATAAATAGAAATAACTATATATAAATAAAAATCATGCCACACAAGAAGTAAATGAACAATATTTTAGTTACCTAGGTTTATGTAGTTTTATGATTAGCATTAGCTTGAGACTTTCATGACAGCAAATACAAATAGAAAAATGGGAATTTGTTAAATAATTCATGGAAAAAGGAAGTTTAACAGCTTTTTACATAAAACCAATTCATTTTGGGTCTAAAATTTTCCAGATAGTAAATTCTAAAAAGGATTTATCACACTGTGATACTCATTATCAAAAGGATAGTAAAAAAACAAAACAGGACAGTGATCCAACTTGAATTACTGCATTAAGATCTTAATTCACTTCCTATTCCTTCCTCAGTCAATTCATCCTTTATACAGTACTAGTTTAGATTTTAGATCTTGGTTGAATAGGTACAGAAAAGACATGTGTTAGAAAACCTTTTTTGATGATGAGGATGGGGTAGGGAAAATGTTCCTTCTTTATGTCTTTTTTCCCCCATGGAGAAAAATATTCATCTCTGTAAAATCCCACTAACACAGGAAGAAAACTTTTATTTTACTGTTTTGTCTGTTTCTATTAATTTGCAGTCTCTGTATTTTTTCATTTACTAAAGGTTGTTGGTATCCATTCTTAAAGATAAAAAGAAAAGCTTCGGCTTGATGTTAGCTTCAGAATAAAAATAAACCATAACATTTGTGAACATAGTAATTATTTCCCTTTATAAACTAATAGTGGTGCACTGGTTAATATGTATGGAGCATTTGTGATATAGTAAGTATTATATTAGGACCTTTGCAAATATCACATTCTCAAGAAAATCATGAGATAGGTTCTGTGCCCCATTGGTTGATGGGTAAGAGCAGAGAATCAAGTACGTTACTGAAGTTAACCAACTAATCAGCCCCAGAACTTGGTTGGCTCTGAGCCCAGACACCTATGCCCTGACCAGTGAACTTAATTTGTTGTCTGCTAAGAATCTTTTCCAGACCCATGAGTTTCATCCTAGAACTAAAAGGAGGAACATTTGATTAGAAGGAAAGATGATAAATAAGTAGCCGATTACTTTTGTCTGCTGGGATAATTAGCATTCAGGGCAGTGGAAATTCAAAAGCCAAGTTAGATTTTCATTGACTGCTTAAATATGCTAATGCGTTTGGTTTAAACTCTCACTTTCAACAAAGAATGACTTTGTTTCATTCCCTTAAGTGCCTCTAGCTGAGTCACTTCAAAAGAAATAGATTCCAACTTCCTTCTAACTACAAAGCCTTTATAATTGTATTTATTCCCTTCCTTTTCAGCGGTATGGCAATCAATTCCTTTTTTCTAAGCTATCACAAAGATGTACTATAAAAATGCTTAAAAATGAATAAATGAGTAGTGCAGTGTGTCAGTTACAGTTAGTAACCTCTTGTTCTGACTTCTACACCCATAGGTAATCATGCCTTTCCCTGGGCTATCTTTATATTTTGAATTCACTACTATGGTGTACTTGTCACATGGAGTTCTTACACAATTTACAATTAGATTCTAATACTATTAAGCTATTATTTTGTTAGTGCCAAACTTGAATTAAGCACACATACATACATATATCTTGAAATAGTAATTTAACTTCCTCATCTATAAAGAGAATTGTAGCTATATCTCAAAATTGTTGGGACAACTAAATGAGAGAACCATGCAACACTCTTAACAAATAGGAAATACTCAAAAAGTGGTAGTATTAGTGTTATTATATGGAAATTTTACCTTCTCCATAAAGTATGGAGAGACTGGAGAGAAAATATATAATGATAATATATATATATATATATATATATATATATATCTTCAGTGTCAAGGCTTTTAAAAGATTAGTTTGAAGAGCACCCACTAGTATTTAGTCAAAGAAGGGAGATATCTGCCTTAATTTGTTCTGAGCAATAAATTACAAACTTCACTGATTACAGTAACCATCAACATTGGGTATTTGGGGACATTCTAAAAAAATATAAGAGCACAAGCCAATGAATTTCAAACAATATGAAATATAGATTGTTGAAAGTAAATGCCAGAAAAATATCCTGCCAAGACTTTAAAGCAAGACTGATGAAAATGATAATAATGGAAATATATATTTGCAGCTTTTTCCCAAAATAAAAAAAATTGTTAAAACATCATAGTATATGGAAGCAGCAGTTAAACAACAAGTATAACATTTGAAAGATATAAACATTCTCTGTTTATAAAAAATAAATAGTATTACTTTATTCATTCAACATATATGCTTTTTATTACTTGCTGACCTGAGTTGGGGATGCAATAGGTTGCAAACTAAACACTTTACCCTCATGGAGGTTAAAATGTCTAAGAAACGTAATTATTCCTGAAAAATACAGATGTACTTGTTATTTCCTTAATAATCCTCATGGAGCCCTTTTTCCTGGAGGGGGAGGCAACACTCGCTCTTTCCTCCCCTTTCCTAGCCTCTTCCTGTGCTAGCAGCTCCCTCTGCATGCTTGGCCAGGCATGTCTGTGTATGTGTGAGCATCACCATGGGTATCAATACCTCTCCTGGGAATGCCTCCCTGTGCAATACAATGTGAGACTCCAGCATGTTGCAAACATCCTCCAAGAAAATTCTAAGCTATGTCAGATTAAATCAGGAGAAAATTTTGAATCTCGATGGACTTAACTGAAATATGTGTCATCTCAGATATAACTCAGAAGAGGGCCGGGGATTTAGCTCAGTGGTTCTGCCGCCTGCCTTGCAAGTGCAAGGACCCGAGTTTGATCCCCGGTACCCAAAAGAAAACAACAAAAAAAGATATAACTCAAAAGCAACCCAATTTTCATTGTTGTTTTAGATGCTGACCTCTCTGACATGATGAACAATGAGCCTTATGACTATAAATTTGTGAAATGGATGACTAAAAATAAGGTAATGTTTATTGGCCTTTGCATTATTGTTTTATATTTTGTAGTTGATTTATGAAGGAAACTTGCTCACGTGCTTTGTGTTGCACCCAGTGAGAAAGAACCAACCATAGACCGATATTAAATCCACACAGGAGTTTATTACCAGCCGGGACCAGAGCCGAGCATCTGACTCGAGCCCTGACTGGGGGAGATTAACATGTTTTATACACCTTTGAGGCCAGCAGTTTCTAGGCCCCCCTATGGGATAGAACTAGCAAAGCAAGCAAAAGGTACAGAAGCAGAACGTCCTGTCTTAGAACATTTGTAAAACAATAATTGATTAATTGTTGTTTCTAAGAGGCTCTCTAAGGGGAGGAGGTTTCTAAGCTTCCACCTTTTGAGTTCATCTAAAGGGCAGGCAGGTGGGTCGTTCAGCAGCAATATGGAGCCTGTCTTGCTAACTAGGGTCCTTCACTTTGAACAACATTGATTGTAGCTTTGTTACATGATACTCCACTTGTGACTTTTGGGGGGATTTTAAAAACATTTTTTATTTTAGAAATGGTTGCACATATTTAAAAATATCAAGCTAGGCAATCCAGCACACACCTGTAATCTCAGCACTTTGGGAGGCTGAGGTGGGAGGATTTCAAGGTTAAGCCCAGCCTGGAGAACTTAGTGACTTATCAAGACCCTATCTCAAAATAAAAAATGTGCTGGGGATATAGTGCCTCTGAGTTCAATCCTCAAAACAGAAAGAAAAAAAAAAAATGTAATGTCTGTTGCCTCAAAATTAGTGTTTTAAATATAAGTGGTTTGGTTATTATTTAATTCTATTTATTTTTTCAGAAACTAGCAGCCATCCCTGTGTCAGCATTCTGTAACTCAGAGACCAAATCACAATTTGAGAAGTTTGTGAGGTTTTGCTTCATTAAAGTAAGTTCCCTGATCCACTCATAAACTCATTTATAATATCCTTCCTTCTGATTTATAAAGCACCGTTTTCTTTCTACTGCTAAAAATTAGAACCTCATATGCAGTTTCTAAATTTTGGTTTGCTGCCTTGAAATTAACTGAACCTCTTTCAGGGGAGACAACATTATCTAGATACTTTACCATGTAATGATGTCCAGCATACAATAAAAAATTATTAGACATCTAAAAACACAAGAAAATGTGACCTATATTTAAAGAAAGAAGTATTCAATAAAAATATACCTAAAGGGGACACAGAAGTAGGAATTAGCAGAAAAGGGCTTTAAAATAGATATTATTACTATGTTCAATAAATTTAAGGAAAATATGGTCAAGTGACAGAGGAATTAAAGCTATTAAAAAATAGGGAGAAACTCCAAGCTCAAAGATATAATACATAATATGCAATATTTATCAGACTTAACAAAGAATTAAAGCTATCAGGGAAAAAGGGGGTCAACTTGAATGTAGATCTATAGAAATTGTCTGATCTGAAAAAAATGAAAGAGAATTTTTTTCAAAATAGAGATAATATCAAGTGGTGATGAAATGCATGCCCTTGGAGTACCAAAAATAAAAAATAACAAAGGGACCGCTGTGTTCAATCCTGCATGGTGGCTCACCCTCACTCTGTAGACTGCACTTCTTTTCATACTTTTACTCAGCCCAGATTCACTCTGCAGAGCCTGTTTCTTTTCTTTTTTTTCTATTTTTTGGTATCAGGGATGGAACTCAGACCTTGTGGTTGCAAGGCAGGCATGGTGCCACTGAGCTAAATCCCCAGCCCTGTTTCTTTTCTTAACTTTAAAACTTTGTTTAAAAAAAATAACAAACGAAGAAATATGGCAGAAATATTATTTTAAGAAATAGTCAGCTATGGTGGTGCAAGTCTGTAATCCCAACATTTGGAGAGCCGAGGCAGGAGGATCGCAAATTCAGGCTCAGCCTGGGCCACATAGAGAGTTCAAGGCCACCTTGTACTACACAACAACTCCCTGTCTTAAATTCCCTCCCCCTAAAAGAAATTCAAAAAGAAAAAAGAAAAGAAATAATGGACAAAATTTTCTCATATATGCTGAAAAGCAACTTAAAGATCTCAAAAGCTTAGTAAACTATAACAGGATTTTAAAAAGAAAGAAAATTTGGAGATGGTGGTGGCTCTCAGCACTTACAAGGAGGACCATGAGTTCCAGGCCAGCCTGAACTACAGAATGAGACCCTGTCTTTAAAAAAAAAAACTCTAGGCCCAGCATAACTGCATTGCTGAAATCTTTGTAAAGAGAAGATTGTTAAAGCAACTAGAGGAAAAACTACACATCCTGTGCACAGGAACAAAGACAGGAATGTTAACTGACTTCTTATCAGAAACAAAAGAGACAAGAATATGATGAAAAAGCATGTTCAAAGCACAGACATAAAAAAGCTGTATCAGTCTCTACTATTCTCTTGCTGTGACAGTATTCTTTAAGAGTGAAAATAAATGACATCCCTGACAAGCAAAAGCTGAGAGAACCCATCACCACCAGACCTGTATTTAAAAAGATTCTGAAGATCTTATTGCCATTTTTAAGATGTTACTGACACTAAAAACAGTCTTTCTGAGATAAAGGCACTCTCAACACCAACTTGTTCTTCCAAAAACCTTGTCAGAATAATGTGAACACTATTTTCACATTTAGAAATAATTTATAAACAAACTAGGGAAGGCCTACTCGGAATAGAATATACATGTTAACAACCTGGCAATGTTGAGTATTCAATCAGTTTAAATTCAGAAGAAAAAGTAAGGCTAATGATATTATCTTACAGTGGATCTAGAAATAGTGATACTAGTGCTTCTTCACTCACAATGGGGTTCTTTCCAAATAAACCTGGCTGAAAATATCATATATTGAACGTGCATTAATATATCTTAACCTACTGACTGGCGTAGCTTAGCAACACACCACACTGCGGAGCGCCTGCTGTTTACCCTATGATCATGTGGCTGACTGGGAGCTAGGGCTCACTGCTGTAGCCCACACTGGAGGAGTATCTCACCATACTTCACTGGCCAGGGAAAGAGCAAAATTAAAGTACGGTTTCTACTGAAGGCTTGTTGCTCTTGCACCATCATAAATTCAAAAAATTGTAAGTCGAGCTACTCCAAGTCAGGGACCATTTTTTAAATTATTATTTATTTATTTGGTACCAGGGATTGAACTCTGGACCTTGAGCTTGTGAGGCAGGTGGCGGAACCACTGAGCTAAATCGCCAGCCCCAGGGACCATTTTTATAAGTAAGTGATTTGAAACTATAAACAGAACCACAGAAGTAACAAGTAACATAAGACTTGAGTTTTAAAATGCTAAACATAGACTCACTGTATTCTCTTCTTGGAAATTATTTACAAACAACCTGTAGAATGGCAAACTAATTCACAAATTCTCCCAGGGTATGAGGAAGGGCTGCCAGTTACATTGAAGGCTGTGGTAGAGGGAAGATGCCTAAAAAGGATCCTACTTGTACATCTTGAAATCATGGACAAATCCAGCAGGTCGCCTGCTCTTTACCAAGAACAGTGGGAACACCCTGGCAGTGAAGACTTCTCTAGATTCGAGAAAGAAATGGTAGAAGTATACAGTCATGTCATCTAAACCATCTGTAAGGCGGAGTGGAAAGCAGACACTGCTTGGGCTATAGACTTCTTCACTCACCCGTGCCACTGTTGCCGACCATTGTGTTGGGGAAATGTAGAGGAGACACATCCAGTTGGGTATAGTGCATTTAATGAGTCCGAAAGAAATAAAATCTAATTGCTTCAATTGTGTTGAACCTGACTGAGAGCCAGGGAGAACTTCCGCTGTCTTCTAGTGCTGCCCAACTCCTTCCTTATACATCTTCAAATCAAAGAGCCAGTAAGCAGCTTGTTCCTTGCCCAGAATAAGAGGAACAGGTTTACAAAGGGAATTACTTTTTTTAAAATGATTAATAAGGGGCTAGGGATTTAGCTCAGTGGTTCCACCACCTGCCTTGCAAACACAAGTCCTGAGTTCAATCCCCAGTACCAAAAAAAAAGATTAATAATAAAAAAAGAACTGCCTATGAACCTTTAAAAGGAAACTACAAGGAAAAGAGAAAGATGTAGGGAGAGACAGATGTCAGAGAATATTCACTGAAAAAAAATCTTGCCATGGAACAAATAAAAATTGTGATATTTGGAATTCCAAGCTTCTCAAATAATAGATTAAAACAGAAGTTTTTAAAGTTCAGGGAAGGTAGGTAAGATAATATAAAAAGATGAAACAGGACATGTCAAAGCTCAAGTAAGAAATTGAAGGGTTAACTAAGGCTATTGTAAATTATGGTGGCTTTGGAAACAGTACCAAGGACACTAAATACTTCTGTGGGCGTATTAGGAATTGAGGAAAATAAAGTAGAAAGGAAGACAGAATTTTATAATATTAGAAAAATTATGGAAGCAAAAGAAAAATGAAATATATAGAATCCCTGAAAAAAAAAGTAGGACAAATGGAACCCAGAAAAAAATATAACATTATTTTCAGAATGCTTTGTATTGAGAGAGACAGAGAGAGAAAGAGAGAGAATACAAACCTTAAGATTAAAAGGCAACTCCTTGTCTTGGAAAAATCTGTAACAGAACAATTAGCACAGGCCTATATCTTGTTTGATATGTTGACTTCAGAGATGAAGAAATAATCCTCCTTTGGGCACCTAGACAAAAAAATCAAAACCTTGCTGAGGGCCAGGATAGGAAGGTCTCTTACATCAACATCTGAAACTGGAAGATAGCATAGCAGTAGCTGGACATCCTTAGGAAAGATAACATACCCAACTTGACCTCTCAGAAAAACTGAAAAATAAAAGGATGGCAAAAGAATGACAAGAAAGTGGAAATCTAGAGAAAACAGCTTGAATTCAGGACAAAAAGATGAACATAATAAGGCAAAAAGCAGCATTTCATGATGTTGTCTATGAAAATACTGAGCCGGTCCCAGCACCCGGAAGGAAGCTCCCCACCTCCATCCCAGGCTCCTAGGGCAGTGAAGCTCAGCTGGTCCCAGCACCCAGAAGGAAGCTCCCCTGCTGCCATCCCAAGCTCCTAGGGCAGAGAAGGTGAGCCAGTCCCAGCACCCAGAAGGAAGCTCCCCTGCTGCCATCCCAAGCTCCTAGGGCAGAGAAGGTAAGCTGCGTGGGTGCCAGAAGCACCCCCCACCACCACCGTGGAAATGAGAAGACACATAAACAAGCCTCAAAAACAGACTTCTGGATCACCTACAGCAACTCCAAAGGGAAATGAGATGGAACACTCTGATACTCAACCACCTGGACTCTCTGAACTGGCAACAAAAGAGGATCTGGGAAAAATGAAATCAGAAATAATTACTCAGATAACAGCAAAGATTTTGCTCATGGTGCAAGACATGATTAATAAATCTAGAGAGGACACAGATAAAAAAAAAAATAGAGGATCTGAGGAATATGATGGAATCCCAACATAGGAAACAAATGGAATCCATAAAACAGATACAAACAGATTTCCAGGAGATTAAAAACTCCATGGAAAGTCTGTGCAGCAGAATGAACCAATGTGAGAATAGAATTTCACATATAGAAGATAAGATTGCAATTAGTAACCAGGAAAAGAAAAATTGCTTTAAAATTGTAAGGGAACATGAGAAATCAATCCAGCAGCTGCTAGATGATGCAAAGAAGAATAACATAAGACTGATTGGGAACAGGAGAGAGTGCAGACGACATAAAAAAACTGTTCACAGAAGTGATGGCAGAAAACTTCCCAAGGAGGGGAAAAGAACTTGACATACAGATAAGTGAGGCATATAGGACTCCAGCTAGCCTTAATCAAAAGAAATCTACACATAGGCATATAATAGTTAGGATTCCAGAAATCCAACAGAAGAATAAAATTCTACAAGCAGTGAGAGAAAAGAAACAAATCACATACAAAGGAAAGCCCATCAGAATCACAGCAGACTTCTGAAGGCAAGAAGAGCTTGGAGTGATGTATTGCAAGCCCTAAAGGAAAACAGCCTCCAACCCAGATTGATGTACCCTGCAAAACTATCTTTCAAAATTGATGGAGAAATAAGATACTTTCATGATAAAGAGCACCTCAGGAACTTCATGAATACCAAACCGGCACTCCAAAAAATTTTAGACAATACCCTAGGAAAAGACAATGAGGATCACAACCCCAGGAAGCCCAGCAGAATGAATCCATTGGGCCTGACAAATTAAACGCAAAGAGGGAGAATCCAACAAAAAGAAAAAGTCATGACAAGGCTTTTAAAACTTTTGACTTCATCTCCCTAATGAGTGTATAATTCGATCTTATTATTGTACTGATTAGTATTTTTCTAATTCTAGAGTTGCACACCATTCCTTGGGCTATACTGGCTATTTATCATCTTCTTATGTCTACATTTTAATTGGGTTGTCTATTAATGAGCTCTAAGAATTCTTTATATATTCTGGTCATAGGTTATATGCATTGTAAATATGGTCTGTTTAAGGACTACTTTTCATCTTAATGATGTCATTTAAAGTTCTAAATTTTGATGGAATCTCATTTATCAATTTTTTTCTTTTATACATTATGTCTTTTGCCTACCGTGAATTCATAAACATTTTCCCTTATAATTTCTTCTTAAAGTTTTATACTTTTAGGCTTTCTTATTTAGGTTCATAGATCCCTTCAAGTTACTTTCATGTATGGAAAAAAAGGGTTGAGGTTAATTTTTTATATATGGATACCAGGTGTTCTAGTGCCATTTGCTGAAGACTCTATCTCTTCCTTGGCTCTTGAATCAAGTTTATATTCTACAAAATACTAATGTTAAATAATCTTTCAAAACTCAGTGGACCATATATGTGTGGTTCTATTTCTAGATTCTCTGTTTTATTCAAATGATCTATATGTCTTTCCTTACACCAACACTGCCTTGATTACTGTAGCTTTAGAAGAAGTCTTAAAATTGGGTGCTAAACATCTTCCAGCACTGTTTGTGTTTTTGTTTTTGTTTTTGGCTTTTCTGGGTCCTTTGTACTCCTACATAACTTTTAAATTTCAATATCCAGTTCTTCATTTGTAGCAAGTATACACAGACCGAATTTTTATATATACCTTATGTTTTCTAATCCTGCTAAATTCAAGTACAAGTTCTAGGGACTCCTAGAGATTTCTTAGTATTTTCTCTGTAGATGATCATTTCATCTACATATAAAGATTTTGCTTCTGCCATGCCAATCCTATCCTAGTTGTATCATTTTATTGCCAGACTATTTTGGTGGGGACTAGGTTTCAAAGTTTAATGGACAGATAAAGAGTAAGCCTATCTGCCCTTGTTCCCCACCTTAAGGAGAAAGCATTGTATCTTCTCCATTCATACAAGGCATTCTCGCTGGAAGTATGGAGTACATGTCTTTAATCTGTTGAGAAGTTTCTGTTCTACTTCTAGGCTCCTGATAGCTTTTACCATGAACAGCTGTAGAATCTGGTCCAATACTTTTTCTCCAACTAGTGACAGGATCATATGGCTTCTTCCTTTCCTCTGTTAAAATGATGACTTTTGGGGGTAGATCTTCCAAAGCTGAATCAACACTGCCATCCCTATAACAAAACCACTTTCTACATACTGCCAGATCTGACTTCTAATTGTTTTGTTAAACAAATTTCTATCTATGTTCATACTTTTTTCTTCTATTATCTTTATCTAATTTTAGGATTAGCACAATGTTGAGTTCCTAAAATGAGGGGAGAAGTGTTCCTTCTTTTTTCTGCTTTAATTGTTTGATATAATTTATCAGTTAAAATGTTTATGAGCCTGCTGTTGTCATATAGGTAGGTTTTCAAGCTAGGAATATACTTTCTTTAATAGGTGCTATTCAAATTTTATATTTCCTCCAGAGTTAGTTTCATTAATTTGTCTTCTAAGTTACTTCTTAGAAGTTGTCAAATTTATTTCAAAAAAGATTTTTGTAATATGCTTTCTATCTATATCCTTTTAAATTCCATAAAATCTGTGGTAATGTCTCCTAGATCTCAATATTGTAATTTAAAAAATGTATAACTGATATTGTGTGACAGGAAGAAAAGGTCTAAAAGAGCAGGGGAATTGGGAGGGGTAGGGGAAGGGAAAAAAAGGAAAGGAAAAAATATGAGAAGAGGAAAAAAAAGGAAACAAGGTCTTTGCAAATAGGAAAGTGTGGAGGGGGTGAAGGGAGGGCAAGGAAAGGGGAAAAAAATAAGAACCAAGAGACTCATGTAATGGTACAAGATCTCAATGATGAATGTACCTGTATTTTATACATAAAATGTACCAATAAAGTTAATGGGGAAAAAAAAAAAGAAAATCCTCAGTTGCTGTCAAACTTATGAATGGATGCTCACCCTCACTCCTAATAAGAGAAACAAAAAATAGTACCAGAATAAAATCTTATTTTATTTATTAGATTGGTGTGACAGTTAAGGTGGATTGCCAACCTGACTGGCTTTGGCATTTGCTCTGGGGATTAGTAAAGCGAGCTTCTGGGTGTGTCTAGGCGAGTCATGGAGACGTGACTTTAAGGTCTATATCTGGTCCCTGTCCCTTCTCTGGTGCTGTTCCCCACGCTGCTTCCGGGTCTCCATGAACTAAGCATCTTTCGTCCACACACCCTTTCACCATGATGTTTCTGCCGTAGAGTCGGACCATGGGCTGAAGACCCTGAAACTGTGAGCTAAATTAAATATCTCCTTTAAGTTGTGGGTGTCTTGAACAGTGTTCTCTCAGAACTAATACAATTGATAACAACTAAAAGAACTAAATTGTTCTATAAAACATTCACACACTGAGAGTAGGAATATAATTTGTGAAGTCTCTACTGTGGTTAGTTTGACAGTTTCCATCAAAATGTAAATGCACCTACTTCTAGAATTCTACCCTCCGATATGCTTTCGTGCTTATTTTGAAATGATCAAGGATTTTTCATGGAAGCATTGCTTTTAATAGTAAATGATTGCAAACAACTAAAATATTTAGCGGTGAAGTCTGCATAAATAAATTACAGTACATTCACATCAAGAAAAGAATGAATCAGGCCAGAGATTTAGCTCAGTGAGTGGCATCAGTGCCTGCCTGGCAAGTGCAAGGTCCTGAGTTTGATCCTCAGTTCCACAAAAAAATAAAAAGAATGAATCAGCTTTCCAAGTAATGATGGCCCATAAGCAAGGAACAGAAGAGTTCGTATGGAACACTATTATTTGTATAAAGGAAACAATAGATAAGTGATGAATAGATGCTTACAAATACCTGAAGTATTTCACCAAGATTATATCATAAAGTCCCAGTGTTGAGGCCAGCCATGGTGGCACACTCCTATAATCCCAGCACTCTGAAAGGCTGAAGCAAGAGGATTGCAAGTTTGAGCCCAGTCTTGGCAACATAGTGACTTAGTGAGACTATCTCAAAATTAAAAAAAAAAAAGTTCTCAAAGCCTGGGGATGTAGCTCAGTGTGAAGGCCTTGGTTTCAATCCCCAGTACCAAAACATAATAAAATAAAAATGAACTAAAATTTTTAAAAGGGTTGGAGATGTAGCTCAGTACAAAGACTTTTGGTTCAATTCCTAGTATTGAAAAAAAAAAAAAAAAGAAAAATTTAAAAAATTAAAAGACTGCCCAGGCTGGGGATTTTGCTCAGTGGTGCCGTGCCTGCCTCGAAAATGCAAGGTCCTGTTTGATCCCCGCTACCGGAAAAAAAAAAAAAAAAAAGACTGCCCTAGGTGGGAAAAAAAGCTCCCAGTGTTATCTCTGGAGAGAAAAGCTGAGGGACATAGATGGGAGGCTGACCTACTTTAAAAGGCATTTTGTTTTTTTGTTTTGTTTTTTTATTTTTTGTTTTTTGAAACAGGGTCTCGCTATGTAGTTCAGGCTGGTGCCACCATGCCCAGTTTATAAGGCATTTTGAAATGCTTTCAATATAAAATTTCAAGAACTTTTTAAAAAACCATTTCAAGGGCCGGGGATTTCGCTCAGTGGTTCTGCTGCCTGCCTTGTAGGCACAAGGATCCGAGTTTGATCCCCAGAACCAAAAAATTTAAATTAAAAAACCATTTCAAGGGCCGGGGATTTAGCT
The DNA here is from genome assembly GCF_053883595.1 of Heterocephalus glaber. NCBI lineage: Eukaryota > Metazoa > Chordata > Mammalia > Rodentia > Bathyergidae > Heterocephalus > Heterocephalus glaber. The sequence continues at coordinate 24,145,642 of NW_028258296.1, read as the reverse complement.
CAGTGGTTCTGCCGCCTGCCTCGCAAGTGCAAGGATCTGAGTTTGATCCCAGGTACCAAAATAAAAAAGGAAAAAAAACCATTTCAACCCAGGTGTGGTGGTACATGCCTGTAATCCCAGCACTCAGGAGACTGAGACAGAAGGATTGCTGTGAGTTCAAGGCCATCCTGGGCTGTATAGCAAGACCGTGTCTCAAAAAAAAAACCATTTCAGAGTAAATCATCAATTTAATTATTCATGGATGCCCACCCCCCAAGTCCTTTATTAACAAGGATATTCTCCTCCAAAGCCACAGTATAACCCTTAACATCATGAACTTAACACTCCTTTGCTATTATCATGTCAATCCTCAAATCCAGTCCAACTCTCACTTATTGTCCAATAATGTCCTTTATATAACAAATAAGTCAACCCAAGCCAGGATCAAGTCAGTCACTCAATCCAGGCCAGAATTATGCATTGCATTCAGTCATCGTGTCTCCTTGGAGCTAGAATGTTTCTTCAGTTTGATTTGACTTTTGTGATTTTGATACTTTTTAAAAATTATCAGCCAACTCAGAAAGCCCCTGAATTTAAGTCTGGTGTTTTCCCACGGTTGAATGGAGGTTATGCACTTTGGCAGGAAAACACAGAGGTACCGCTTTCTTCTTTTTATTACATCAGGGGATACGTGATTTCAGTTTTGCTCTTACTGGTATAAATGGATCAAGTGGTATTTGATAGGCCTTTCGACTGTAAAGTTACACTTTTTCCATTAAAAAATATTAGATATTTTGTGGCAAAGTACTTTGAAACTATGAAAATATTCCATGTCACATAAACCAGTTTATTCATTTTACCTGTTCATTAGTACCAGTAATGAGTCATTGATCCCTATTTTATTCATTAGAATCAGCCATTTGTAATACAAGTGATGCTTACAAACCAACATCTAAACAGTAAGAGCACTCACTGCTATTAGGATGTTGCTTTCCCAGACCCTCCCTGTAGACAGAGATGGGGAATATAGGAATGCATATCCAGGCATGCAAACATTTATATGTAATGTAGCCTGTATTAGGCAACTTTTCTGTCACTGGAACACAATACCCAATACCCACAATTTAATGGAGGAAATGGCCAAGTGTTGTGGTGCATGCCAATAATCCCAGCACTTGGGAGCCTGAGGCAGGAGGATCACTGTGAGTTTGAGGCCAGC